>NC_091166.1:44324336-44641138 GCF_040958095.1 Procambarus clarkii | reverse complement strand
GGTGCAGATGGTGGCTGTTGGTGGCTGTTGGTGCTGTTGGTGGCAGATGGTAGCTGTTGGTAACAGATGGTGGCTGTTGGTGGCAGATGGTGGCTGTTGGTGGCAGATGGTGGCTGTTGGTGGCAGATGGTAGCTGTTGGTAACAGATGGTGGCTGTTGGTGGCAGATGTTGGCTGTTGGTGGCAGTTTATGGCTGTTGGTGGCAGATGGTGGCAGATGGTAGCTGTTTTTTTCTACCACCGACGTGGCCACACATTTACAATGCTAACCAGGATATATACATTTTCTTCTGTCCTCCATGGACAGGGTTAGAGAAGTGTTAAACATATAGTTCAAGGGTTTATTGAACAATCAACCACAGAAGGTGATTCGGTGCTTTTAAAATGCTAAGCTAACCTACATACGTAAATACATAGATACACAGATTTACGTATGCCCTACATAAAGTGTTCGATGTCTTTTACATAGTGTCATTAGTGTGCATTTACAAAGGTTAAATGTAATTCTGATTAGCTATATATATATTCTTTATACACATACATATACATACACTAGTGTGCATTTAAGCACTTAATCACTGAAGGTGATGAAGGTGCTTTTACAAGCTCAGGTTATATAGTTACATCACATACATACATTGCATAATTGATACATTACATTGTCAATCTTGGGTACAAGTCACGACATATATATATATATATATATATATATATATATATATATATATATATATATATATAAAATATTGTATAGCTGGAAAGTTTGCACATAATATGTAGCGTTGATGAGAAGCACTCGGAAATTGAACCGTCAAATAGAGTTTGTAGTTGTCAAAAAAAATGGCATTTGCTTTGTAATATTTGTCTAATTTTTTGTATAATTTATGTTATCTTCTCCAAGCACTCATCAACAACTTTGATAATCACAAACTCTCTTCCCTTCCTCCACCACCTGCTCCTCACAGAGCCTTGCCAGAGCACCATGTAGAGCTGCATGTAGAGCTCCACCCCACTACGCCACTTTCTTCCAACCTTCAGCAACCACTTCCTCTCACTTGGACAATTTCTATTCGCTCTTACAATACGTTAGGGCCATTACTATCTCCAGCTACACCAGGGTCAATATTCCTCCCACTACTTCACGTTCAATACTTTTCTCCGATACAGCAAAGGCGCTATTCTCGACGGGCACACCAAGCCACTATACTCTCGCCCTGGGAGACTCGCTATTTTCACCCGTCCTATAAGGCTCGGGCCCCGGGTAATGGACGACTCGGACCAGAACAGTCAAAGTAACTCAGTGGCGATAATCAGAAGTGCCAGACAGACTCTGGTGTTTACCGGAGAGGAGGACGGGCCTATTCGCTGTCTGATTTTCTTATACTTGTCTCTCTTCCCCTTCAGAGTTGAGGAACAGTAACATTAACATGCAGGTGATGAGTCACAATAACGTGGCTGAAGTATGTTGACCAGACCACACACTAGAAGTTGAAGGGACGACGACGTTTCGGTCCGTCCTGGACCATTCTCAAGTCGACCAAGATCAAGTCAATCGACTTGAGAATGGTCCAGGACGGACCGAAACGTCGTCGTCCCTTCAACTTCTAGTGTGTGGTCTGGTCAACAACATAAACATCCATTACAAAATCTGGCTATGTATTTGGAAATATATTGTATACAATTTCTTAAAACCTATTCTTCCCATTGGTTCTTTTCTCTTAAGTTTTTTTGCCTTTTGATGCCAGTTTTAATACTTTTTTTTTTTAACATCGAGTCATTTTTAGGTAAATATGTTTGTTGGTTAATGAGGCGACTTGTGTTTTACTGAGGTGTTGCCTTTGTTTTGCTTACTGAGGTGTTGCCTTTGTTTTGCTTACTGAGGTGTTGCCTTTGTTTTGCTTACTGAGGTGTTGCCTTTGTTTTGCTTACTGAGGTGTTGCCTTTGTTTTGCTTACTGAGGTGTTGCCTTTGTTTTGCTACTGAGGTCTTGCCTTTGTTTTGCTTACTGAGGTGTTGCCTTTGTTTTGCTTACTGAGGTGTTGCCTTTGTTTTGCTTGCTCTAGTGTACGATGTGTATAGTGGTCTAGAGGGGAGGTCTGGAGCTAATGTGGACGAATCTTGTTACTATATACTGTAATATCTGCAGTCTCCGTGGCGAAGTGGTAACACACTCGCATGGCGTTTCGCATTTCATTCAAAATGATCTGCTACCAGAAATTTTAGCCAAATATCCCCAGTTTGCTAACTGTAGGTAGTAACTGAGTGATTGTAACCTATCCACCGCTGCCCACTGGATGTGGGGCGGTGTGCAGGACAAACATAAATTGTGACACTAGCTCTCCACATATGTCAGTTGCTTAATTTAGAACCTGTACTTGAGGTCGATCTCGAACCCATTGTTGATGTGATGACTTATATTGAATTTTGTAACTAGCTCATCAAGATTGTAACTTGCTTAGCTAAATGAATTGTGGGGTTCAGTCCCTGAGCCCATTATGTGCCTCTGTAACCCTTTCCACTACCGCCCACAAGATGGGTATGGGGTGCATAATAAATGAACTAAACTAAACTAACTGGCGTTTCGCGAGCGCTTTTTCCTGGGTTCGTAACCTGGCCGGGGAGGATTGACTGGGTCTCAGATATCGTGGTTTATGAAATCACAATGGCATGATATATCAATGAAAATCAAGTTGAGGCAATTGAGTGAATTGACCTGGTGATTCCCGGGCGCCAGCCTTAACCGCTCGGCCACAGTGGTACAAAAGTTGACCAACCTAGACCTGTACTGAGTCCTCTAGGAGGCTGTAAGAGCAAGGGAGACGGCCCATCTATGTGACCAGATATTGGGCTGAAAGATACGTCCCAGTCGGCTGGAAGCAAGAATTAAGGCGCGGGGAAGAATAGCGGAAAATAAAGAAATGGCAAAATGAGAATACAATAAACCATGATAGAAAGGCAGAGTCACTAGGAATGTCTAAAATAAAATCATCCTGTTATATAAACTCGGAAAATATCATAGTTATCCTATTGAACAAAGGATGTAATCTACACAGAAAATGGAGTTTATTTCTTTCTTTGCAGGTAAACTACAATATTACGATTTATTTATTTATTTATTTATTTATTTATTTATTTATTTATTTATATACAAGAAGGTACATTGGGGGTTAACAGAGAACATAGAAATTAAGTTGATTTTACAATCTTGTAAAGCCACTGGCACGCATAGCGTTTCGCGCAAGTCCTTAAACTAACATATATATTTTTTAGATAATTCACAGTAAAATTTACAAAAAATGTTTACAGGAACTTTACAGCTTTAGTTTAGAGGTACAGATAATTTTAAGTATAATAATTAGAGTAAAATTCTCAAAAAAAATGTTTACAGGAACTTTACAGCTTTAGTTTAGAGGTACAGATAATTTTAAGTATAATAATTAGAGTAAAATTCTCAAAAAAATGTTTACAGGAACTTTGCAAGAAATTTTGCCACAAAAGCAGATTAGAATAATACACAATAATGAACAAGGATTACTATGTATATTAGGATAACATTACAGGGTTATATATTGGTTCACTGAAGCACAATATGAGGATCATTTCAAGGAATAATGCAGTAGAATATGTACTCAATACAACAACCATGATATCAGATGATATCTAAGAATACAATGATAAAGTAATATGGCTTAGGTACAAATATTGGGGGATTGGGTAGCACTAAGTACAGTGCGAGATAAAGTACTAGGTAAAAAACTATGAAGATGAAATTAGGTACTTTTTTGTTTTATTTTTGAATAAGGCAAAAGTTGGACAGCTTTTCAAATCATTAGGGAGTGAGTTCCATAGACTGGGTCCCTTTATTTGCATAGAGTGTTTACACAGATTAAGTTTGACTCTGGGGATATCAAAGAGATATTTATGTCTGGTGTGGTGAGTATGTGTTCTATTACATCTGTCCAGGAAGAGTTTCAGAACAGGGTTTGCACTTAAGAAAAGGGTTTTATAAATGTAATTGACACAAGAGAATGCATGGAGTGAATTTATGTTTAGCAAGTTTAGGGATTTAAACAAGGGGGCTGTGTGTTGTCTGAAAGCAGAGTTTGTTAGTGTCCTGATAGCAGATTTTTGCTGGGTGATGATGGGCTTGAGGTAGTTTGCAGAGGTAAGCACAGATACCATAAGTAAGATATGGATAAATAAGTGCATAATAGAGTGAGAGGAGAGAGAGAGTAGGGTACATAATATCTGATCTTAGAGAGTATACCAACTGTTTTTGACACCTTTTTAGTTATGTGTTGCACGTGGGTGTTGAAGTTGAGTCTCTTGTCTAAGTATAGGCCAAGGAACTTTCCATCACTTTTATTGCTAATGTTTACATTATCTATCTGAAGCTGAATTGCATTTGTTGATTTGCTTCCAAATAAGATATAGTAGGTCTTTTTTATGTTTAGTGTTAGTTTGTTGGTTGACATCCACAAGTGGACTTTTTTTTAATTCATTACAGTATTTACACCATTATTTAATATGAGTAGGTTGGGGTCAGAGTAGATGAGGATAGTATCATCAGCAAACAATATAAGTTTAAGCATGTTAGAAACATTAGGCAGATCATTGATGTATATAAGAAACAGGAGGGGTCCTATGATGCTGCCCTGTGGCACCCCTGCGGTTAGTGGTAAATTAGGAGAGGTTATATCATTGATGGCTACATATTGGTGTCTGTCACTAAGATAGGAGCGGATATAGTTCAGGGCAAGGGCTCGGATTCCATAATGGCGGAGTTTAAGTAAGAGGTAGTTATGGTTAACAGCATCAAATCCCATTCTCAGGTCAATGAAGAGTCCAATTGGAAACTCTCTTTTATCAAGGGCTGAGTAGATTAAGTCAAGCAGACTAACAATAGCATCATTGGTACTCTTTTGGGAGCGGAAGCCAAACTGACAGGGACTTAGTATATTGAATTTTATAAGATTAGAGTAGAGCGGTTTGTAAATAATTTCTTCAAATATTTTTGATTATATAGGTAAATTTGATATGGGTCTGTAATTATTTATATCTGCCGTGTTACCTCCTTGATAAACTGGCGTTACTCTTTCCTTATTAAGGATATTAGGGAAGGTATGGCACTCTAGGGATTTATTAAACAGCTAAGCTATGGGTGGTTCAAGGGCATGGGAGGCGCTCTTGTATACAATGGATGGTATTTCACTAATATTCCCAGCTTTGGTTTTTAGCAAGTGAATGATGGACACAACATCTGTAAAGCTGATCGATGAGAGGAGAAGAGAGTTTGGGAAGCTGCCTGAAAGATATGTGGTAACATGTGTCTGGGTCTGTGGGATTTTTCGGGCAAGGGTAACACCATTCGATGAAAAGAAGCTATTAAATTCAGTTGCTGTTGAAGATCAGTTGCAGGTGTAAAACCATCCTTGGAGATTGTGATCTTGTTATGTGAATGTTGTTTAGCTCCTAGGATGTTAGAGATGGCTCTCCATGTGCTTTTCATGTTGCCTTTTGCTTCTTTGAATCTATTTTCGTAATAGGAACGCTTTGCTCTTCTTATTATACTGGTAAGCACTGGCGAGTACCTCTTAACTACTTCCTTTGCAACTAGGCCAATCCTAAGTTTTTTTCATATTCATGTTTCTTGTCTATTGCTTTAAGTATGCCATTAGTGA
This sequence comes from Procambarus clarkii, assembly GCF_040958095.1. Taxonomy (NCBI): domain Eukaryota; kingdom Metazoa; phylum Arthropoda; class Malacostraca; order Decapoda; family Cambaridae; genus Procambarus; species Procambarus clarkii. The sequence continues at coordinate 44,635,458 of NC_091166.1, read as the reverse complement.
GCCAGGGATTATTTAACCTTTTGCCAGTTACTGGCTTGGTGAGGAGAGGACAATGCTTGGTGAGGAGAGGACAATGCTTGGTGAGGAGAGGACAATGCTTGGTGAGGAGAGGACAATGCTTGGTGAGGAGAGGACAATGCTTGGTGAGGAGAGGACAATAAGTATTGTAAAGGCTCAGAATTTTGGAAAGGAAGAGGTTAGTTAACGAATTTATATCCTGTATATTGTTAAATTCTGATTCCCAGTTTATATTGTGGAGGGCATTTGTGAGATTGGTTATTGCTGCTTCACTGTGTATCCTAAAGGTAATTTTCTTGTTTGCTGGTGGTGTTATGGCCATGTCCGCTACGAGGAAGGTAGGATAGTGGTCAGTTGTTCTGTCAGTGATTATACCTGATGTAAGGGGAGCTGTTATGTTGGTCCATAAGTGATCCAGGGTAGTAGCAGAAGTCTGAGTGAATCGGGTGGTCTTGTTGATTGCGGGGATGAGCATACAGGAATTCATGCTGTTAAGGAAATAGTCAACTTGAGGGCTGTTTTGTTGCCAGAGGTCAATATTGAAGTCACCTCCCAGAACTAGGTGACTTTTGTTGAGGTTGTTGTTTATGATAAGATTCCTCAAGTTATCTGAGAATGTTAGTACTGGGAAATTTATAGATGACTCCAATAGTCAAGGGGGATTTAAGGGATTTAACTGAGAATGGAGGAAAAATATATTCACAATAGTCATCTCTATCACTAATGACACTGTTGCTAATGAAGGTATCTTGGTAGTATATAGCTGTGCCACCTCCTTTATTATTAGGCCTACAGTTGTGGCTCATTGACCACGATCGATGTGGTCAATGAACAAATTAAAAAGTTTTGCCAAAAAATAGAAAACAGAAGAGGAACTAAATATTGCTGTACATAGAACACTGTGGCAAAACACTTCATAATGTAGAATATTGACCAGACCAGAACACATCATGACCAGACCAGAACACTACATGACCAGACTAGAACACATCATGACCAGACCAGAACACATCATGATCAGACCAGAACACATCATAACCAGACTAGAACACTACATGACCAGACTAGAACACATCATGACCAGACTAGAACACTACATGACCAGACTAGAACACTACATGACCAGACTAGAACACATCATGACCAGACAAGAACACATCATGACCAGACTAGAACACTACATGACCAGACTAGAACACATCATGACCAGACCAGAACACATCATGACCAGACCAGAACACATCATGACCAGACCAGAACACATCATGACCAGACCAGAACACATCATGACCAGACCAGAACACATCATGACCAGACAAGAACACATCATGACCAGACCAGAACACATCATGACCAGACTAGAACACATCATAACCAGACCAGAACACATCATAACCAGACCAGAACACATCATGACCAGACTAGAACACATCATGACCAGACAAGAACACATCATGACCAGACCAGAACACATCATGACCAGACCATAACACATCATGACCAGACCAGAACACATCATGACCAGACCAGAACACATCATGACCAGACCAGAACACATCATGACCAGACTAGAACACATCATGACCAGACAAACACATCATGACCAGACCAGAACACATCATGACCAGACCAGAACACATCATGACCAGACTAGAACACATCATGACCAGACCATAACACATCATGACCAGACCAGAACACATCATGACCAGACTAGAACACATCATGACCAGACTAGAACACATCATACCAGACCAGAACACATCATGACCAGACCAGAACACATCATGACCAGACCAGAACACATCATAACCAGACCAGAACACATCATAACCAGACCAGAACACTACATGACCAGACTAGAACACTACATGACCAGACTAGAACACATCATGACCAGACCAGAACACATCATGACCAGACCAGAACACATCATAACCAGACCAGAACACATCATGACCAGACTAGAACACATCATGACCAGACTAGAACACATCATGACCAGACCAGAACACACATCATGACCAGACCAGAACACTACATGACCAAGGAGCTGGGATATGAGAACAAGTAGCTTGGATAAGAAGCTGGGATTTGAGGACAAAGAACTACTTACCTGGTTGATGGGGTTCTGGGGGTTCTTCTACTCCCCAAGCCCAGCCCGAGGCCAGGCTTGACTTGTAAGAGTTTGGTACAACAGGCTGTTGCTTGGAGCGGCCCGCAAACCCACATATCCCACACAGTCTGGTTGGTCCGGTACTTCTTGAAGAAAACTATCTAGTTTTCTCTTAAAGAAGTCCACAGTTGTTCCGGGAATATTTCTTATATTCGCTGGGAGGATGTTGAACATCCGTGGACCTCTAATGTTTATACAGTGTTCTCTGATTGGTACCCCTGCTCTTCACTGGTTTTATTCTGTATTTGCTTCCATATCGTTCACTCCAGTATGTTGTTATTTTACTGTGTAGATTTGGAATTTGGCCCTCCAGTATTTTCCATGTGTATATTATTTGATATCTCTCTCGTCTCCTTTCTAGTGAATATATTTGGAGAGCCTCGAGACGATCCCAACAATTTTGGTGTTTTTTCGCGTCTATGCGTGTCGTATATGTTCTCTGAACTCTTCTATATCAGCAATCTGTCCTGCTGTGAAGGGGAAAGTGAGTACTGAGCAGTACTCAAGACGGGACAACACAAGTGATTTGAATAGTACAACCATTGTGATGGGATCCCTGAATTTGAAAGTTCTCATAATCCATCCTATCATTTTTTATGGCTGACGCAATATTTGCTTGGTTATGCCTCCTAAACATTATATCGTCAGACATCATTATTAACAAATTCTTTACATGCTGCTTTCCTACTATGGGCAAAGCTGATTGTGTTTTGTACCCTGTATTATGTTTAAGATCCTCATCACTGTTAAACATCATGTTAGTTTCTGTTGCCCAGTCGAAAACGTTATTAATATCTGTTTGTAGTTTTTCAATGTCTTCCGCAATGGTAATTTTTCATATTGAATTTTGGTCATCTGCTAAGGATGATACGAAGCTGTGACTTGTATTTTTTTCGATATCTAATATGAGAATAAGGAAAAGCAGTGGTGCAAGGATTGTACCCTGAGGTACAGAGCTTTTAACTGCGCTTGGGCTCGATTTTATCTGATGTGACTGTTACTTTTTGTGTTCTGTTCCACAGAAAATTGAGTATCCAGCGTCTTACTTTATCAGTTATTCCCATTGACTTCATTTTGTATTGATTATATGAGGATAAGGAGCTGGGATATGAGGATAAGGAACTGGATATGTGGACAAGGAGCTTGGATAAGGGGGACAAGGAGCTGGGATATGAGGATAAGGAGCTGGGATATGAAGACAAAGAGCTGGGATATGAGGAAAAGGAAACTGGGATATGAGGACAAGGAGCTTGGATAAGAGGACAATGAGCTGGGATATAAATACAAGAAGCTGGGATATAAATACAAGAAGCTGTGATTCGAGGACAATGAGCAGGGAATATGAGGACAAAGAGCTGGGATATGAGAACAAAAAGATGGGATACAAGGGACCGGGATAGGACGGACGGAGGGAAGGAATGGTACCCAGCCAGCCACTTGAACGGTCAGAGATACAACGCCATCAAGGTGTGGAGTTCCAGCGAGCACTCTGATGTACGATATTGACAAGTGTCCCTGTGTCGTGACTGGCGCCAGGCTTTGTGGACACGGCGATGGGCGTACCCGGCCCATCCGTACAATTTTTCCCAGTGGTGTTGGGGGTTCTTGGCGCGCGTTGCACCATCTGTAGCCTAGCGGCTGCCCGCTGACAAACACGGGAGAACATTGGCCAAGAGATCAATATCAAATTCCAACAGTCCTTCATGTCGAATTTAAACTGTTGACTAAGCATCACTACAATATATGAAGGACAAAGTGACAATCAGGAAACACACTTATCCCTTGCCCCTCAGTATATGCTAGATATATCATAGAGAGTATATTTAAATTCTAAGAGATGTGTATAATACAACCATGTCTTCATTGAGAGCTGGTTACTCTCAGGTGTGTGTGTTATATTATTAACGAAATACAGTCAAAGAGATGGCTTGTTGACAAGCAGTTTAAATGTGCAACCATTTGTTATTGAAGTGTGAAGTGAGTTCACAAGTTTATTCATGCCATACAATGATATCTACGATATGGGTTCATTGTAAGTCATAGACTGCGTAACTTACTGTCATATTCAGTCTATGTAAGTCTCATCATTCAATTTGATGTAAATGTTTACCAATATATATGTCACCACTCATATTGTGAGGCAGTGTAATTAGGAGTAAGAGCTAAGCCAGTATGACTATGTAGCACTTGGATGGGGTATGAGGACAAGGGCGCTGATATATGAGGATATCATTTAGTTTCCGTGGTGCAGTGGTAAGACACTCGCCTGGCGTTCCGCGAGCGCTCTGTCATGGGTTCGTATCCTGGCCGGGGAGGATTTACTGGGTGCAAACCCTTATCTGTAGCCTCTGTTTCACTCAACAGTAAAATGGGTACTTTATAAAATGGGTTGTAAAAACGATTCTTCGCTGGCGGGGATCGTATTCCAGGGACCTGCCCGAAACGCTACGCGTACTAGTGGCTGTACAAGAATGTAACAACTCTTGTATATATCTAAAAAAAAAAAAAAAGGTATGCTGCCCAACCACTTAACAATCGGGAACCGAACCACTTGCGAGCCGTGAAGCCTTCCCTATACCAACCCGTCCAGGAAAGCTCTGCTTCATTTTATAGTATTTTTTTTAGTGAGAATCATCTGCCTCGCTTGACACGGTACACGACAAGTTTGAGTACACATTACACAGTACAGTACTGAGTACACATTTGTGTACAGTACAGTAATGTACACAATACTGTTTCATTATTATTTTTAATAATATTACACAGTAAGAGTATTATTATTTGTAGTAGTATTATTACAGTATTGTGTACACAGTACACGGTACTGTGTGTACAGTACTCGGTACTATGTACACGTACACTATGTACACAGTACACAGTTTCTCAATAAACAGAGAAATCACATTGACGATGTATCAATCAGAAAATCAGTAGCGGCTGTGATGAGGATTCGAACCTTCGCTCTGAGTACCCCCAAGCACACGCCTTAGACCACTAGGCCACGACACTGTACCTTGCAAGAGGGAGCATTAGAGGTAAACCCCCTGGACGACAGAGCCATACTGTTTCAGGAGGGGGGCTTGTGTGAAACCCTGTTTCGACTTCAGTGGAAGCCTCAGGAACCCTCGTGGATTCAGTGGAATCCCAGAGGGATTCAGAGTACCCAGAGCATAGGTTCGAATCCTCATCACGTCTACTACTTATTTTCTCATAACTAGTATTGGTATTGATATTATTACTATTTCATCATCATCTGCAATCGGTCGGCCGAGCGGACAGCACGCTGGACTTGTGATCCTGTGGTCCTGGGTTCGATCCCAGGCGCCGGCGAGAAACAATGGGCAGAGTTTCTTTCACCCTATGCCCCTGTTACCTAGCCGTAAAATAGGTACCTGGGGCATAGGGTGAATAGTCAGCTGTCACGGGCTGCTTCCTGGGGGTGGAGGCCTGGTCGAGGACCGGGCCGCGGGGACACTAAAAGCCCCGAAATCATCTCAAGATAACCTAGATCTATATATATTGTCATAAGTAATATAAATTACCTTTTGTGATATATAATGTATAATTATTATTATTGCTAATAGGATAAAAACCCACATATGTGTTTTTGTGAAATTTTATGTAAAGAATTTACGCCAAGTCTTTCACACTCTCCTGAGTGCATTGTCAGGGTCTGAGTGTGATGTTAGAATAAGACTTACATTCAAGTTCAAGTATGTTTATTGAGATAAGCAATAAATACATCTCAAGGGATAGAGTACAAAGACTTACATCTCAACGTCTGATAAGGCTGCTACCGATTGACTGATAGGGATTAAGCCACCCCAGAGGTGGCACGGGCATGAATAGCCCCTTAGAGGCTGCTTCCCTGTTGTTGTTGTTTTAGATTCAGCTACTGGGAACAAAAAATTCAAAGTATCACGGGCTATGGTGAGCCCGTAGTGGACTTACCTGGCACAGGAGCGGGGCTGGAACTCTGTGTTACCCTGGTTATCTTGAGATGATTTCGGGGCTTAGCGTCCCCGCGGCCCGGTCCTCGACCAGGCCTCCTTTTTGTTACACACCCCCAGGAAGCAGCCCGTAGGAGCTATCTAACTCCCAGGTACCTATTTACTGCTAGGTGAACACAGGCATCAGGGTGAAAGAAACTTTTTGCCTATTTGTCTCCGCCTCCACCGGGGATCGAACCCGGAACGTCAGGACTACGAATCCGAAGCGCTGTCCACTCAGCTGTCAGGTGCCTTGGGTTCTATCTGTGCTACCCTGGGTCCAATCTGTACTACCCTGGGTCCAATCTGTACTACCCTGGGTCCAATCTGTACTACCCTGGGTCCAATCTATACTACCCTGGGTCCAATCTGTACTACCCTGGGTCCAATCTGTACTACCCTGGGTCCAATCTGTACTACCCTGGGTCCAATCTGTACTACCCTGGGTCCAATCTGTGCTACCCTGGGTCCAATCTGTACTACCCTGGGTCCAATCTGTGCTCCCCTGAATCCTATCTGTACTACCCTGGGTCCAATCTGTGCTACCCTGGATCCAATCTGTGCTACCTTGGGTCCAATCTGTGCTACCCTGGGTCCAATCTGTACTACCCTGGGTCCAATCTGTGCTACCCTGGGTCCAATCTGTGCTACCCTGGGTCCAATCTGTGCTGCCCTGGGTCCAATCTGTGCTGCCCTGGGTCCAATCTGTGCTACCCTGGGTCCAATCTGTGCTACCCTGGGTCCAATCTGTACTACCCTGGGTCCAATCTGTGCTGCCCCGGGTCCAATCTGTGCTGCCCCGGTGCTGCCCCGGGTCCAATCTGTGCTGCCCCGGGTAAAATCTGTGCTACCCCGGGTCCAATCTGTGCTACCCCGGGTCCAATCTGTGCTACCCCGGGTCCAATCTGTGCTACCCTGGTCCAATCTGTGCTACACTGGGTCCAATCTGTGCTACCCTGGGTCTAATCTGTGCTACCCTGGGTCCAATCTGTGCTACCCTGGGTCCAATCTGTGCTACCCTGGGTCCAATCTGTGCTACCCTGGGTCCAATCTGTATTACCCTGGGTCCAATCTGTACTACCCTGGGTCCAATCTGTGCTGCCCCGGGTCCAATCTGTGCTGCCCCGGGTCCAATCTGTGCTGCCCCGGGTCCAATCTGTGCTACCCCGGGTCCAATCTGTGCTAGCCCCGGTCCAATCTGTGCTACCAGGATCCAATCTGTGCTACCCTGGGTCCAATCTCTGTGCTACCCTGGGTCCAATCTGTACTACCCTGGGTCCAATCTGTGCTCCCCTGAATCCTATATGTACTACCCTGGGTCCAATCTGTGCGACCCTGGATCCAATCTGTGCTACCCTGAGTCCAATCTGTGCTACCCTGGGGTCCAATCTGTGCTACCCTGGGTCCAATCTGTGCTACCCTGGGTCCAATCTGTGCTACCCTGGGTCCAATCTGTGCTACCCTGGGTCCAATCTGTGCTACCCTGGGTCCAATCTGTGCTACCCTGGGTCCCAATCTGTGCTACCCTGGGTCCAATCTGTGCTACCCTGGGTCCAATCTGTGCTACCCTGGGTCCAATCTGTTGCTACCTGTGTCCAATCTGTGCTACTCTGGGTCCAATCTGTGCTACCCTGGGTCCAATCTGTGCTACCCTGGGTCCAATCTGTGCTACCCTGGGTCCAATCTGTGCTACCCTGGGTCCAATCTGTGCTACCCTGGGTCCAATCTGTACTACCCAGGGTCCAATCTGTACTACCCTGGGTCCAATCTGTGCTGCCCCGGGTCCAATCTGTGCTGCCCGGTCCAATCTGTGCTGCCCCGGGTCCAATCTGTGCTACCCCGGGTCCAATCTGTGTTACCCCGGGTCCAATCTGTGCTACTCTGGGTCCAATCTGTACTACCCTGGGTCCAATCTGTGCTACCCGGGTCCAATCTGTGCTACCCTGGGTCCAATCTGTGCTACCCTTGGTCCAATCTGTGCTACCCTGGGTCCAATCTGTGCTACCCTGGGTCCAATCTGTGCTGCCCTGGGTTCAATCTGTGCTACCCTGGGTCCAATCTGTGCTACCCTGGGTCCAATCTGTGCTACCCTGAGTCCAATCTGTGCTACCCTGGGTCCAATCTGTGCTACCCTGGGTCCAATCTGTGCTACCCTGGGTCCATTCTGTGCTACCCTGGGTCCAATCTGTGCTACCCTGGGTCCAATCTGTGCTACACTGGGTCCATTCTGTGCTACCCTGGGTCCAATCTGTGCTACCCTGGGTCCAATCTGTGCTTACCCTGGGTCCATTCTGTGCTACCCTGGGCCCAATCTGTGCTACCCTGGGTCCAATCTGTGCTACCCTGGGTCCAATCTGTGCTACCCTGGGTCCATTCTGTGCTACCCTGGGTCCAATCTGTGCTACCCTGGGTCCAATCTGTGCTACCCTGGGTCCATTCTGTGCTACCCTGGGCCCAATCTGTGCTACCCTGGGTCCAATCTGTGCTACCCTGGGTCCAATCTGTGCTACCCTGGGTCCAATCTGTGCTACCCTGGTCCAATCTGTGCTACCCTGGGTCCAATCTGTGCTACCCTGGATCCAATCTGTGCTACCCTGGGTCCAATCTGTGCTACCCTGGGTCCAATCTGTGCTACCCTGGGTCCAATCTGTGCTACCCTGGGTCCAATCTGTGCTACCCTGGGTCCAATCTGTGCTACCCTGGGTCCATTCTGTGCTACCCTGGGCCCAATCTGTGCTACCCTGGGTCCAATCTGTGCTACCCTGGGTCCAATCTGTGCTACCCTGGGTCCATTCTGTGCTACCCTGGGTCCAATCTGTGCTACCCTGGGTCCAATCTGTGCTGCCCCGGGTCCAATCTGTGCTGCCCCGGGTCCAATCTGTGCTGCCCCGGGTCCAATCTGTGCTACCCCGGGTCCAATCTGTGTTACCCCGGGTCCAATCTGTGCTACTCTGGGTCCAATCTGTACTACCCTGGGTCCAATCTGTGCTACCCCGGGTCCAATCTGTGCTACCCTGGGTCCAATCTGTGCTACCCTTGGTCCAATCTGTGCTACCCTGGGTCCAATCTGTGCTACCCTTGGTCCAATCTGTGCTACCCTGGGTCCAATCTGTGCTACCCTGGGTCCATTCTGTGCTACCCTGGGTCCAATCTGTGCTACCCTGGGTCCAATCTGTGCTACCCTGGGTCCATTCTGTGCTACCCTGGGTCCAATCTGTGCTACCCTGGGTCCAATCTGTGCTACCCTGGGTCCATTCTGTGCTACCCTGGGCCCAATCTGTGCTACCCTGGGTCCAATCTGTGCTACCCTGGGTCCAATCTGTGCTACCCTGGGTCCATTCTGTGCTACCCTGGGTCCAATCTGTGCTACCCTGGGTCCAATCTGTGCTACCCTGGGTCCATTCTGTGCTACCCTGGGCCCAATCTGTGCTACCCTGGGTCCAATCTGTGCTACCCTGGGTCCAATCTGTGCTACCCTGGGTCCAATCTGTGCTACCCTGGGTCCAATCTGTGCTACCCTGGGTCCAATCTGTCCTACCCTGGGTCCAATCTGTGCTACCCTGGGTCCAATCTGTGCTGCCCTGGGTCCAATCTGTGCTACCCTGGGTCCATTCTGTGCTACCCCGGGTCCATTCTGTGCTACCCTGGGTCCAATCTGTGCTACCCTGGGTCCAATCTGTGCTACTCTGGGTCCAATCTGTGCTACCCTGAGTCCTATCTGTGCTACCCTGGGTCCAATCTGTGCTACCTGGGTTCAATCTGTGCTACCCTGGGTCCAATCTGTGCTACCCTGGGTCCAATCTGTACTACCCTGGGTTCAATCTGTACTACCCTGGGTCCAATCTGTGCTACCCTGGGTCCAATCTGTACTACCCTGGGTTCAATCTGTACTACCCTGGGTCCAATCTGTGCTACCCCGGGTCCAATCTGTGCTACCCTGGGTCCAATCTGTGCTACCCTGGGTCCAATCTGTGCTACCCTGGGTCCAATCTGTACTACCCTGGGTCCAATCTGTACTACCCTGGGTCCAATCTGTGCTACCCCGGGTCCAATCTGTGCTACCCCGGGTCCAATCTGTGCTACTCTGGGTCCAATCTGTACTACCCTGGGTCCAATCTGTGCTACCCCGGGTCCAATCTGTGCTACCCTGGGTCCAATCTGTGCTACCCTTGGTCCAATCTGTGCTACCCTGGGTCCAATCTGTGCTACCCTTGGTCCAATCTGTGCTACCCTGGGTCCAATCTGTGCTACCCTGGGTCCATTCTGTGCTACCCTGGGTCCAATCTGTGCTACCCTGGGTCCAATCTGTGCTACCCTGGGTCCATTCTGTGCTACCCTGGGTCCAATCTGTGCTACCCTGGGTCCAATCTGTGCTACCCTGGGTCCATTCTGTGCTACCCTGGGCCCAATCTGTGCTACCCTGGGTCCAATCTGTGCTACCCTGGGTCCAATCTGTGCTACCCTGGGTCCATTCTGTGCTACCCTGGGTCCAATCTGTGCTACCCTGGGTCCATTCTGTGCTACCCTGGGTCCAATCTGTGCTACCCTGGGTCCAATCTGTGCTACCCTGGGTCCATTCTGTGCTACCCTGGGTCCAATCTGTGCTACCCTGGGTCCAAACTGTGCTACCCTGGGTCCAATCTGTGCTACCCTGGGCCCAGTCTGTGCTACCCTGGGTCCAATCTGTGCTACCCTGGGTCCAATCTGTGCTACCCTGGGTCCATTCTGTGCTACCCCGGGTCCAATCTGTGCTACCCTGGGTCCAATCTGTGCTACCCTGGGTCCATTCTGTGCTACCCTGGGCCCAATCTGTGCTACCCTGGGTCCAATCTGTGCTACCCTGGGTCCAATCTGTGCTACCCTGGGTCCAATCTGTGCTACCCTGGGTCCAATCTGTGCTACCCTGGGTCCAATCTGTGCTGCCCTGGGTCCAATCTGTGCTACCCTGGGTCCATTCTGTGCTACCCCGGGTCCATTCTGTGCTACCCTGGGTCCAATCTGTGCTACCCTGGGTCCAATCTGTGCTACCCTGGGTCCAATCTGTGCTACCCTGAGTCCTATCTGTGCTACCCTGGGTCCAATCTGTGCTACCCTGGGTCCAATCTGTACTACCCTGGGTCCATTCTGTGCTACCCTGGGTCCAATCCTCTTTTATCCTTCTTGACCGCCTGACCAGATCACGTTTATCTCCCGCTGCCGATGTTCCTGAAGGGATGTCTTCTATGCTATCATGGTCAGGTGTCCTTTCTGTTATCCTGCTACTATGAGCACTGGAGTTGTTAATAGAGGTGTTCATCTGGATGTTATCCCTCGCACCCTTCTCGATACCCAAAGGAGCGTGGCTAATGGGATTGCTTACATTCATCCATTTATTAAGATCTAATTTTAATTCACTTAGAATCATCTTCCTAGTAAAGCTATCCTCAGAAATAATAATTACAATTAGATCTCAATAAATGGATGAGAATAAGTAGTCCCATTGCTACTTGCACAGGTAATTGCATAAGTAGCAATTAACTACCATTAAAATAGGATGTAAGCAGTAGGACCATGCGAGGCTCTCCCACAGTGGTCCCACTGAACTGGTGGACCATGTGAGGCTCTCCCACAGTGGTCCCACTGAACTGGTGGCCCATGCGAGGCTCTCCCACAGTGCTGCGCGTGTGTCCTGGTGTGGCCCCTGGCGAGGCTCTCCCACAGTGGTCCCACACATGTCAAATATTGTCACCCATGACGCTGCACTCGGTTTTTCTGGAAACCCGCTCGCTGCGCCAGTATATAATGGCGGACGCAGGCGGCGCCTTCACACACTTCTCATACTCACACCAAAATGGTAAGTTGGACTCTCGTCCATGCTGCTTATGCTGCTCAACACTTTATAACCTTCTCTAACATTGGCTGGTAATCCGTTTGGAATTATATCAATAACATGGTTTAAAATTATTATTAAAATGTGGTTTAGGCTTGTGTGAGAATTGTCTCCTCCTGGTGTTGCAGGTCGCCAAGATCCCGACGGTGGTGCTCCTGGTGGCCTCCGTGGCTGCAGCCCTCACTGTTGCAGACGCGTATCCCCTCGGCTCCGGCAGCCATATTACAGAGGTAGTCGGTGTGGACGTCGACACAGGTCGGCGCTTCAACAGTGGTCGAGACCATGGCGTCGGCGGGGCTGTTGTGGCAAGCGCTGGAGGAGGCTTCGGCGGCCTTGCTCTGGGAACTGCCCGCGGAGGAGCTCTCGCTGTCGTCGGAACTGACCGCAAAGGAAGTGGTCTTAAAGTTGGTATAGTAGGTGGCCATAGAGGAACCGGCGGTAGTCATGGAGGTGGAGCTGTAGCTGGTGCTTTTGGAGGTTCAACTGCTGGAGGTGGCTATGGAGGTGGTTATGGAGGTGGTTATGGAGGCGGTTTTGGAGGTGGTTTTGGAAGTCAATCTGCCGGAGGCGGTTTTGGAAGCAGTGGCATCTGTCGCAATAGGTGCTAGAGCCAGCCATACAGAGATGATGGTGGTCCTATAATCTGCATCGAGATATTCATTGAGTAACGGGACAGGATTCTCCTCTGGACATGAAACTATGAACATTGCGTCATGCAGCAGACAGTCTAGAAATTTATGAGTAATTATGTACATTTGGCTGTTGATAATTACTGGAAAGTATGTATATTTGGTTATTGATAATTACTATAAATTATGTACATCTGGTTGTTGGTAATTAGTGAATATTTAACATAACCGTAGACAGCCTAGTGTTTCATTAACGAATAGGCTGCCAATAGCATCTGTCAAGCTGGGCCTTAATGTCCTTGTCAAAATTGTCCTAAATTTGATATATTATGTGTCATGTTGACAGGTGTTGATTAGTTAGTGTGTCTTTGGTCATACATGTTAAGATAGGTAAACTTTTGTTTACATTTTGAATGTCATTGCTGATTACCATTATATAACATACTCATGCGAGAGTTTTGTATTTGGACGCATCCATGATATCCAAGATTCAGTACATAACTGCTGCTAATTACATGTTCGAAAATTCAGAAATGGCAAAAATATTTCTACCAGAAATATATATTAAATATATACATTAGTTTAAAGTTATTTGATTGTATGTCTTAGTATTACATTTTAATAAATTTGCATCATATATTGTGCGTTTTACTTTCGATTTTATTTACGAACTTCTACCCGTCGTTGTTCGGGTGACGGCTGCCGCATCTTCATTACTCACTATCTACATCACTAATAATTCACTACAGTCTGTTTCACTAAATGTGACCATGACTACTGTATCTTCACTAAATGTGACCATGACTACTGTATCTTCACTAAATGTGACCATGACTACTGTATCTTCACTAAATGTGACCATGACTACTGTATCTTCACTAAATGTGACCATCACTGCTGTATCTTCACTAAATACTGTCTTCATCTCTATTAACTATCATCACTACCCGGGCCGTCACCGTCATCTTGTCTCGCCGTCACCATCTTCCCTACCCTTCACTACCTTCCCTACCCTTCACCATCTTCCCTACCCTTCACCACCTTCCCTACCCTTCACCACCTTCCCTACCCTTCACCACCTTCCCTACCCTTCACCACCTTCCCTACCCTTCACCACCTTCCCTACCCTTTACCACCTTCCCTACCCTTCACCACCTTCCCTACCCTTCACCACATTCCCTACCCTTCACCACATTCCCTACCCTTCACCACATTCCCTACCCTTCACCACCTTCCCTACCCTTCACCACCTTCCCCACCCTTCACCACCTTCCCTACCCTTCACCACCTTCCCTACCCTTCACCACCTTCCCTACCCTTCACCACCTTCCCTACCCTTCACCACCTCCCTTACCCTTCACCACCTCCCTTACCCTTCACCACCTTCCCTACTCTTCACCACCTTCCCTACTCTTCACCACCTTCCCTACCCTTCACCACCTTCCCTACTCTTCACCACCTTCCCTACCCTTCACCACCTTCCCTACTCTTCACCACCTCCCTTACCCTTCACCACCTCCCTTACCCTTCACCACCTTCCCTACTCTTCACCACCTTCCCTACTCTTCACCACCTTCCCTACCCTTCACCACCTCCCCTACCCTTCACCACCTTCCCTACCCTTCACCACCTTCCCTACCCTTCCCCACCTTCCCTACCCTTCACCACCTTCCCTACCCTTCACCACCTTCCTTACCCTTCACCACCTTCCTTACCCTTCACCACCTTCCCTACCCTTCACCACCTTCCCTACTCTTCACCACCTTCCCTACCCTTCACCACCTTCCCTACCCTTCACTACCTTCCCTACCCTTCACTACCTTCCCTACCCTTCACCACCTTCCTTACCCTTCACCACCTCCCTTACCCTTCACCAACTTCCCTACTCTTCACCACCTTCCCTACTCTTCACCACCTTCCCTACCCTTCACCACCTTCCCTACTCTTCACCACCTTCCCTACCCTTCACCTTCCCTACCCTTCACCACCTCCCTTACCCTTCACCACCTCCCTTACCCTTCACCACCTTCCCTACTCTTCACCACCTTCCCTACTCTTCACCACCTTCCCTACTCTTCACCACCTTCCCTACTCTTCACCACCTTCCCTACCCTTCACCACCTTCCCTACTCTTCACCACCTTCCCTACCCTTCATCACCTTCCCTACCCTTCACCACCTTCCCTACCCTTCACCACCTTCCCTACCCTTCACCACCTTCCCTACTCTTCACCACCTTCCCTACCCTTCACCACCTTCCCTACCCTTCACCACCTTCCCTACTCTTCACCACCTTCCCTACCCTTCATCACCTTCCCTACCCTTCACCACCTTCCCTACCCTTCACCACCTTCCCTACCCTTCACCACCTCCCTTACCCTTCACCATCTAGGATATAGCCTGGTATACTATGCAGCAAGAGTCTTAGTAAGGATATACTCTGGTAGTTAATAAGATTACACGTAAGTGTTTTAAAAGCAGGGGCCCGGCCGGGCAGGGAAGGAAAGCCTCTCATTAAAGGATATTCCCGCCAGGAATCACTTTAGGCTGGTAATTTGCGCGTGGTACAAAAATTATTATTTTACCGAGAATTAATTACAAAACTTCTCGGAGGTAATTAAAAAAATATTGTTGATTATATTATAATAAAATTAATGAAAACTACAACATGTGTTATACAAGATCAATATCATGTAACGGAAAGTTCAGGTCAATATTTCTTGGCAACCCCCAAGAATACCATAGTGAGAGCCCTGACGGCTGGGTGGACAGCGCTACGGATTCGTAGTCCTGAGGTTCCGAGTTCGATCCCCTGATGGAGGCGGAAACAAATGGGCATAGTTCTATTCACCCTGATGCTCTTGTTCACCTAGCAGTAAATAGGTACCTGGGAGTTAGAGAGCTGCTACGGGCTGCTTCCTGGGGATGTGTAACAAAAAGGAGGCCTGGTCGAGGACCGGGCCGCAGGGACGCTAAGCCCCGAAATCATCTCAAGATAACATAAAGATAACCCCGCAGCTAACACTGCGAATGTTAGTGAGATCTTCCTGTATACACCTCTTGTATGGTACCAGGTCCTCCTGTATTCACCTCTTGTATGGTACCAGGTGCTCCTGTATACACCTCTTGTATGGTACCAGGTCCTCCTGTATACACCTCTTGTATGGTACCAGGTGCTCCTGTATACACCTCTTGTATGGTACCAGGTCCTCCTGTATACACCTCTTGTATGGTACCAGGTGCTCCTGTATACACCTCTTGTATGGTACCAGGTCCTCTTGTATACACCTCTTGTATGGTACCAGGTGCTCCTGTATACACCTCTTGTATGGTACCAGGTCCTCCTGTATACACCTCTTGTATGGTACCAGGTGCTCTTGTATACACCTCTTGTATGGTACCAGGTCCTCCTGTATACACCTCTTGTATGGTACCAGGTGCTCCTGTATACACCTCTTGTATGGTACCAGGTGCTCCTGTATACACCTCTTGTATGGTACCAGGTGCTCCTGTATTCACCTCTTGTATGGTACCAGGTGCTCCTGTATACACCTCTTGTATGGTACCAGGTGCTCCTGTATACACCTCTTGTATGGTACCAGGTGCTCCTGTATACACCTCTTGTATGGTACCAGGTGCTCCTGTATACACCTCTTGTATGGTATCAGGTGCTCCTGTATACATCTTTTGTATGGTATCAGGTGCTCCTGTATACACCTCTTGTATGGTATCAGGTGCTCCTGTATACATCTTTTGTATGGTACCAGGTGCTCCTGTATACACCTCTTGTATGGTACCAGGTGCTCCTGTATACACCTCTTGTATGGTACCAGGTGCTCCTGTATACACCTCTTGTATGGTATCAGGTGCTCCTGTATACACCTCTTGTATGGTACCAGGTGCTCCTGTATACACCTCTTGTATGGTACCAGGTGCTCCTGTATACACCTCTTGTATGGTACCAGGTGCTCCTGTATACACCTCTTGTATGGTACCAGGTGCTCCTGTATACACCTCTTGTATGGTACCAGGTGCTCCTGTATACACCTCTTGTATGGTACCAGGTGCTCCTGTATACACCTCTTGTATGGTACCAGGTGCTCCTGTATACACCTCTTGTATGGTACCAGGTGCTCCTGTATACACCTCTTGTATGGTACCAGGTGCTCCTATATGCACTATATCCAACAATGTCCTGTTGTATACCCCCGAAGTCCCGCTATTTTCCACCAGATCCTGCTGTATACCTCCCGGTCCAGCTGTGTTCTGGTGTATACCAGGTAACTCATGCCAACTGGTCTGAATGGTCTAATACCTGGGCATTCGGTGATGTAGTGCGGGAGATCATGCCGCAGTTCCTACTCACAGAGTTTGCACCTGGAGTGCTCAGGATTGGGAGATCCGTCACCTGTAACCACCTGCCACAGGTAACGGTAGCCACCTGCCACAGGTAACGGTAGCCACCTGCCCCAGGTAACGGTAGCCACCTGCCCCAGGTAACGGTAGCCACCTGCCACAGGTAACGGTAGCCACCTGCCATAGGTAACGGTAACCGAACCTGATCCTGGCAACCACTGTGTCGTACAGTCTGGTGGACGTTTCCTGCTGCCCAAAGATACAGGTTTCAGATCTGAACAAATCATAGCTTCTTATACTGGTGTTTTCAGGTCGTTGGGAGTCAGTAATTTCTCTCCTATCATACCTGAGTGTTTGGACCAATATAGTTTTGACAGCAAAGATGGGGTGTTAGGGACCCGAGTCCATCGTCGGAGCACGGAGCAGTGACAACAACGCCATCTGTGAGTCCGCTCCCGAAACCCCCTCCAAATGGACGACGCCATCTAGTGAGGACGGGATATACCGGCCACAGCTGCTGGATTCCCGTCTTAATCACCTCATAACATAGCCGCTGCTGACCTCTGGTGAGGTGGCGCTTAGACGGCAATCCCATCTATGGAATGAAGAGGTGGACGTTTGTGTCTAAGCCTGTAAGTGAGGTTCCCTAGAGCGTTCCAGTATTAATGACGTATCTGATTGCAGAGTCTACCTGGGACTGCTGTATTGGATGATGGATGAGTCTACCCAAGGCAGCCAAGGTCTCTTCACCAGTCTGCTTTGAAGAAGCTGTGAGTCACCCCTGGACGAACTCTGTTGACAGTATTAGCCTGCCTGTGGCGTGGCAGTGTTGGGAATCGCCTTATCCGGGGCTGGCTGGTGGAAGAGACTAGCCACTGTGGTGCTTAGTGAGGAGAGTGATCAGCGGGTCACACGAGGCTTCTGCCTAGGGCTCACAACCCTAGTATCGGTCGTGGAGTGGCCTACACAGCGGAGCTGATTAGTACCTGCCAGCTACGGGCTGGATTGTGGTTGAAGGCCTCCACGACGAAGCACCCAGTGGGACTGTGATTTGGCTGGCCTGTGGCCAGGGTAGATTCGTCATAGAATCATAGTGGATTCATCGTGGGCCACGGAAGAAGGAACCAGGGCTACCCAGAGTGAGCACCGTCGAGCATCCAGTGTCTTCGGAGGAAGACGAACCTGTACATAATTGTGTAGTTATAATCCCCGCGTGTGACTGTTATTTATTTATTCATGGTGGTGGAAATATATATATATATAAATTGGAACATTTGTATCCCTCCCCCCTTTAGTTTAACTTGCGTTACGGAACGCACCCCTTGAAAGCCTCTACTAACTTGGGGCCGGATTCCCAAACTCGACTAACATCAGAGAAGAACCCGGTTGTGTTCCAGTAGGGCCGTAACATGGGGATACCTAGGTTATATTTAACTTCATCTTTGTTACACACTAACAAAGATAAAGTTAAAATTATATATATATATATATATATATATATATATATATATATATATATATATATATATATATATATAATTTTAACTATCTTTGTTAGTGTGTAACAAAGATGAAGTTAAATATAGAAGCATCAAGAAATATGGGCCAATAGGCCCTTTGCAGTTACTTCCATTCTTCCCTTTAATTTACCCAATTTATACCCATTACACCGTGTTCTGTCTTGTGTTGAAAGTTTGCTCTGTCTTGTGTTGAAAGTTTTGTTCACCTCATCCAAAACTGTCGTAACATATCACCTCACCCAAATGCGGGTATATAAGGTGAAAGCTGTTTAAATGATAGCATAGTAGAACTCTGTTTAGTGTTTGCAGGTTATAGTTGTGTGTGTGTAAACTAAAGTCTTTGAAAATGTAATAAGTTATTACAAAACGCGTTCAAGTGTCGCGTCAGACTAGAAATAAAAATGAAATTTGGAGAATTGATTTTTCAATTACCATCGACAGTGAAAAGAAACATAAGAAATATTGAGAAAATTCGTGTTAGAATTATTAATCTTACTTTTTCGGTCATATTTAATAATATATGTTTACAAGAAAGACTGCTACCAAAATATACTAATATATATATATATATATATATATATATATATATATATATATATATATATATATATATATATATATATATATATAATGCATATATATATATATATATATATATATATATATATATATATATATATATATATAGGGGTCCACCCTATCCATGGTATGAGGCTGTGCATAAAATCACAATGGAATGTTGCATTAGGCTAGTCCCTAACGTCGGTTTTCAAACTTTGAACAAACATACTTTTTAACATTTATTTTAATTTGATCAAAATCAATAGTGCTTGAAATCACCAGATGTGTGAGTGTTTCTCGGTGAACATGCTCGGTATATGATTTAGTGCTGGAGTATGCTAAGGACTGAAGTATACTGATTGGTTAATAGTTGTTGTGGTGGGCTTAGTATCACTCCAGAGATGGATGGGGATATACCCTTTCTGTGCAGACATTAAAATGTAATCGTTATCTGACAACAATTGTTAATATTTGAGCTGCATTTCCAAGCCCCCGTACCCCGCCCACGAGCGTGCCTCACTCTCATACCTCTCAGCTTATTGTCTGGAGAATGTATGTCTACAGTACTGGGGTATTGATTGTCAGCGAATTTGGATGATAAATAGGGCTGTTATTTTTCCATCTACTTTCCCAATGATGAAAATTTTATAGTTCTCTCTCTCTCTCTCTCTCTCTCTCTCTCTCTCTCTCTCTCTCTCTCTCTCTCTCTCTCTCTCTCTCTCTCTCTCTCTCTCTCTCTCTCTCCACTTGACAGGGTCGCCGCCAGCTTGTATCTCTAATGCCCTCCCCCGCGTCACCTCGCAGCAAGGGCCTCCCCACCAGCCCCGGGGCTCGCTCTCTCCCTCCCAGCAGCTACGTCTATCTTGCCATAAATCACCGAGTAATGCGGCTCCGGCTTTAACCTCTCCGCCTCGTCTACCCTCGATTCCTTTCCTCGGCAAAACTTTCCTGACAGTTATGATTTTATCCTTTCAGGACGGATCCAGAATCAGTGTTGTCCTTAGCATTTGTGACCTTTGGCTCCAGAGTCAAAGTTGTCCTCAGCATTTGTGACCTTTGGCTCCAGAGTCAGTGTTGTCCTCAGCATTTGTGACCTTTGGCTCCAGAGTCAGTGTTGTCCTCAGCATTTGTGACCTTTGGCTCCAGAGTCAGTGTTGTCCTCAGCATTTGTGACCTTTGGCTCCAGAGTCAGTGTTGTCCTCAGCATTTCTGACCTTTGGCTCCAGAGTCAGTGTTGTCCTCAACATTTGTGACCTTTGGCTCCAGTTCCAGTGTTGTCCTCAACATTTGTGACCTTTGGCTCCAGTTCCAGTGTTGTCCTCAACATTTGTGACCTTTGGCTCCAGTTCCAGTAATGTCTTCAAGATTTTAAAATCTGGGTTTCAGCGACTGGAAACAGAAGCTACGGATATGCCGTTATCTACCGCAAGTCTTTTCTGTTTGTTGTAACCGTTTTTTTATATCCTTGGACAACAACAGACACGTTTTGTGAGGTGTTCAACTTGCCAGTCACATGGAACAATAATTCTGGAAAATAAAATGGAACGAAAACGGATATCTTAAATACCTCGGACGCCGGAGAGGCTTTTTCTCTCATGAGGAGTTACACAGTCGACCAGTATCTACGGGCTCACCATAGCCCGTGCTACTTGGAACTGTTTGTTCCAAGTAGCGAATCTTTAACAACAACAACAGTCACCTGTGTAGGGCAGTAGTGCGGAGCGCTCGGGCGAGACGAAGCCAACGCCACCTCGCTGGAACTCCGCGCCGAATGTGTCCAAACAGATAAACTCCGTCGAAGGTGCAGGAGTTACAAGTCTTACAAAGGTGCAGTTGCTGGAGCGCCTTACAAAGGTGCAGTTGCCGGAGCGCCTTACAAAGGTGCAGTTGCTGGAGCGCCTTACAAAGGTGCAGTTGCTGGAGCGTCTTACGAAGTGCAGTTGCCGGAGCGCCTTACAAAGGTGCAGTTGCCGGAGCGTCTTACGAAGTGCAGTTGCCGGAGCGCCTTACAAAGGTGCAGTTGCCGGAGCGTCTTACAAAGGTGCAGTTGCCGGAGCGTCTTACAAAGGTGCAGTTGCTGGAGCGCCTTACAAAGGTGCAGTTGCTGGAGCGTCTTACAAAGGTGCAGTTGCTAGAGCGTCTTACAAAGTGCAATTGCTGGCGCTCTTACAAAGCGGTTCAAGAAACTCCCGCCAAAAAGACTGGCTACACGGAAGTGATGAGCCAGGAAGACCGGTATACTAGACAGGTATTCTATGATAAAATACCAAGAATAAGGCAAGGCAGGGAATGATGGGCAGACAGCATATTTCTGGACTGCCAAAAAAGCCTTTGATACAGAACCGCACATGAGATTGCTATTCAAACTTGAGAGGCAGGTGGGAGTAAGCGGAAAGGCCCTAGCATGGGTAAGGAACTACCTAACAGGCAGGAGCCAGAGAGTAACAGTCAGGGGCGAGAAGTCAGACTGGTGAACAGTAACGAGTGGAGTACCTCAAGGATCGGTGCTGGGACCAGTTCTATTTCTAATATACGTGAACGACATGTCTACAGGAGTCGAGTCCTATATGTCGATGTTTGCGGATGACGCAAAGTTAATGAGACGAGTTGTGACAGATGAGGATTGTGGGATCCTCCAAGAGGACTTGAACAAGCTGTTGACATGGTCACAGAAATGGCTACCTTAGTTCAACACGAGCAAAAGTAAAGTTATGGAAATGGGGTTAGGTGACATGAGACCAAAGAGTCAGCACACAATGAAGAGAAACTACCTTCCTGTGACAATTCGAGAAAGGGACCTGGGAGTGGACGTAACACCAAATCTAACTCCTGAGGTGCATATAAACCAGATAACGACAGCTACGTACTCTACGCTAGCAAAAGTTAGAGCATCACTCAGAAACCTAAGTAAGGAGGCATTCAGAGCGCTTTACACTGCTGACATTAGACCAGTCTTCGAGTATGCAGCCCCAATATGGAGCCCCCGCCTAAAGAAACACATCAGAAAACTGGAAAAGATTCATAAATTTTCGACTTGCAAGGAAAGGAATATGAAGAGCGACTAAAGGAACAAAACCTGACGACGCTATAAAAAATGGACGAAGCGGGGAAGATATGATAGCGACATATAAAATACTTAGTGATTGACAGAGAAGAAATAGACGAAATTTTCACACTGAATACTAAGAGATCAAGGGGACATGATTGGAAGCTATAAACTCAGATGAGTCATAGAGCTGTTAGACAGTTTTGTTTTAGCGTGAGAGTAGTGAGGAAAGGAAATGAATTGCAGGAGCAGGTTATGGAAGCAAACATTATTCATAGTTTTAAAACTAGATATAATAGGGAAGAAGAACATGAATTATTCTCTTAAACAACCGGCGGCTAGAAAGGTGGGATCCAAGAGCCAACGCTCGGTTCTGCAGGTACAAATATTGCCTTGTGACTAAGCACTCTTGTTCATGTGGTGGTGGTGTGGTACATCACACACTTCATGTGGGAGTGTTGTGGTACATCACTCACTTCATGTGGTGGTGGTGTGGTACATCACACACTTCATGTGGTGGTGGTGTGGTACATCACTCACTTCATGTGGTGGTGGTGTGGTACATCACACACTTCATGTGGTGGTGGTGTGGTACATCACACACTTCATGTGGGAGTGTTGTGGTACATCACTCACTTCATGTGGGAGTGATGTGGTACATCACTCACTTCATGTGGGAGTGATGTGGTACATCACTCACTTCATGTGGGAGTGTTGTGGTACATCACACACTTCATGTGGTGGTGGTGTGGTACATCACACACTTCATGTGGGAGTGTTGTGGTACATCACTCACTTCATGTGGGAGTGTTGTGGTACATCACTCACTTCATGTGGTGGTGGTGTGGTACATCACTCACTTCATGTGGTGGTGGTGTGGTACATCACTCACTTCATGTGGGAGTGTTGTGGTACATCACTCACTTCATGTGGGAGTGATGTGGTACATCACTCACTTCATGTGGTGGTGGTGTGGTACATCACTCACTTCATGTGGTGGTGGTGTGGTACATCACACACTTCATGTGGTGGTGGTGTGGTACATCACTCACTTCATGTGGTGGTGGTGTGGTACATCACACACTTCATGTGGGAGTGTTGTGGTACATCACACACTTCATGTGGTGGTGGTGTGGTACATCACTCACTTCATGTGGTGGTGGTGTGGTACATCACACACTTCATGTGGGAGTGTTGTGGTACATCACACACTTCATGTGGTGGTGGTGTGGTACATCACACACTTCATGTGGTGGTGGTGTGGTACATCACACACTTCATGTGGTGGTGTTGTGGTACATCACACACTTCATGTGGTGGTGGTGTGGTACATCACACACTTCATGTGGTGGTGGTGTGGTACATCACACACTTCATGTGGTGGTGGTGTGGTACATCACACACTTCATGTGGTGGTGGTGTGGTACATCACACACTTCATGTGGTGGTGGTGTGGTACATCACACACTTCATGTGGTGGTGGTGTGGTACATCACACACTTCATGTGGGAGTGTTGTGGTACATCACACACTTCATGTGGTGGTGGTGTGGTACATCACACACTTCATGTGGTGGTGGTGTGGTACATCACACACTTCATGTGGTGGTGGTGTGGTACATCACACACTTCATGTGGGAGTGTTGTGGTACATCACTCACTTCATGTGGGAGTGTTGTGGTACATCACACACTTCATGTGGTGGTGGTGTGGTACATCACACACTTCATGTGGTGGTGGTGTGGTACATCACTCACTTCATGTGGGAGTGTTGTGGTACATCACACACTTCATGTGGTGGTGGTGTGGTACATCACACACTTCATGTGGGAGTGTTGTGGTACATCACTCACTTCATGTGGGAGTGTTGTGGTACATCACACACTTCATGTGGTGGTGGTGTGGTACATCACACACTTCATGTGGTGGTGTTGTGGTACATCACACACTTCATGTGGTGGTGGTGTGGTACATCACACACTTCATGTGGTGGTGGTGTGGTACATCACACACTTCATATGGTGGTGGTGTGGTACATCACTCACTTCATGTGGTGGTGTTGTGGTACATCACACACTTCATGTGGTGGTGGTGTGGTACATCACTCACTTCATGTGGTGGTGTTGTGGTACATCACACACTTCATGTGGTGGTGGTGTGGTACATCACTCACTTCATGTGGTGGTGGTGTGGTACATCACTCACTTCATGTGGTGGTGGTGTGGTACATCACTCACTTCATGTGGTGGTGTTGTGGTACATCACAAAGTTGATGTGGTAGTTATTGCACAAATTATGAAGATTACGAATGTACATAATGTACATTGGTTCATTATGTACTAATGTGAAATTATATTAGTACATTTAGTGATGTAGTATAACAGAAACGGAAAAGAAACAGGGAAAAAGGAGAAAACCCAAACTCTATTTATAACTTTGGCCCAAATATCACAAAAAAAAGTTATCGCGAATAACTGAGCTCAATTATAGGCTCACTATAGCCCGTGCTACATGGACATTTTGTTCTGAGTAGCTTAAACTATAATAACAACGACATGTTTAACAATCTCTTCTATTATTACCATTAAATCAGTCAAACTGTCTCCTTCATCACCTTCTATTTCAGCTGCTTCCATGTCAATTTCTTCTCCAGTAAACACAGAGACAAAGTACACGTTTAAAATACCTCCCCAAGTCTTCCTCATTATCAGTTACTAGTCGTGTTTAGTGGTGAGTGGTCCAGTGTTCTCCCTGGTGTATTGGTTGGTATACCTCAGAATCCCTGGATGGAAGAATATTATTAAATGAGTTGTAATGTGACCCAACGTCGTAATCCCTCGTCCCGTCACCCACCGCGACACTCACGTCCAGGACCGTCTTAACAGCAGTGTACAGGCCCTAAGGGGTCCCTGGGGTCCCTGGGGGCACTGGGGCCCCTGGGGGTACTGGGGCCCCTGGGGGCACTGGGGCCCCTGGGGGCACTGGGGTCCCGTGTGATTTCCTGTCAGATAGTTATGCACAAATTATTTATATTGTATAATATAATTTGAATAGGGATTTGAATCCCAGGTATTCCCAGTGGGAGGTCAAGAAATTATGCACTCTTCCAAGAGAGCCTCCAGGGGCAGCATGGGGGCCCCAGAGTTGATTCCCAGGGGGCCCCCCATGCGTGCACATGGCCCTCTCCTAGTTACGAGCTAAGGACTGCCTACCATCGTGCTCAGAGAGAGCTTCCCTTCCCTTCTCGGCACACTCCTTAATCCTTCTGACCACCTTTGCGAAACTCAAGTACCTAAACCGTTATCTCTAAACAAAAACATCCATGCTATCTTAAACATAATATCTCTATGATTAACTATTAACCCGTTCGTAGCCAATTTCCATGCTGTTAATTATTGTCTTCGGCCGCTAGGACCAACTCCAGAATATTTTTGCGTCCAGTGGACTCAATAACATGAGGTGTGAGGAAGCTCTCCTCCATCACCTCCACGAATTGTTACTCCTGTGTTGCCTGTTCCACAAGCTCTTACCATCCCTCGCATTCTTCCTTTGTTCTTCACACACACACTTTCCTCCTATTATTTTATTAATCTCCTTCACTTCTCTCTCTCACACGCGCCAAAAACCAACGCGACTTTTCTACCAACAAAATCATTCTCACTCACACACTCAACATTCTCTGGCGGTGTTGGCGATGCTGCTCTTAGATCTCAGCCATTATTCAGTGTCCAATCAGAGCACGGGATTTTTCCCTCCCGCAAATGGCTCATGCTGATTGGTTTGGGAGCTTTGAATATTTTCTACCGAACTTTAAGTAAAATACAAAAACAGAAAATAGGTAATTACGCTTCCTGCTCTCGAATGTGTTTTATTATTTGTGAATATTGTTTTGGGAGATTTACAAGTTACCCCTGTGTTTGGTTTTCTGTTTACTCTTTACTTGGGTATATATTTGCTCTTCATAGATTAACGCAGACATGACATTTAAGATTGGAATTCAGGTCCTATGAATGTGATTCAGGTCCTATGAATGTGATTCAGGTCCTATGAATGTGATTCAGGTCCTATGAATGTGATTCAGGTCCTATGAATGTGATTCAGGTCCTATGAATGTGATTCAGGTCCTATGAATGTGATTCAGGTCCTATGAATGTGATTCAGGTCCTATGAATGTGATTCAGGTCCTATGAATGTGATTCAGGTCCTATGATTGTGATTCGGGTTCTATGAATGTGATTCGGGTCCTATGAATGTGATTCGGGTTCTATGAATGTGATTCAGGTCCTATGATTGTGATTCGGGTTCTATGAATGTGATTCGGGTCCTATGAATGTGATCCAGGTCCTATGAATGTGATTCAGGTCATATGAATGTGATTCAGGTCCTATGAATGTGATTCAAGTCCTATGAATGTCCAGGTCTTGTATCCGTGTATCTGGCCCTGTAAGTTATGTAACTTGGCAAGTATTTACTGCCATCACTCCGCTTACCAGAGGGGAGTACCCCAGATGGTCAGAGGCGAGACTGTCGCTGTCACAGTAACAGTTATCTTGAGGTTATCTTGAGGTTATCACGAGATGATTTCGGGGCTTAGCGTCCCCACGGCCCGGTCCTCGACCAGGCCTCCGTTTTGTTACACACCTCCAGGAAGCAACCCGTAGCGGCTGTCTAACTCCCAGGTACCTATTTACTGTTAGGTGAACAGGTGCATCAGGGTGAAAGAAATTCTGCCCAATTGTTTCCGCCCCCACTAGGGATAGAACCCGGAACCTCAGGACTACGAATCCCGAATGTTGTCCACTCAGCTGTCAGGCCCCCTCACCGTCAGGATTAACGGTGACGTCAATCAAGCTGAAAAAAATTATACAATAAAAAAAATACTCAAATTACACAATAAAGAAGACAATACAAACGAAGGAAATGTTTAAAAACAAATAAAGTATACCTATTTTGTTTATTTATAAACCACTGAAAGACAACAAGTGTTGATATAACAGATATAACAGATATATCTGGGCCTGATATAACAACAGGCCGAGATCCACACACAGAACACTCAACATTGCTAAAAGTCGCTTTACATAAGTTTTTTAGATAAATTAAAAAAAAGGAAGATGCAGTTTAATATGAAGACTTGAGGGTTCTATCCGGGGAAATAATAGTTACAGTCGTAGGTTACAGGTCGCAATAGTTACAGTCGCAGGTTACAGGTCGCAATAGTTAAAGTCGCAGGTTACAGGTCGCAATAGTTACAGTCGCAGGTTACAGGTCGCAATAGTTACAGTCGCAGGTTACAGGTCGCAATAGTTACAGTCGCAGGTTACAGGTCGCAATAGTTACAGTCGTAGGTTACAGGTCGCAATAGTTACAGTCGTAGGTTACAGGTCGCAATAGTTACAGTCGCAGGTTACAGGTCGCAATAGTTACAGTCCCCAGGCAGATATGTCCTTCTGAACATGAGGTTTGCATGCATAGACTCAGTACACCCAATGGGAGCGTCCCTGACTCTTGTATAATTGAATAATCAGTCTTTTCCTTGAAGTCAAAGCTTCGTGTGACTATTCCAAGTTTGTGGTTGGATTCTCTTCCCACTGCAGCTCTCATTTCTGCAATTTTCAATGACTGATACATCGTAAATCATTTTCTTCGTCAATCTGTTGTGGTAGTGTTGCTGCTTTGATCCATGTGATGTGCTCTATTATACAATATATATGCAAGGTTTTGCATATATATTGCATAATAGCACACATCTTCAATATTAAAAGCTTTTGCCAGTTTTTCGACAATTAGTGGAGTTCAGAAAAGTTAGTTATTAACGGATAAGTGGACTTAATTGACCAATTAAATCTTTGCTTTGCTTTGCTTAATTGAGCAAAGCAACAGTCCACATTAGCTCTGGACCTCCATAACGACCGCTAACTACCCGGAGATGCGAGGGAGTCTAACGACCAGCCACAGGACAGATGTGCTTGTTAGCCTCAGGAGAGGTCAGACTATTGACGTCTAATGAACAAATCCACAAGGGCCGTGATGAGGGTTCGAACCTACGTCCGAGAGGATCCCAGACGCCCCTTAATCGACTGTGCTACGACATGGTTAAAAGAATTGCAACCAATTCTTGTGGATTTGTTTATTTGATGCATCACGCTATTGTGATTTCTGTGTGTAATGAAGTAAGGGCGAAGAGGTAGAATAGCTTATTGACGGAGCCCGGGTGCATTGTGTAAAACCCTGGTTTGTGTCTCGGAGAGACTGCAGGATCCGTGTGAGGTCAGTTGAACTCTCGGTTGCAATTCTTTTAACCATGTCGTAGCACAGTCAATTAAGGCGCGTCTGGGATCCTCTCGGACGTAGGTTCGAATCCTCATCACGGCCCTTGTGGATTTGTTCATTTGATGCATCACGTTATTGTGATATCTGTGTGTACTGACGTCTACATAACGTAACGATGTTCTGAACCCAACTGTTACTGTTCATCCATGTAGTATCATCATACTGTGAAATTTAAATGTGTCAATATATGTCACGTGCATTGAATGCCTGAACAGGAAAATCGACAACACTGGCAATGCGGTCACATTCAAACAAGTATGCTTAAAGGAACGCCCGCTGCCCTAACATATATATATATATATATATATATATATATATATATATATATATATATATATATATATATATATATATATATATATATATATATATATATATATATAACACATAGATACTAAACACTATAACAAATATTTATATAATGACCACAAGTCTACAAAAACTGCATGTAAAATACAAACAGAATAAACGACAATTATAAAGTACAAACCAAAATCATAAAAAACTCAAATATTAAATAAAATTAAATACCATTATATATAAAGGAGCTGCGGCCTCTGTTAAATAGCAACCTTTCAGCTGTTCAATTGTACACTGTATAGTGCACAGTAGGCCCTGTAAATTGATTTTTAGTTTATTTTGGTAGTTTAATTTTGTTTAGTTTACCATGTCTTTGCCCTTTCTTACTTATTTCAAGTCTTAACATTGTACATTAATATAATCTTTTATTTAGGATATATAATACATTTTTTGGTATTTAATTTTATTTAATATTTGAGTTTTTTATGATTTTGGTTAGTACTTTATAATTGTCGTTTATTCTGTTTGTATTTTACATACAGTTTTTGTAGATTTGTGGTCATTATATAAATATTTGTTATATATCAAACTGAAAACTCACACCCCAGAAGTGACTCGAACCCATACTGCCAGGAGCAACGCAACTGGTATCTACAGGACGCCTTAATCCGCTTGACCATCACGACCGGACAAAAGGAAGTGATAGCCGAAGCTATTTGAACCACTTCCCCGCCGGCACTTGGATGGTAATCTTGGGCATAGCATTTTATCAAATCACCTCATTCTTTGCCCATGATTACCATCCGAGTGCTGTCGGGGAAGTGGTTCAAATAGCTTCAGCTATCACTTCCTTTTGTCCGGTCGTGATGGTCAAGCGGATTAAGGCGTCCTGTAGATACCAGTTGCATTGCTCCTGGCAGTATGGGTTCGAGTCACTTCTGGGGTGTGAAATTTCAGTTGCATATAGTCCTGGGGACCATTCAGGCATGTTCGCATATATATATATATATATATATATATATATGCGAACGTTATGTTATATGTTGTTTAATATGACCGAAAGGGTAAGATTGTTAATTCTAACACGAATCTTCTCAATATTTCTTACGTTCTTCTTCACTGTCGAGAGTAATTGAAAAATTAACTCTTCAAAACTCATTTTTTACATTTTTAGTTTTGGTTTGACGCCTAGAAGCATTTCGTAGGGCTTCTTACATTTTCAAAGACTTGGTTTACAGATAAGATACATCATACTTTTTATTTGTTTTGGGTGAGGTGATATGACACAAATGTTTTGGGTGAGGTGGGTATTAATTGGGTATGGAAGGCATACTAATACCGTCACGCAGGGTGCAGTCGCACCTCCACAGATCTCCAGTATCATCTATTGATACTGGTAATGGCTCAAAAGGACCACCACTTACGGGCTATTTATGCCCGTGCCACCTTTTGGGTGGCTTAATTTTCATCAATCAATCAATCATCATACTAATGAATGTAACTGCAGAAAGCCTACTGGCCCATACTTTCTCTTGCTGTTCCTATGTTGGTTCGGGGACTTGAAGTAGGTAAAATATAGTTGTGCATTAATTGGCTGTTGATTGCTGGTGTTCTCTTTTTGATGTGGAGTGCCTTGCTGATGTCGAGTCTCCTACTATCACTGTATTTATCGATGATTTCTCTGTTGCTTGTTAAGATTTCTCTGCTGATGGTCTGGTTGTGAGAAGAGATTATATGTTCCTTGATGGCGCCCTGTTGTTTGTGCATTGTTAATCGCCTAGAAAGAGACGTTGTTGTCTTGCCTATATACCGAGTTCTTTGGGGCTTACAGTCCCCAAGTGGGCATGTGAAAGCATTGACGACGTTGGTTTCCCTCAAGGCATTCTGTTTGGTGTCTGGGGGTTTTTCATGGGTAGGTTGGCCGTTTTTTTTCTTTTTGCAGTAAATTGTCAATTGTATTTTCTGATTTTTATCTGTAGGGATAACGTTCCTATTAATAATATCTTTCAGGACACTTTCCTCCATTTTATAAGCCGTCGAAAGGAAGTTCCTGTAAAACAGTCTAATAGGGGGTATAAGTGTTGTGTTAGTTGACTCTTCAGAGGTTGCATGGTTTCGCATTTCTTTTTATGACATCTTTAACATAACCGTTAGAGAAGCCATTGTTGACTAGGACCTGCCTTACCCTACAGAGTTCTTCATCGACTTGCTTCCGTCCTGAGCTGTAACTGTAAGCCCGATCGACGTAAGCGTTGACAACACTCCTCTTGTACCCGTCTGGGCAATCACTATTGGCATTGAGGCACATACCTATGTTTGTTTCCTTAGTGTAGACTGCACTGTGGCAGCCTCCGTTCCTTTCCATGACTGTTACATATAGAAAGGGCAGCTTCCCATCATTCTCCATCTCGTAACTGAAACTTAACACAGAATTCCGCTTGAATGCCTCCTTCAGCTGCTGGAGACGTCTGACATCAGGTAATAGTTAATAGTTGGTTGACGCTGATTGATTTGTAGTGCTTTGTCAGTGTCTAATCTTCTGTTGTCGTTGTATCTGTTGATTATTTCGTTGTTGTTTAGGATATCTCTGGTGACTATCTGACTCTGTAGAAATTATATGTTCTTTGATGGAGCCTTGCTATTTGGGCATTGCTTGGTTCCTTGAAAGAAATGTTGCCTTGCCTAGGTACTGAGATCGCTAGAGTTGACATTCCCCAAGTGAGCATGTGAAGATATAGATGACATTTGTCTCAAGGCGTTTTACTTGGTATAGGAGAGTGCTTAATAAGCAAGTTGGGGGGCGGGGGAAGAGTGTCTTCTTGCTATTGAAGTAGATTGTCAACTCTGTCTTGTGTGTGGTGTCAGTTGAGGTCTTGTTTCTAACAGTGTCTTTCAGGACTCTTTCCTCCATCTTCTGAGCCGTGGAAACGAAGTTCCTGTCCAACCACTTGGGCTGGACGGTAGAGCGACGGTCTCGCTTCATGCAGGTCGGCGTTCAATCCCCGACCGTCCAAGTGGTTGGGTACCATTCCTTTCCCTCCCGTCCCATCCCAAATCCTTATCCTGACCCCTTCCAAGTACTATATAGTCGTAATGACTTGGCACTTTCTCCTGACAGTTCCCTTCCCTTCCTGTAGAATAGTGTAATAGGAGGGGCAGATAGTGCAGTGTTGGCTGTTGCATCAGAGGAAGCATGGTGGCTCACTTTCCTTGCAAATGATGTCTTCGACATACCCATTAGCGTATCCATTCTTGACTAGGATTTGCCCTACTTTTTTTGAGTTCCTCGTATGTTAACCGTGCTCTCGTACACAGCTCCAGTCGAAAGCAGGTTGACGAGGAAGTCAGTAGAGCAAGGCAGGTGCTAGTCATTAATGGACACGCCCACGTTCACGCCGAAGACATCATTAGAAGGGAGATGGTTCAGTCAAACCACTTGAAGCACTATAAGGGGCTTGTACAACTTTTTATTGCCAAATCTGCCCTGTTTATTTATACAAATTTCATTTGTTTGAAAACGAAAGCGAAGCAACATTAGAGAACGATTCTCGATGTCGTGTTATTTTTTGCAATGACGCATTATGAGTCAATATTTTTCCGAAAATTGTTTGCGTGAAAAATGATCTACGTGAAGCGCGAGATTAGATTCTTCCTCGAGGCAAGATATAATGAGCAAATCATACAGCTCAATTCATCCACAAATATTGATATTAGGAAAGACCGGGCGATTGGCTGGATGACCCACTGATGAGGAGGAGGAGAGGAACCAAGGCTGGATGCCCCCACTGATGAGAAGGAGAGGAGCCAAGGCTGGATGCCCCCACTGATGAGGAGGAGAGGAGCCAAGGCTGGATGCCCGCCACTGATGAGGAGAAGGAGAGGAGCCAAGGCTGGATGCCCCCCACTGATGAGGAGGAGAGGAGCCAAGGCTGGATGCCCCCACTGATGAGGAGAAGGAGAGGAGCCAAGGCTGGATGCCCCCACTGATGATGAGCAAGAGAGGAGCCAAGGCTGGATGCCCGCCACTGATGAGGAGAAGGAGAGGAGCCAAGGCTGGATGCCCCCCACTGATGAGGAGGAGAGGAGCCAAGGCTGGATGCCCCCACTGATGAGGAGGAGAGGAGCCAAGGCTGGATGCCCGCCACTGATGAGGAGAAGGAGAGGAGCCAAGGCTGGATGCCCCCCACTGATGAGGAGGAGAGGAGCCAAGGCTGGATGCCCCCCACTGATGAGGAGAAGGAGAGGAGCCAAGGCTGGATGCCCCCACTGATGATGAGCAAGAGAGGAGCCAAGGCTGGATGCCCCCACTGATGATGAGCAAGAGAGGAGCCAAGGCTGGATGCCCCCATTCATGAGGAGGAGAAGAGGAGCCAAGGCTGGATGCCCCCACAGATGAGGAGCAAGAGAGGAGCCAAGGCTGGATGCCCCCATTCATGAGGAGGAGGAGAGGAGCCAAGGCTGGATGCCCCCATTCATGAGGAGCAAGAGAGGAGCCAAGGCTGGATGCCCCCATTCATGAGGAGGAGGAGAGGAGCCAAGGCTGGATGCCCCCATTCATGAGGAGGAGGAGAGGAGCCAAGGCTGGATGCCCCCACAGATGAGGAGCAAGAGAGGAGCCAAGGCTGGATGCCCCCATTCATGAGGAGGAGGAGAGGAGCCAAGGCTGGATGCCCCCATTCATGAGGAGGAGGAGAGGAGCCAAGGCTGGATGCCCCCATTCATGAGGAGGAGAAGAGGAGCCAAGGCTGGATGCCCCCATTCATGAGGAGGAGAAGAGGAGCCAAGGCTGGATGCCCCCACAGATGAGGACATCTTGAGGGATCAAACCCATTACCAGACACATCTGCAAGGGGAGAGACTGGGAGGAGCCAACCAATGTCGTAGAATGGACATGCAAATGAGACCATCAGTAGTAATCAATTGTAGTTGATCAATCGGGTTGATCTGGTGAGGTACGAGCTCCTCAACGGCTCTCACGGGGTTCTTGCATAGAAAAAAATGATGCTTTAGTGCCAAATGTTGATCTTTCGTCTCTTCGTATATTCCTCGAGGCCTTATTAATTATTATGTGTTTATATTTCACGCTCAACTAATACAAAAATGAAGCTTTGTCAACATTTAATATTTTGCATTTTGCTCTTGCAAATTTGTTATACTCAAATTGTTCCACTAGCGTTCCTTCATAAATTGTTCCACTAGTGTTCCTTCATAAATTGTTCCACTAGCGTTCCTTCATAAATTGTTCTACTAGCGTTACTTCATAAATTGTTCCACTAGCGTTACTTCACAAATTGTTCCACTAGCGTTCCTTCATAAATTGTTCCACTAGCGTTCCTTCACAAATTGTTCCACTAGCGTTCCTTCACAAATTGTTCCACTAGCGTTCCTTCATAAATTGTTCCACTAGCGTTCCTTCACAAATTGTTCCACTAGCGTTACTGATCCATTGCTTTATTAATACTTGATAATATTAAATCAGAAACAAGTGATGATTCTGGTGAACATTGGTGAACAATGAACTAATAAGAAATTATGTACAGGAACATCACTTAATTATCTCAAGGAATTATTTAAAAATTTTTACGGTATTTCACTGAATTATATAATTAGGAAGATACTCCGTTTAATTAACATTCTAACAAATATAAGGACATTTGCCTGGTGGGGTTGACAACGCTTCTCTGCCTCGTTAGTACTATTGTTACCAGTAATGAAGGTAGGTAGTTATCAGGAGAAAGTGCCAAGTCATCATTGCCAGTAATGAAAAGCCTTTTAAAATCAAAGTAGTTTCCTTATTGAAGGATGTTATGGACATGTTGATTATCAGTACTTGCATAAAATAGCTCTTTACATGGGCTTCTTATGATATATTAATCATAAGAAGCCCATGTAATGATAGCCCATAGCCCATGAAGCCCATATTAAAACATTACATGTTTTTGAGCATCTGTCAGAAGCAGGGGAATATAAGTGATACTTATAAATGGATTCAAGTGTGCATTAAATAAAATCTGGTAGGAGGAAGGGGCCTGACAGCTGAGTGGACAGCGCTCGGGATTCGTTGTCCTGAGATTCCGGGTTCGATCCCCGGTGGAGGCGGGAACAAATGGACAAAGTTTGTACCTGTTCAATAGGTACCTGGAAGTTAGACAGTTGCTACGTGCTGCTTCCTGGGATGTGTAACAATAAGGAGGCCTGGTCGAGGACCGGGCCGCGGGGACGCTAAGCCCCGAAATGTTCACAAGATAACCATCTGAAGGCGTTCCTCCTGTGTGTGGCGTTGTGGCGTTGCTCATGTTAGGCGCTGTCAAGGGTAACTGCGGTAAGTTGCTGACGAAAGGATTTGTTATGATAGTGCAATACCAGTCATTAAGTACTTGTATAATCCTTACTGGGGAGATGTGTGTGTGTGTGTGTTTGTACTTACCGAGTTGTGCTTGCGGGGGTTGACCTCTGGCTCTTTGGTCCCGCCTCTCAACGGTCAATCAACTCATGTACAGGTTCCTGAGCCTACTGGGCTCTATCATATCTACACTTGAAGCTGTGTATGGAGTCAGCCTCCACCACATGACTGCCTAATGCATTCCATTTGTCTACTACTCTGACACTGAAAAATTCTTTCTAACGTCTCTATAGCTCATTTGGGCACTCAATTTCCACCTGTGTCCCCTAGTGCGTGTGCCCCTTGTGATAAGTAGCCTGTCTTTATCTACCCTATCAATTCCTCTGAGAATCTTGTATGTGGTGATCATGTCCCCTTCTAACTCTTCTGTCTCCCAGTGACGTGAGGTTTAATTCCCGTAGTCTCTCATCGTAGCTCAAACCCCTCAGTTCGGGTACTAGTCTGGTGGCAAACCTGTGTGTGCGCGCGCGTGTGTGTGTGTGTGTGTGTGTGTGTGTGTGTGTGTGTGTGTGTGTGTGTGTGTGTGTGTGTGTATGTGTGTGTGTGTATGTGTGTGTGTATGTGTGTGTGTGTGTGTGTATGTGTGTGTGTATGTGTGTGTGTGTGTGTGTGTGTGTGTGTGTGTGTGTGTGTGTGTGTGTGTGTGTGTGTGTGTGTGTGTGTGTGTGTGTGTATGTGTGAGTGTGTGTGTGTGTGTGTGTGTGTGTATGTGTGTGTGTGTGTGTATGTGTGTGTCTGGACACACTGTCACAGTGAGGGGAGGCACCCGTCAGGAGCAAGATGAGGTGGGTCCCGTCCTCCTAAGGTTACCCAACGTCAAGAAACTGTCGTACTAACGTGCCCTTAACCTAACCTACCAGAGGAGCCAAGACAGAACACGGGACGGTATGTCAATTTCGCGAGCCGCTGCCGTTTTCTAGTACGTCGATTTGTGGCCTTAGGTAGAATATACGTCAAAATGCGACGCTCAATTAGGAGAATAGTTTGCATCACGATCATTATAGTTATGAACTATTAGCGAAGTGTGGTGATTGACGGGCATTGTTGGGTCGTTAGTGGCGGCTGAGGGATGATGGGTCACCACCGCATCATTGCCACAGTTACAAACTGGTGAGAATAATGCTCAGAATACATCATCATTATCCATTTATGTTGTGTTTAGGTGAGTCGTTAGCCAATGACAAGTTCAGTCAGTTCTCTTAATTTGCCACAACATTAAAATTAAGGGTACTAAAATGCATGAACCCGAGCCACGTACCTAACCTAACCTAACCAACCTACATATTAAAAATGTGGATATTCGTGAGCCTCCACCTTTCATAGTACCCCTTATTTTGTACGTGGAAACATTCGTGACCAAAATCACAATTATCTGAACTTCTTCACTGTTCACAAACTTAAGTACTTATGAAAAATATAAATTTAATAGCAAATTATTATAAAAGATTTACGTAGGCCGTACGACGTCTTGTAGTGACTGTAACACCATAAATGGTTTTATTTAATCAATTCATGAATTCGCCCCCACAGGAAAGTGTGTGGCCAGGCTGTCTGTACGTGACAATAACAAAGTCACACCTCAGAGGTGTTATGTCACAGGCTGGGCAGTGGTCAGGGGCCAGATTCACGAAGCAGTTACGCAAGCACTTACGAACCTGTACATCTTTTCTCAATCTTCGGCGGCTTTGTTTACAATTATTAAACAGTAAATGAGCTCCGAAGCACTAGGAGGCTGTTTATAACAATACCAACAGTTGATTGGGAAGTTTTCATGCTTGTAAACTGTTTAATAAATGAGTCCAAAGCCGTCAAAGATTGCAGAAAGATGTACACGTTCGTAAGTACTTGCGTAACTGCTTCGTGAATCTGGCCCCACGTCGTGACGGGACCTCGCCCTGTGCTAAGCTGGTACCTGCAGATGGTTGGCTGTGTTTTCCCACCTATCCCGGGTAGGCGGGGATAGGTATAGTTCGTGGCTTCCCCTTTATAAGGCGAACATTTGCACTTTAACAGGATGACGGGCTATTCATGCCCGTGCCACCTATTGGGTGGCTTAATCTTTATCACTCAACATTGACAGGAGACAGAGGATCCTTCCTCCGCCAAAGAGGATTGGATAGATATATGGATAAATGGGTAGATAGATATACAGATAGATGGATAGGTCCCCGCCGGCCTGGACCCTAAACTGAATGTTGTGCAATTCCAGAGGCACTCCAATTGCTTTAGTTTCATCTAGTGTTGCTAGCTGTTTCCTTACCTCTTCTGTTGTCACTTCTCAGCCGTACTCAGTGTCTCCCTCGTGCTCGCTTTTCTCTCAAGATAGCTACACATATGTTCATCTACCATGAAGTATACTCAAGATATGCACAATATTAATCGATTTATACATTTGAAAGCCTTTTACGAGTGAGAAAGAACACTGGAGTTCTTGAAAGTGGTCTGTCAATCAGAGATCAACAACCTTAATACATCACTTTCTCCGCAAGAGGTCTCTGCTAACCTCCTCAGGTACCATCTCAGACTCTGACCCATTTTTCGTCAGTTGAACACTATCTACTCACCTGTGCGCACGTTCCTCTGCCCGCTCTACAAGGGCTTCCCGCTATGACACCATGAGCCTCAGATGAATGTATGAAAGTCTTCAATGAATCTCCACGTTGTTGTTGTTGTTGTTAAAGATTTAGCTACTCAGGACGAAGTATCCATGTAGCACGGGCTATGGTGAGCCCGTAATTGAGTTTGGTTATACATGATAACCTTTTTCCTCGAATCTCTACATCAAAGTTGTCCCTTATACTGCCCAGGGGTGCGCTGGTCCGCCCCCCCCCCCTCCCCATTCGTTGCCATCATCGCTGCTTCAAATATCACAATATTTAGAGTGAAAAATAGTGAGTATTAACGTGGGTGTGAAATTCTATATCTCTAGAACAATATCCAACATAACTGAAATAACTCATAGTAGGTTCCACATAATATTTGCTAGTATATAGGTAAATATTAGGCAAGGCCCTATTGTATGTCCCTGGAGAGGGGGGCAGGACCTTCGACAAGCCGCTGCCGTCCAGTCCTCGTCGAGGCCACTAATGTTAGTGGTTCTCCGGAAACTAAGGTCCCTTGGCAGTCCTCGTGGCACAGTGGTAAAACACTCGCCCGGTGTTTCGCAAGCGCTTTGGCCTGGATTCGTATCCTTGCGGGAGAGGATTGACCGGGTGTGAATCCTTAATTGTAGTCTGGACATAATTTGAAAATTAAATATAATTGAAAAACAACCTTTTTTTTCTTTCAAAACAGCAGGTTCCTCTGGTAGGTTAGGAGGGCAGGAAGTTCTCCTAAGGTTTCAATACGTCATGAAAACCGTTAATTGAAAGTTTCCTCTCCTAACCTAACAGCCTAAGCCAGAGGATCCAAAACAGAAAACGGAACAGTACATCACTTTTGTGAGCCGATTTCATTTCATATTACGTCCATTTTTGGCCATACAGGCAAACGAGCGAAAAGGGACATAACTTTAAGAGGACGGGTTGCCCCAACACCTATGACCAAGTATTTCACCTCACGAATGCAAGTCATATTTACATAAATTATAAATCAGTATATATTTGTATTTTTTTGCTCCATAATACATGAATCATTGACGCATATAAAATTATAATTACCGCGGTATCCCAACGTTTTATCAGTACGCATAATAATGCCGCTACATTAATGTTTAAAGTAATAAGGATTGCTGATGTGCGTGTAATTTAAAGTTGTTATATCTGCTCATAACCGCTCATATAAATATTATTTAATGTAATGCTACAAAATCATTACAGGTCCATTGACCTCCCGGGGATAGAGCAGTGGGTCTGAACCAGTGTGGTATATATATATATATAATATATATATATATGTCGTACCTAGTAGCCAGAACGCACTTCTCAGCCTACTATGCAAGGACCGATTTGCCTAATAAGCCAAGTTTTCATGAATTAATTGTTTTTCGACCACCTAACCTACCTAACCTAACCTAACCTATAAAGATAGGTTAGGTTAGGTTAGGTAAGGTTGGTTAGGTTTGGTCATATATCTACGTTAATTTTAACTCCAATAAAAAAAAATAACCTCATACATAATGAAATTGGTAGCTTTATCATTTCATAAGAAAAAAATTAGAGAAAATATATTAATTCATGAAAACTTGGCTTATTAGGCAAATCGGGCCTTGCATAGTAGGCTGAGAAGTGCGTTCTGGCTACTAGGTACGACATATATATATATATATATATATATATATATATATATATATATATATATATATATATATTATATATATATATAATACATATATATATATATATATATATATATATATATATATATATATATATATATATATATATATAATATATGCGAACAAGCCTGAATGGTCCCCAGGACTATATGCGACTGAAAACTCACACCCCAAAAGTGACTCGAACCCATACTGCCAGGAGCAACGCAACTGGTATCTACAGGACGCCTTAATCCGCTTGACTATCACAACCGGACATAAGGAAGTGATGGCCGAAGCTATTTGAACCACATCCCCGCCGGCACTCGGATGGTAATCTTGGGCATAGCATTTTATTAAATCACCTCATTCTTTGGGGCACACGTGAGGAACATAAATGCGAACAAGCCTGAATGGTCCCCAGGAGTATATGCGACTGAAAACTCACACCCCAGAAGCGGTTCGAACCCATACTGCCAGGAGCAATGCAACTGGTATCTACAGGACACCTTAATCCTGTAGATTACCAAGATTACCATCCGAGTGCCGGTTGGGAAGTGGTTCAAATAGCTTCGGCTATCACTTCCTTATGTCCGGTCATGATGGTCAAGCGGATTAAGGCGTCCTGTAGATACCAGTTGCGTTGCTCCTGGCAGTATGGGTTCGAGTCACTTTTGGGGTGTGAGTTTTCAGTCGCATATAGTCCTGGGGACCATTCAGGCTTGTTCGCATTTATATATATATATATATATATATATATATATATATATATATATATATATATATATATGCCATGCGTTGCTGTGGCTCATCAACGCATGTGCGTTGATGAGCCACAGCAACCATCCCCTGTCCCTTTGTCCTCCTCACCATCCCCCACTCCAGCATCCCCTCGTCCTCCCAACCATTCCCCTCTCCAACGTTCCCTCGTCCTCTCCAACATCCCCCACTCCCCTGTCTCCTTGCCCTCCCCACCATTCTCCATTCCCCTGTCCCCTCGTCCCCACCATCCCCAACTCCCCCATTCCCCTGTCCTCCCCACCATTACCATTCCTCTGTCCCCCAGTCCTTCCCATCATCCTCCAATCCCGTCCCCTCGCCCTCCCCACCATTCCCCACTCCCTCATCCTATGTGGGAAAATCTGACTCATTAATCAAAATAATCATACATTCCATAAC
The DNA here is from genome assembly GCF_040958095.1 of Procambarus clarkii. Lineage (NCBI taxonomy): Eukaryota > Metazoa > Arthropoda > Malacostraca > Decapoda > Cambaridae > Procambarus > Procambarus clarkii. The sequence continues at coordinate 44,594,826 of NC_091166.1, read as the reverse complement.
TGAGAAGGACCGCCCCTTTTTGTGAAAAAGGTGAAAACTGAAAAGAGCAAATATATTGAAATTAAATCTACAAACTAGTAGTTATGGATCTTAAGGATTAATAATATAATATGAAAACATTAACAAGACTGTGTATTGTAATTAAGAGTCAAACTAAGGCGCTAAGAAACATCTACGTCACTAGCACTATAATCCGGTGCTGGCTCTCATCAGAATAAATCATAGATATAAAATTATATTATTGCACAATGAAATATATGTCCAAGAACATCATTACGCCATTTGAGATATATGAAGAATATCTGTAAATATTAAATGGCTATAAAAGGTTATTAAATGAAAATGATCTCATTTGGAAGACCAATAATGCACTAATGGTTAGTACTACTAATAACAATTAAGACAGCTTAGCTGTATGGAGGAGATAGAGGCACGCATCAATGCTTCACTAGGCTTGTCGAGCCATGCGGTCCTGAGTCACGCGTGGTGGGAAAAGCTTATCTTCCCTTGTGTTGCTCTGACACAAGCTGAAATTATAATGGATTTGTAAAGACTGCCTACCTCGAGATTAATTTTCATCTATCTCTAAATATATAAGAGAGGGTAGTCCAGAATGAGACTTACTTTTTATTAAGAGGAGGCCTATGACAGAACAAGAAGCAAGTTTACACGTTTGTCAAATATAGAGATCTCAAAAAGTACAAAATTATGCAACTTAACCAGATGGTGCTCGCGAAACGACCGTTTGGCCGATGCTGGAGTCACTTCAGTACCCAGACACTCACTGCTGTATGAATGTCCTCTGTATGGTCCGTTAAATTACGTAAACTCCATGCACCACTTGGTCAGTAAGAAGGTCACTCTCGATCTCCGTGGATAAGGCGCTCATTTCCTCCCTCTTCCCAGTCTCACTCACGCATCTGGTAAAAATGGAGAATTATTTTCCTAATGATTACTCTGTTTTGTAAGACAATAAGGCTGGGTTTGATAATATAATGAGGTGATGTTATATATATCCTCGTCATATAATAATTATTATGAACAGAGTTCATAAAGACGAGAAGTGGAGGTAGAATTTCATTCCTCCATGTTAACTCTGGGATAACAGAGATTACTGTTATTTTGTGATTTCCAGCTAATAATGCAAATTGATTTGATCACTGGTTTATATAGTATCAGTCAATAATTCTTAGCAAGAAATACTGACACGTAGTGAGAATAGAAATTAATTCTCTGGAATGTCAATGTTACCCAATTTCTCTGCTAATTTGCTGGACACAACCGCCACATAGTAGGAAATATTTGGCGAAGTATTGCGTAGTAGGAAAAGCGTTATTAAGGTTAATCTACAAGTTAGTAATATTAGTAAAGTACTATGGTTAATACAAGAATCATTTATCAGAGTATTAAAATGAAAAAAAAGTGTTGGATATTTCCAAAATCCGATGCCTTCCCAAATGATCTGATGTTCAAATCAGAAAATGGGAACCTCAAATGATCTGATGTTCCCATCATTGAAATATAAGAAAAACAGTTAAAAATAAGAATTGAAAAAGAATGAAAAAAAAATTATACTCATGAAATGAACGGTATGGTAAACAACACAGCTCAGTTCCTATGCAATGTCACACAAAATAATTAAATCAAAATGAAAATAAATCGAAATCTACGAAAATCCAATTTATCAATGCAATCGGAAACATTGAAATGGAATCGTAACATATTTAGTATAGCATGTGTTGCTATTTCGTGCAACAGATAACACTGTTTTTGCAAGACAAGCATGTTTTTACCTGTCACAGATGAGGCATCTATATAGTAGGTATATAAAAATATGTGCGTATTCGAATAAAGCGTCGTGTCAAAATTTCAAGGCAATCGGCAAAGAACTTTCAGAGAATACAGCGTGTGTTGCTCTTACGTCCAACAGATGGGGCTGTAAAAAAAATAGTTTTTTCCTGTCACAGATGAGGCATGTATATAGTAGGTATATAAAAACACGCGCCTATTCAAATGCAACGTTGTGTCAAAATCTCAAAGCAATCGGTAAATAGGCTTCGAAGATTTCCCTCACATGAAAAACACATATTTAAAAAAAAATGTTTTTTTTTTCCCATCACAGACATGACATCTATATAGTATATATATATAAACCCGCTCGGATGTGAATGAAACGTTGTGTGAAAATTTCAAAGCATTCGGTAAAGAACTTTCGGAGATTAGCGATTTTGAACAAACGAAAATTTGCATTTATATATATATATATATATATATATATATATATATATATATATATATATATATATATATATATATATATATATATAAAGAGAGAGAGAGAGAGAGAGAGAGAGAGAGAGAGTGACAGATACTGTAGTGACAGGTGCTGGTGCTGGTGGTGACAGGTGCTGGTAGTGACAGGTGCTGGTAGTGACAGGTGCTGGTAGTGACAGGTGCTGGTAGTGACAGGTGCTGGTAGTGACAGGTGCTGGTAGTGACAGGTGCTGGTAGTGACAGGTGCTGGTAGTGACAGGTGCTGGTAGTGACAGGTGCTGGTAGTGACAGGTGCTGGTAGTGACAGGTGCTGGTGGTGACAGGTGCTGGTAGTGACAGGTGCTGGTGGTGACAGGTGCTGGTAGTGACAGGTGCTGGTAGTGACAGGTGCTGGTAGTGACAGGTGCTGGTAGTGACAGGTGCTGGTAGTGACAGATACTGTAGTGACAGGTGCTGGTAGTGACAGGTGCTGGTAGTGACAGGTGCTGGTAGTGACAGGTGCTGGTAGTGACAGGTGCTGGTGGTGACAGGTGCTGGTAGTGACAGGTGCTGGTGGTGACAGGTGCTGGTAGTGACAGGTGCTGGTAGTGACAGGTGCTGGTAGTGACAGGTGCTGGTGGTGACAGGTGCTGGTAGTGACAGGTGCTGGTAGTGACAGGTGCTGGTAGTGACAGGTGCTGGTAGTGACAGGTGCTGGTAGTGACAGCGGCTGGCAGTGCTCGTCTAAGTCAGTTACCGCGCCATAAACACCATTATAGCTTGTGTTGCACACGTTGCAACACTCACTTTTGTACAAAGAGCAGCGGTGTATTAAGTTACCTTTGATGTCCGGGTTGTCTCTTTTTGCTGTGATGCACTACGACATTCATGTTTAAATTCTTCAGTATGTAAACAGGAGTCACAACACCTGCACCTATACGCGGCCCTGGAGACCTCAGTGGTCAAGTCCTCTGGATTAGCATCAGTCAGTTCAGTGGGACGAGTGGTTGGGCTTCAGTTGGACGAGTGGTTGGGCTTCAGTTGAACGAGTGGTTGGGCTTCAGTTGGACGAGTGGTTGGGCTTCAGTTGGACGAGTGGTTGGGCTTAACTGGGACGAGTGGTTGGGCTTCAGTTGGACGAGTGGTTGGGCTTAAGTGGGACGAGTGGTTGGGCTTCAGTTGGACGAGTGGTTGGGCTTCAGTTGGACGAGTGGTTGGGCATCAGTTGGACGAGTGGTTGGGCTTCAGTGGGACGAGTGGTTGGGCTTCAGTGAGACGAGTGGTTGGGCTTCAGTGGGACGAGTGGTTGGGCTTCAGTGGGACGAGTGGTTGGGCTTTAGTGGGACGAGTGGTTGGGCTTCAGTGAGACGAGTGGTTGGGCTTCAGTGGGACGAGTGGTTGGGCTTCAGTTGGACGAGTGGTTGGGCTTCAGTTGGACGAGTGGTTGGGCTTCAGTGGGACGAGTGGTTGGGCTTTAGTGGGACGAGTGGTTGGGCTTCAGTGGGACGAGTGGTTGGGCTTCAGTGAGACGAGTGGTTGGGCTTTAGTGGGACGAGTGGTTGGGCTTCAGTGGGACGAGTGGTTGGGCTTCAGTTGGACGAGTGGTTGGGCTTTAGTGGGACGAGTGGTTGGGCTTCAGTGGGACGAGTGGTTGGGCTTCAGTGGGACGAGTGGTTGGGCTTCAGTTAGACGAGTGGTTGGGCTTCAGTTGGACGAGTGGTTGGGCTTCAGTTGGACGAGTGGTTGGGCTTCAGTGGGACGAGTGGTTGGGCTTCAGTTGGACGAGTGGTTGGGCTTCAGTTGGACGAGTGGTTGGGCTTCAGTTGGACGAGTGGTTGGGCTTCAGTGGGACGAGTGGTTAGGCTTCAGTTGGACGAGTGGTTGGGCTTCAGTTGAACGAGTGGTTGGGCTTCAGTTGGACGAGTGGTTGGGCTTCAGTTGGACGAGTGGTTGGGCTTCAGTGGGACGAGTGGTTAGGCTTCAGTTGGACGAGTGGTTGGGCTTCAGTGGGACGAGTGGTTGGGCTTTAGTGGGACGAGTGGTTGGGCTTCAGTGGGACGAGTGGTTGGGCTTCAGTGAGACGAGTGGTTGGGCTTCAGTGGGACGAGTGGTTGGGCTTCAGTGGGACGAGTAGTTGGGCGAGTGGTTGGGCTTCAGTGAGACGAGTGGTTGGGCTTCAGTGAGACGAGTGGTTGGGCTTCAGTGGGACGAGTAGTTGGGCTTCAGTGGACGAGTGGTGGAGCTTCGTAACTATCCCTAAATCGCCGAAAGCGGTTTCATGTGAGTCAGGGAGGATTAATCATGTTTCTTTACAGTGAGGCGAACTCCCATTAAGGGCAGTTTTATGCGCATCTCCTGATTTGCTGTGAGATTTTTGTTGCTGAAGCTCTTAGTGGAGATTACCTTGGGCCTTGATAAATTATATTATTAAATTTTCCATAATTGTTATTCCTGAGAGAGAGAGAGAGAGAGAGAGAGAGAGAGAGAGAGAGAGAGAGAGAGAGAGAGAGAGAGAGAGAGAGAGAATATGACATCCAAGAGACAGAAGACATCATCAGTCTCCCTAAAATGACACACATGTATATCTCAATGAATGTCAGTGGCAGCTGCCTGGCATGGGCCTCCACACCAACAACAGTTCTCTCTATCCATATTGTCTCGTGAATCCCCTGCATAACAGTGGAACTGCCTCTTCCCCTCACCGTCTATGTCATCACACTGGAAGTCCGCCTCAATGACAGTCAAGATGAGTCGTTTGACCTGCCACACGCTTCACTACCCTGTACCACCCAGTGCCTGGCACGGCTCGGCGGGAAGCAGAGTGCCTCTGCAAACCAGAAGTTAGTCTCCTCTACCAAGCAGTTTAACGCCTCTAACTAGCAGTTATACAGCCTCTACCCCAGCTGTTGTGTAGCCGCAAACAAGCAGTTAATGCCAGTCGCTTGTTACCGCTCACGTTGACACAGTCTGTTCTGGGAGGGCTTGGCTTGGGTCTAAAAATAACCACTCGACATGGTCCTGTATTTTCTCATAGACCATGTAGCTCTTGCTCTATTATAAAACCCTTAAATGTCTCCATTACATATATGCTATATTCCATTTTTGGTGCCCCATTGCTTATGGAACTCTGCAGAAACCCGTAATTATTGCCTTGGACGATGCTGTATACAATTTCATGGGTTCAAAATTGGTTATGAGGTATAACTAAACTATGCCAAAGACCAGTGGCGACAATTTATAACAAACAAGTAAATAACAATTTAACTTTCAAGCCCTTGTCCCACAAAGCTTTCTGTAATATTTAATTTGAAATTCTGCTGCGAAATTATCCTCGTGCTGTTATGTTCAATATTAATTTCGTAGTTATTAAATTGCTCAGATGTTTGGCCCATAAACACGTGCTTAAAAATCTTGTGTGTCGTTAATTAAAAATTATGCCACCAGAGCGCAAGGAATGTCCTTTTTACTCTAAACTGGGGTCAACAGATGGCAGCAGGAGTAACAGTAAACTGGGGTCAACAGATGGCAGCAGGAGTAACAGTAAACTGGGGTCAACAGATGGCAGCAGGAGTAACAGTTGTCGGAAAATCCGACACTATTTAATATCATACAGATAATAGCTGTATTGTATAAACAAGTTACCCATAGAAAACGTAACTTGTAGTGGAATTACCGTCTAAAGAAAACGGGATATCATCACCACATACCATTATAAATTGACCAGCTATTCTGCTGGGAATTATTCTTAAATACATTAGTCTTTGGACTTTACCATCATAAAAACATCTTATATAAATTAACTTAATTATCAATATTAAAGTAGAGTAAATGTGACCCTTCTATCACGTTCTGAAATCTGGACAATGTAAGCCAGGCGTCAGAGTGGAGGAAGGAGGGCAGCCATTGTTGTTTATATTGAGACCAGAGGCTCACACGGGAGCAAATTCGGCTCCTGTTAAATTTACTTGGACGTAGTGTTATGGAAACCAAAGGTGTACCATTGTCAACACGCTGTCTACAAATTCAAGTTAAGTGTCTATCCGAAACCCGTTTATCATTCATTTATGGCCATTAATGTCAGGATATAGGGTGGTCCGGTTAGATCACGTGGAAGCCTCAAACTAAAGGTAATTAAGCCAGGTCTTTATTGTTCCATGTACTGTATAGTGGTTTCTCTGATATAGCTTGTCATATATAGGATTCTGGCTTTACAGCTAGCGTACTTTTGACAGGTCAAGACGAGGAGGAAGATTTTGTGCACCAGTTACTGGGTGATGAAGCTACCTCAAAGAGGATAATTTGGTGTCTACACCCTAGTTATACCTGGTGGACTAACCTGCTGTACTATAAGATAAGGAACCTTTTCAATGTATGTAGTCTTTTCCTGTAGTTTGATTGGCTGCATATATTAATTTAATAAACCCCCCTAATGTGTAGAGGATCGATTTGTGAGATTATGAGATTATTGCAGAAATACAGTCCACTTATCATTATACAAATTGCTATCGAAGTATATAAATTAACGTAAATATAAATTCATATAAATTAAATAAATATAAATCTCACAGGTCGGTTCCCACAACAGTAAACTGGGGTCAACAGATGGCAGCAGGAGTAACAGTAAACTGGGGTCAACAGATGGCAGCAGGAGTAACAATAAACTGGGGTCAACAGATGGCAGCAGGAGTAACAATAAACTGGGGTCAACAGATGGCAGCAGGAGTAACAATAAACTGGGGTCAACAGATGGCAGCAGGAGTAACAATAAACTGGGGTCAACAGATGGCAGCAGGAGTAACAATAAACTGGGGTCAACAGATGGCAGCAGGAGTAACAATAAACTGGGGTCAACAGATGGCAGCAGGAGTAACAATAAACTGGGGTCAACAGATGGCAGCAGGAGTAACAATAAACTGGGGTCAACAGATGGCTGGAAATGACAGTGTCTCCAATATATTGATAGCAATGTTCCAACAGTGGAGCCTGCCATGGTGGCTGGTGTGGGACACCGGTAGGCAGCCTCGGGGCTCTTAGGGGCTTCAGTTGTATCACCGGTTGCATTGTTTTTGTTTCGTGTTGTGGTCTAGGGCGCTAGCTTGGGAGCACCCAGTAAGTGGGTCCAAATCCTCCTCAGGCTCCTACTGATTTTTTTCTATACATGTGTATATATATAATATATATATGTATATATATATATATATATATATATATATATATATATATATATATATATATATATATATATATATATATATATGCAAACAAGCCTGAATGGTCCCCAGGACTATATGCAACTGAAAACTCACACCCCAGAAGTGACTCGAACCCATACTGCCAGAAGCAACGCAACTGGTATGTACAGGATGCCTTAATCTGATTGACCATCACGACCGGACAATAAGGAGGTGATAGCCGAAGCTATTTGAACCCCCCCCCCCCGCCGGCATCCGGATGGTAATCTTAGGCATATTAATCTTATTAAAGGTTAACAATGAGTATTATTAACCCAACTTTAATAATGAGTATTATTTACAGACTTTTGGAATGGCAATGGGGAATCCTTTATCGCCATTGCTTTCAAACTTGTACATGGAATTCTTCGAAAAGAAATTTGTTTCAAAAATAGCTCCTGGAATCATTCCATGGTTTAGATATGTCGAAGATATTTTGTGTATATGGCCTTCAGATGTAAACACAGACGAATTTGTAGCCAAATTTAATGACCAAGTCACCTCTATAAAATTTACTATGGAGACTGAAATTGATAAATGTTTGCCATTCCTAGATGTACTTATTCATAGGGAAGATTCTTCACTAAAGTTTAGTGTCTACAGAAAACCTACGAATAATTTATCTTATGTTCATTATTTTTCAGGGCATAGATACAATGTGAAAAAGTCAAATTTTTCTTCAATGTATCTAAGAGCTCTTCGAGTCGTGTGTCCAGAATTCTTAGACGAAGAGTTTAAGAATATTGATTCGATTGGTCTCAAGTTTTGTTACCCACTGAGTTTTTTGGAAGTTTGCCGAGGCAAAGCACGTCGTACATGTTATAATAATATATGCAGTGAAAGAATTCGCCCAAAGAATGTGTTATGTTTACCATATTTCTCTGGGTTTGAGAATATTGTCAAGGCCTTGAAACTTTTTAATATACATGTATTGTTTAGCTACGAAAATACTGTTGGTAAGCTATTAGTTAGGAACAGCCCTCGTAGTGATAATTGTGTCATTTATAAAATACCTTGTAAAGACTGTAATAAGTTCTATGTTGGGCAAACATCTAAAGATTTGAAATGTAGAATTTCGCAACATAAATACTTTGCAAGACATGGCCAATTGTCTAATGCTTTGTTTGTTCATCTGTCAGAAGATGCTCACCAAATTGACTGGGAGATGACTTCTTCAATAACCAATTGTAAATCACTTATAACAGAAACATAATTGAATCTGCTTTGATACAGATTACAAAAGAAAGTAATTTGAACATTAGCATTGGTTTATAACTTAGATCCATTTTTAATAGATCAATTAAAGGGCGATTTAAGTAGGATCATTGGAACACATTTGTCTCACTAATTCATTGTAAATATTTACTAATTACTATTTATTATATATATATATATATATATATATATATATATATATATATATATATATATATATATATATATATATATATATATATATATATATATATATAAACCCATCACTAACAAACACACACACTTTATACATATTCAACCCAAGTAAATGTAAGGTAATGAAACTAGGGAGTGGAAACAGGAGGCCAGACACGGGATACCGAATGGGAAACGAAGTCCATCATGAAACGGACAGAGAGAAAGATCTGGGAGTTGATATTACGCCAAACCTGTCTCCTGAAGTCCACATCAGAAGAATAACATCGGGGGCGTATGCGAGGCTGGCTAACATCAGAATAGCCTTCAGAAACCTGTGTAAGGAATCTTTCAGAACCTTGTATACCACATATGTAAGACCAATCCTGGAGTATGCGCCCCCAGCATGGAGCCCGTACGTTGTCAAGCACAACACGAAGCTGGAAAAAGTTCAGAGGTATGCCACTAGGCTAGTCCCAGAACTAAGAGGCATGAGTTACGAGGAAAAACTGAGGGAACTGCACCTCACGTCGCTGGAAGACAGAAGAACTCGGGGAGACATGATCACCACATACAGGATTCTCAGGGGAATTGACAGGGTAGACAAGGATGGATTATTTAACATGGGTGGTACACGCACAAAGGGACACATGTGGAAGCTGAGTATCCAAATGGGCCACAGAGACGTTAGAAAGAACTTTGTCAGTGTCAGAGTAGTTAGTAAATGGAATACATTAGGCAGTGATGTGGTGGAGGCTGACTCCATACAGTTTCAAATGTAAATATGATAGAGCCCAGTAGGCTCAGGAATCTGTACATCAGTTGACGGCTGAGAGGCGGGACCAAAGAGCCAAAGGTCAACCCCCGCAAGCACAACTATGTGAGTATTGGAAATACACCATTAACACACACACACCCATCTTTAAAATATTTTCAGTCATGATATATCTTTAAAAAATCATTAGATAACAACATAGATAAAAAAAAATTCTACAAGTGTGAGAGAAGAATAATGTGGGAAGCTGGTAACTTTAGTGAGGTGAGGAGGTAAACTTAATAAAGCTGGGTTTACTAATTACTAACCTGGCGATAATGTCTTACAAGTTTATAAGATTATATATAGTTTAACGAGTTTGATCCCCTCCAACTTCCTGACCCTTTCTCTCTGTTCTTTTTTTTTTTTTAACTAGGACTAGGGTTCATTAGGGCTGTCGAGTGATGTACCTAGTGAAACTGCAAGCATGAGCTGTTATCCTACCTTAGCTCATCTGAAGCTTGCTCCAAGCGACTCATTTATTTCATGAGCCTATAATATGCATTATTGGGAATAAACTTGTTCGTTATGTAACAGTCATATAAGGATCAGTCTGAGTCTGTAGCCAACTGTGTGCCAGAGCCTTCATGTGATCGCTTGACCTGATCTTTCGTGTATCAACCTGTTGAGCGAACAAGTTCCAGACGCGCTCGTCTGCCTAGGAATGAATGATCGCTGATAGAGTGATGTTTTTGAGAAAGGCACTTCCAGCATGAGACTGTTGAAGGTTTATAGCCTAGTGCTATGGATGGCAACTATTGGTTGTCCACGGAGTTGGGCCAGGTGCGGAACTTTGAGAATGTTGGCCTTGTAAGACCACCAACGCCCCGACGGTGATGCAGGCTCTGATGTTCAGACCGTTACCACCAGACTTGGTCAAGACTAGAGATGAACCTCTCTCTTTCTCTCTCTTTCTCTCTCTCTCTCTCTCTCTCTCTCTCTCTCTCTCTCTCTCTCTCTCTCTCTCTCTCTCTCTCTCTCTCTCTCTCTCTCTCTCTCTCTCTCTCTCTGCTTTTAACATGCAATCGAATTATTCGAACATATTTCGGCAGGTGCAACATGTCGAGCAAGATTAAGAAAGAGAAGGGGAAGGGGATATGATGAGGAACTGATAGGAAAGGGGCCACACTAGCGAGGAGGGAAGATTTTGGAAACTGTTGTAAACCCAGTGACGGAAAATTCCAGCGGTGACTCTGAAACCCTGTGTCTGGCCTCCTGTTTCCACTGCCTAGTTTCATTACTTTGCATTTACTCGGGTTGAACTTCATCAGCCATTTGTTGGACCATTCACACAGTCTGTCTAGGTCATCTTGTAGCCTCTTACTATCATCCTCTGTTTTAATCCTCCTCATAATTTTTGCATCATCAGTAAACATTGAGAGAAACGAGTCTATACCCTCTGGGAGATCATTTACATATATCAGAAACAGTATAGGTCCAAGGACTGACCCCTGCGGGACTCCACTTGTGACGTCTCGCCAGTCAGAAACCTTACCCCCTCACACTGACTCGTTGTCTCCTCTCCTGTTGCTTAGGTACTCCTTTATCCAATGGAGTACCTTCCCTTTCACTCTAGCCTGCATCTCCAGCTTTTTCACTAGCCTCTTGTGGTGTACTGTATCAAAGGCTTTCTGGCAATCCAAAAATATGCAGTTTGCCCATCCTTCTCTTTCTTGCCTGATTTTTGTTGCCTGGTCATAGAATTCAAGTAAACCTGTGAGGCAGGACTTGCTATCCCTGTACCCATGTTGATGCTGTTACAAAGTTCTTTCGTTCCAGGTGCTCCACTAGCTTTTTTCGCACAATCTTCTCCATCAGCTTGCATGGTATGCAAGTTAGGGACTCTGGCCTGTAGTTCAGTGCCTCCTGTCTATCCCCTTTCTTGTATATCGGGACTACGTTAGCTGCTTTCCAAATTTCTGGCAGTTCCCCTGTTGCCAGTGATTTGTTATACACTATGGAGTGTGGCAGGCGCAGTTCTTCTGCTCCTTCCTTTAGTATCCAAGGGGAGATTCCATCTGGGCCTATAGCTTTCGTCACATCCAACTCTAGTAAACACTTCCTTACTTCCCTGCTGTAATCTCAAACTCTTCCAGTGGTTCCTGGGTTAGCTATTCCCTCTCTTGTCTGTGGAATTTCTCCTTCCTCTAAGTTGAAGACCTCCTGGAATTTCTTATTTAGTTCCTCACACACTTCCTTGTCATTTGTAGTGAATCCTTCCGCCCCTATCCTTAATCTCATAACCTGTTCCTTTACTGTTGTTTTTCTCCTGATGTGACTATGCAGCAGTTTAGGCTGAGTCTTTGCCTTGCTTGCGATGTCATTTTCGTATTGTCTTTCTGCCTCTCTTCTCATCCTGACATATTCATTCCTGGCACTCTGGTATCTTTCTCTGCTCTCAAGTGTCCTTATTCCTATAGTTTCTCCATGCCCTTTTACTTTGCTGCTTAGCTAGCCTACATCTCTGATTAAACCATGGGTTTCTCATCTTCATTTCACTGTTTTCCTTTTGGACTGGGACAAACTTGTTTGCTGCTTCCTTGCACTTCTGCGTGATGTAGTCCATCATGTCTTGGGCCGTCTTTCCCCTGAGCTCTGTTTCCCATGCTATATCTGTTAGGAATTTTCTTCTCTCCTCATAGTTTCCCTTTCGGAATGCCAACCTTTTGTTTTCAGTATCCCTCCTCGAGTTCAATAACCCTTTCTCAATCAGGTACTCAAACACCAGGACACTGTGGTCGATCATTCCTACTGGGGCCGGGCCTCAAAACCAAGAGTGTGTGTGTGTGTGTGTGTGTGTGTGTGTGTGTGTGTGTGTGTGTGTGTGTGTGTGTGTGTAAGTGAGTAAGAGAGAGCGAGAGAGAGAGAGAGAGAGAGAGAGAGAGAGAGAGAGAGAGAGAGAGAGAGAGAGAGAGAGAGAGAGAAACAGCCAATAGAGTGATTGTGAGAATGAGAATAAAAAAGAACAGACAAACAGATACTAAAGGAATCAGAAAGACAAGAAAAGAAAACGAACGGAGCAGAATGAAGCCAAAGAGCCACCCATGACAGTAGAAAAAACTTCCTTAATTGCAACTTGCAGCTTTGAGAGGCAAGTGTGCCAATATTGCCTCCCTCCGGCACGCGTTGACCCGTGCCTTAATTACCCTGCTCTCCGGACCACTGCCTCCTCTCGTTACCTGGCACGAGAGACCTTCATATAATGAAGGTCTCTCATATATTTATATATGAGAGACCTTCATATATTTTAACATCGACGTCGTACAGAGATGACTTGTTGGTCCTGAAGATGAGATCTGACTCAGTCTTGAGGCAGACGATGAGAGAGAGACATGATGGGGATCTGTACCCATGATGGGGCAGGCTATCTAAGAGACCAGTACCCATGATGGGGCAGGCTATCTAAGAGACCAGTACCCATGATGGGGCAGGCTATCCAGGAGACCAGTACCCATGATGGGGCAGGCTATCTAAGAGACCAGTACCCATGATGGGGCAGGCAATCTAAGAGACCAGTACCCATGATGGGGCAGGCTATCCAGGAGACCAGTACCCTTGATGGGGCAGGCTATCCAGGAGACCAGTACCCATGATGGGGCAGGCTATCTAGGAGACCTGTACCCATGATGGGGCAGGCTATCTAAGAGACCAGTACCCATGATGGGGCAGGCTATCTAAGAGACCAGTACCCATGATGGGGCAGGCTATCTAAGAGACCAGTACCCATGATGGGGCAGGCTATCTAAGAGACCAGTACCCATGATGGGGCAGGCTATCTAAGAGACCAGTACCCATGATGGGGCAGGCTATCTAAGAGACCAGTACCCATGATGGGGCAGGTTATCCAGGAGACCAGTACCCATGATGGGGCAGGCTATCCAGGAGACCAGTACCCATGATGGGGCAGGCTATCCAGGGGACCAGTACCCATGATGGGGCAGGCTATCTAAGAGACCAGTACCCATGATGGGGCAGGCTATCTAAGAGACCAGTACCCATGATGGGGCAGGCTATCCAGGAGACCTGTACCCATGATTGGGCAGGCTATCTAAGAGACCAGTATCCATGAAGGGGCAGGCTATCCAGGAGACCAGTACCCATGATGGGGCAGGCTATCCAGGGGACCAGTGCTCATGATGGGGCAGGCTATCCAGGGGACCAGTGCCCATGATGGGGCATGCTATCCAGGGGACCAGTACCCATGATGGGGCAGGCTATCCAGATGACCAGTACCCATGATAGGCAGGCTATCTAAGAGAGCAGTACCCATGATGGGCAGGCTATCCAGATGACCAGTACCCATGATGGGGCAGGCTATCCAGGAGACCAGTACCCATGATGGGGCAGGCTATCCAGGGGACCAGTGCCCATGATGGGGCAGGCTATCCAGGAGACCAGTACCCATAATGGGGCAGGCTATCCAGGGGACCAGTGCCCATAATGGGGCAGGCTATCCAGGAGAGCAGTGCCCATAATGGGGCAGGCTATCCAGGAGAGCAGTGCCCATAATGGGGTAGGCTATCCAGGAGAGCAGTGCCCATAATGGGGCAGGCTATCCAGGAGAGCAGTGCCCATAATGGGGCAGGCTATCCAGGAGAGCAGTGCCCATAATGGGGCAGGCTATCCAGGAGAGCAGTGCCCATAATGGGGCAGGCTATCCAGGAGAGCAGTGCCCATAATGGGGCAGGCTATCCAGGAGAGCAGTACCCACGATGGACCCAGCTTGTACCGAGCCTAACATGAAGCACAGGTATATACGCTCTCCTGGCTGGCCTGCCTTCATAATTATTTAACATAATTCTGTACTAGGTGGAGAATCTTGAGAGATGACTCGGCACTTGTTCTCGCCCGTTCTGATTGGACATATCAGCATATCAGAGCCTATAACACATGCGAGATGTTGGCGTGCTGATTGTTATGTACAGAGGCAACGTTCTCAGGGATCTCCATTTGGTCCAAGTTCGTGAACAATCAGAAACGTTTGCTATAACAACAGCAGGCGCCCTGCACTCAACGGCTCCATGCTGGCTCTGCCTCTCTCAAGCACTCCATCAGCGAGCGTTGATTCCTGGACTGACTCGCATGTGGAACATGTTCACTCAACGTGGAGATGCTCGGGACTGAACTGTCCATATGAACGGTACACAGCTGCCTTCTCTTTCATCCTGTACATTAGTACTTGCCCGAAACGCATTGCGTAATAGTGGCTTTAGGCATTGTATATACTAGCTCTATCTATATATCAATCCATTAATGTAACATCACTTGTATGTATGTACCTTACCTGAATAAACATATTTATTTATTTATTTTATTTAGTGTTACTTTGTATTGTATTTTGCTTATTTCTAATGGATACAAACACTTAGAGAACGAAATAAACGAGAGGGCAGTTATCTGGGAAGAGTGGTACGCTATTACGACTATATAACACTGGGAAGGGATAAGGATTTGGGATGGAACGGGGGAAAGGAATGGTACCCAACCATTTGCACGGTCGGGGATTGAACGCCGACCTACATGAAGCGAGACCGTCGCGCTACCGTCCAGTTCAAGTGGTTGGTACTGATAAATGGCAGGAGACAAGATGCTAAGAAGGAAAAGGAAAATAATAAGCAAGAATATTAAAAGAAAGACCGAAGTGGACAGAAACAAAGTTGGTTAACAAAATTAACAAAGTTGGACGGTAACATAATACAGATTGTGGGGAGGTAACGTGAAGGAGAGTCGACCCGTCCTCAGACCAAGTCTATTCCATCCAGCGGTCGACCCCAAAGACACATCCATCAATTTTAACATGCTGTTCATTCACAATAGGAATTTTCTCAAATATAAAATAATAATTTTTATTTGCATATTGGGGATATTTAGACATAGGTTAGGTTAGGTGTTTAGGTTCTGTTGGCGATTATTTGTATTTGTAGTACGTGGGTGAAGCATTTACAGCGTTGTGGTTCGAACAAAAGTCGTCAGTGAAGCACTTGTTCCGGATATGTTCGAACGTCAGCAGTTGTGAGTCGTGTGTAAACCGTTTTCATTCATAAACAGGGGTTTGGCGGGTGGATGGAATGGACATGGGGCTTTGTTTATGAGGACCGGTTGCGAGAGGACGCTGGGATGGCTGGCAGGCAGCCGGTAAAACATAAAACACGTCAACAGGAAGAAACAAAGGAAATAGGTAGAGACGCAAGAACGTAGAGAGGAAAGAACACTAAAGAACACAATTTTGATTTGTAAGGTTCTTCTTTCATTAACATATTTAATTACATAGTTCAGTTTATAAAGGTGGGTGAAGGGTAGGGAAGGTGGTGAAGGGTAGGGAAGGTGGTGAAGGGTAGGGAAGGTGGTGAAGGGTAGGGAAGGTGGTGAAGGGTAGGGAAGGTGGTGAAGGGCAGGGAAGGGGGTGAAGGGTAGGGAAGGTGGTGAAGGGTAGGGAAGGTGGTGAAGGGTAGGGAAGGTGGTGAAGGGTAGGGAAGGTGGTGAAGGGTAGGGAAGGTGGTGAAGGGTAGGGAAGGTGGTGAAGGGTAGGGAAGGTGGTGAAGGGCAGGGAAGGTGGTGAAGGGTAGGGAAGGTGGTGAAGGGTAGGGAAGGTGGTGAAGGGTAGGGAAGGTGGTGAAGGGTAGGGAAGGTGGTGAAGGGTAGGGAAGGTGGTGAAGGGTAGGGAAGGTGGTGAAGGGTAGGGAAGGTGGTGAAGGGTAGGGAAGGTGGTGAAGGGTAGGGAAGGTGGTGAAGGGTAGGGAAGGTGGTGAAGGGTAGGGAAGGTGGTGAAGGGTAGGGAAGGTGGTGAAGGGCAGGGAAGGTGGTGAAGGGTAGGGAAGGTGGTGAAGGGTAGGGAAGGTGGTGAAGGGCAGGGAAGGTGGTGAAGGGTAGGGAAGGTGGTGAAGGGTAGGGAAGGTGGTGAAGGGTAGGGAAGGTGGTGAAGGGTAGGGAAGGTGGTGAAGGGTAGGGAAGGTGGTGAAGGGCAGGGAAGGTGGTGAAGGGTAGGGAAGGTGGTGAAGGGTAGGGAAGGTGGTGAAGGGTAGGGAAGGTGGTGAAGGGTAGGGAAGGTGGTGAAGGGTAGGGAAGGTGGTGAAGGGTAGGGAAGGTGGTGAAGGGCAGGGAAGGTGGTGAAGGGTAGGGAAGGTGATGAAGGGTAGGGAAGGTGGTGAAGGGTAGGGAAGGTGGTGAAGGGTAGGGAAGGTGGTGAAGGGTAGGGAAGGTGGTGAAGGGTAGGGAAGGTGGTGAAGGGTAGGGAAGGTGGTGAAGGGTAGGGAAGGTGGTGAAGGGTACGGAAGGTGGTGAAGGGTAGGGAAGGTGGTGAAGGGTAGGGAAGGTGGTGAAGGGTAGGGAAGGTGGTGAAGGGTAGGGAAGGTGGTGAAGGGTAGGGAAGGTGGTGAAGGGTAGGGAAGGTGGTGAAGGGTAGGGAAGGTGGTGAAGGGCAGGGAAGGTGGTGAAGGGTAGGGAAGGTGATGAAGGGTAGGGAAGGTGGTGAAGGGTAGGGAAGGTGGTGAAGGGTAGGGAAGGTGGTGAAGGGTAGGGAAGGTGGTGAAGGGTAGGGAAGGTGGTGAAGGGTAAGGAAGGTGGTGAAGGTTAGGGAAGGTGGTGAAGGGTAGGGTAGGTGGTGAAGGGTAGGGAAGGTGGTGAAGGGTAGGGAAGGTGGTGGAGGGCAGGGAAGGTGGTGAAGGGTAGGGAAGGTGGTGGAGGGTAGGGAAGGTGGTGAAGGGTAGGGAAGGTGGTGAAGGGTAGGGAAGGTGGTGGAGGGTAGGGAAGGTGGTGAAGGGTAGGGAAGGTGGTGAAGGGTAGGGAAGGTGGTGAAGGGTAGGGAAGGTGGTGAAGGTTAGGGAAGGTGGTGGAGGGTAGGGAAGGTGGTGAAGGGTAGGGAAGGTGGTGAAGGGTAGGGAAGGTGGTGGAGGGTAGGGAAGGTGGTGAAGGTTAGGGAAGGTGGTGAAGGGTAGGGAAGGTGGTGAAGGGTTGGGAAGGTGGTGAAGGGTAGGGAAGGTGGTGGAGGGTAGGGAAGGTGGTGGAGGGTAGGGAAGGTGGTGAAGGGTAGGGAAGGTGGTGAAGGGTAGGGAAGGTGGTGAAGGGTAGGGAAGGTGGTGAAGGGTAGGGAAGGTGGTGGAGGGTAGGGAAGGTGGTGAAGGGTAGGGAAGGTGGTGAAGGGTAGGGAAGGTGGTGAAGGGTAGGGAAGGTGGTGAAGGGTAGGGAAGGTTGTGAAGGGTAGGGAAGGTGGTGAAGGGTAGGGAAGGTAGTGAAGGGTAGGGAAGGTGGTGAAGGGTAGGGAAGGGGGTGAAGGGTAGGGAAGGTGGCGAAGGGTAGGGAAAGTGGTGAAGGGTAGGGAAGGTGGTGAAGGGTAGGGAAGGTGGTGAAGGGTAGGGAAGGTGGTGAAGGGTAGGGAAGGTGGTGAAGGGTAGGGAAGGTGGTGATGGGTAGGGAAGGTGGTGAAGGGTAGGGAAGGTGGTGAAGGGTAGGGAAGGTGGTGAAGGGTAGGGAAGGTGGTGAAGGGTAGGGAAGGTGGTGAAGGGTAGGGAAGGTGGTGAAGGGTAGGGAAGGTGGTGAAGGGTAGGGAAGGTGGTGAAGGGTAGGGAAGGTAGTGAAGGGTAGGGAAGGCGGTGAAGGGTAGGGAAGGTGGTGAAGGGTAGGGAAGGTGGTGATGGGTAGGGAAGGTGGTGAAGGGTAGGGAAGGTGGTGAAGGGTAGGGAAGGTGGTGAAGGGTAGGGAAGGTGGTGAAGGGTAGGGAAGGAGGTGAAGGGTAGGGAAGGTGGTGAAGGGTAGGGAAGGTGGTGAAGGGTAGGGAAGGTGGTGAAGGGTAGGGAAGGTGATGAAGGGTAGGGAAGGTGGTGAAGGGTAGGGAAGGTGGTGAAGGGTAGGGAAGGTGGTGAAGGGCAGGGAAGGGGGTGAAGGGTAGGGAAGGTGGTGAAGGGTAGGGAAGGTGGTGAAGGGTAGGGAAGGTGGTGAAGGGTAGGGAAGGTGGTGAAGGGTAGGGAAGGTGGTGAAGGGTAGGGAAGGTGGTGAAGGGTAGGGAAGGTGGTGAAGGGCAGGGAAGGTGGTGAAGGGTAGGGAAGGTGGTGAAGGGTAGGGAAGGTGGTGAAGGGTAGGGAAGGTGGTGAAGGGTAGGGAAGGTGGTGAAGGGTAGGGAAGGTGGTGAAGGGTAGGGAAGGTGGTGAAGGGTAGGGAAGGTGGTGAAGGGTAGGGAAGGTGGTGAAGGGTAGGGAAGGTGGTGAAGGGTAGGGAAGGTGGTGAAGGGTAGGGAAGGTGGTGAAGGGTAGGGAAGGTGGTGAAGGGTAGGGAAGGTGGTGAAGGGCAGGGAAGGTGGTGAAGGGTAGGGAAGGTGGTGAAGGGTAGGGAAGGTGGTGAAGGGCAGGGAAGGTGGTGAAGGGTAGGGAAGGTGGTGAAGGGTAGGGAAGGTGGTGAAGGGTAGGGAAGGTGGTGAAGGGTAGGGAAGGTGGTGAAGGGTAGGGAAGGTGGTGAAGGGCAGGGAAGGTGGTGAAGGGTAGGGAAGGTGGTGAAGGGTAGGGAAGGTGGTGAAGGGTAGGGAAGGTGGTGAAGGGTAGGGAAGGTGGTAAAGGGTAGGGAAGGTGGTGAAGGGTAGGGAAGGTGGTGAAGGGCAGGGAAGGTGGTGAAGGGTAGGGAAGGTGATGAAGGGTAGGGAAGGTGGTGAAGGGTAGGGAAGGTGGTGAAGGGTAGGGAAGGTGGTGAAGGGTAGGGAAGGTGGTGAAGGGTAGGGAAGGTGGTGAAGGGTACGGAAGGTGGTGAAGGGTACGGAAGGTGGTGAAGGGTAGGGAAGGTGGTGAAGGGTAGGGAAGGTGGTGAAGGGTAGGGAAGGTGGTGAAGGGTAGGGAAGGTGGTGAAGGGTAGGGAAGGTGGTGAAGGGTAGGGAAGGTGGTGAAGGGTAGGGAAGGTGGTGAAGGGCAGGGAAGGTGGTGAAGGGTAGGGAAGGTGATGAAGGGTAGGGAAGGTGGTGAAGGGTAGGGAAGGTGGTGAAGGGTAGGGAAGGTGGTGAAGGGTAGGGAAGGTGGTGAAGGGTAGGGAAGGTGGTGAAGGGTAAGGAAGGTGGTGAAGGTTAGGGAAGGTGGTGAAGGGTAGGGTAGGTGGTGAAGGGTAGGGAAGGTGGTGAAGGGTAGGGAAGGTGGTGGAGGGCAGGGAAGGTGGTGAAGGGTAGGGAAGGTGGTGGAGGGTAGGGAAGGTGGTGAAGGGTAGGGAAGGTGGTGAAGGGTAGGGAAGGTGGTGAAGGGTAGGGAAGGTAGTGAAGGGTAGGGAAGGCGGTGAAGGGTAGGGAAGGTGGTGAAGGGTAGGGAAGGTGGTGATGGGTAGGGAAGGTGGTGAAGGGTAGGGAAGGTGGTGAAGGGTAGGGAAGGTGGTGAAGGGTAGGGAAGGTGGTGAAGGGTAGGGAAGGAGGTGAAGGGTAGGGAAGGTGGTGAAGGGTAGGGAAGGTGGTGAAGGGTAGGGAAGGTGGTGAAGGGTAGGGAAGGTGATGAAGGGTAGGGAAGGTGGTGAAGGGTAGGGAAGGTGGTGAAGGGTAGGGAAGGTGGTGAAGGGCAGGGAAGGGGGTGAAGGGTAGGGAAGGTGGTGAAGGGTAGGGAAGGTGGTGAAGGGTAGGGAAGGTGGTGAAGGGTAGGGAAGGTGGTGAAGGGTAGGGAAGGTGGTGAAGGGTAGGGAAGGTGGTGAAGGGTAGGGAAGGTGGTGAAGGGCAGGGAAGGTGGTGAAGGGTAGGGAAGGTGGTGAAGGGTAGGGAAGGTGGTGAAGGGTAGGGAAGGTGGTGAAGGGTAGGGAAGGTGGTGAAGGGTAGGGAAGGTGGTGAAGGGTAGGGAAGGTGGTGAAGGGTAGGGAAGGTGGTGAAGGGTAGGGAAGGTGGTGAAGGGTAGGGAAGGTGGTGAAGGGTAGGGAAGGTGGTGAAGGGTAGGGAAGGTGGTGAAGGGTAGGGAAGGTGGTGAAGGGTAGGGAAGGTGGTGAAGGGCAGGGAAGGTGGTGAAGGGTAGGGAAGGTGGTGAAGGGTAGGGAAGGTGGTGAAGGGCAGGGAAGGTGGTGAAGGGTAGGGAAGGTGGTGAAGGGTAGGGAAGGTGGTGAAGGGTAGGGAAGGTGGTGAAGGGTAGGGAAGGTGGTGAAGGGTAGGGAAGGTGGTGAAGGGCAGGGAAGGTGGTGAAGGGTAGGGAAGGTGGTGAAGGGTAGGGAAGGTGGTGAAGGGTAGGGAAGGTGGTGAAGGGTAGGGAAGGTGGTAAAGGGTAGGGAAGGTGGTGAAGGGTAGGGAAGGTGGTGAAGGGCAGGGAAGGTGGTGAAGGGTAGGGAAGGTGATGAAGGGTAGGGAAGGTGGTGAAGGGTAGGGAAGGTGGTGAAGGGTAGGGAAGGTGGTGAAGGGTAGGGAAGGTGGTGAAGGGTAGGGAAGGTGGTGAAGGGTACGGAAGGTGGTGAAGGGTACGGAAGGTGGTGAAGGGTAGGGAAGGTGGTGAAGGGTAGGGAAGGTGGTGAAGGGTAGGGAAGGTGGTGAAGGGTAGGGAAGGTGGTGAAGGGTAGGGAAGGTGGTGAAGGGTAGGGAAGGTGGTGAAGGGTAGGGAAGGTGGTGAAGGGCAGGGAAGGTGGTGAAGGGTAGGGAAGGTGATGAAGGGTAGGGAAGGTGGTGAAGGGTAGGGAAGGTGGTGAAGGGTAGGGAAGGTGGTGAAGGGTAGGGAAGGTGGTGAAGGGTAGGGAAGGTGGTGAAGGGTAAGGAAGGTGGTGAAGGTTAGGGAAGGTGGTGAAGGGTAGGGTAGGTGGTGAAGGGTAGGGAAGGTGGTGAAGGGTAGGGAAGGTGGTGGAGGGCAGGGAAGGTGGTGAAGGGTAGGGAAGGTGGTGGAGGGTAGGGAAGGTGGTGAAGGGTAGGGAAGGTGGTGAAGGGTAGGGAAGGTGGTGGAGGGTAGGGAAGGTGGTGAAGGGTAGGGAAGGTGGTGAAGGGTAGGGAAGGTGGTGAAGGGTAGGGAAGGTGGTGAAGGTTAGGGAAGGTGGTGGAGGGTAGGGAAGGTGGTGAAGGGTAGGGAAGGTGGTGAAGGGTAGGGAAGGTGGTGGAGGGTAGGGAAGGTGGTGAAGGTTAGGGAAGGTGGTGAAGGGTAGGGAAGGTGGTGAAGGGTAGGGAAGGTGGTGAAGGGTAGGGAAGGTGGTGGAGGGTAGGGAAGGTGGTGGAGGGTAGGGAAGGTGGTGAAGGGTAGGGAAGGTGGTGAAGGGTAGGGAAGGTGGTGAAGGGTAGGGAAGGTGGTGAAGGGTAGGGAAGGTGGTGGAGGGTAGGGAAGGTGGTGAAGGGTAGGGAAGGTGGTGAAGGGTAGGGAAGGTGGTGAAGGGTAGGGAAGGTGGTGAAGGGTAGGGAAGGTTGTGAAGGGTAGGGAAGGTGGTGAAGGGTAGGGAAGGTAGGGAAGGTAGTGAAGGGTAGGGAAGGTGGTGAAGGGTAGGGAAGGGGGTGAAGGGTAGGGAAGGTGGCGAAGGGTAGGGAAAGTGGTGAAGGGTAGGGAAGGTGGTGAAGGGTAGGGAAGGTGGTGAAGGGTAGGGAAGGTGGTGAAGGGTAGGGAAGGTGGTGAAGGGTAGGGAAGGTGGTGATGGGTAGGGAAGGTGGTGAAGGGTAGGGAAGGTGGTGAAGGGTAGGGAAGGTGGTGAAGGGTAGGGAAGGTGGTGAAGGGTAGGGAAGGTGGTGAAGGGTAGGGAAGGTGGTGAAGGGTAGGGAAGGTGGTGAAGGGTAGGGAAGGTGGTGAAGGGTAGGGAAGGTAGTGAAGGGTAGGGAAGGCGGTGAAGGGTAGGGAAGGTGGTGAAGGGTAGGGAAGGTGGTGATGGGTAGGGAAGGTGGTGAAGGGTAGGGAAGGTGGTGAAGGGTAGGGAAGGTGGTGAAGGGTAGGGAAGGTGGTGAAGGGTAGGGAAGGAGGTGAAGGGTAGGGAAGGTGGTGAAGGGTAGGGAAGGTGGTGAAGGGTAGGGAAGGTGGTGAAGGGTAGGGAAGGTGATGAAGGGTAGGGAAGGTGGTGAAGGGTAGGGAAGGTGGTGAAGGGTAGGGTAGGTGGTGAAGGGTAGGGAAGGTGGTGAAGGGTAGGGAAGGTGGTGAAGGGTAGGGAAGGTGGTGAAGGGTAGGGAAGGTGGTGAAGGGTAGGGAAGGTGGTGAAGGGTAGGGAAGGGGGTGAAGGGTAGGGAAGGTGGTGAAGGGTAGGGAAGGGGGTGAAGGGTAGGGAAGGGGGTGAAGGGTAGGGAAGGTGGTGAAGGGTAGGGAAGGGGGTGAAGGGTAGGGAAGGTGGTGAAGGGTAGGGAAGGGGGTGAAGGGTAGGGAAGGTGGTGAAGGGTAGGGAAGGGGGTGAAGGGTAGGGAAGGTGGTGAAGGGTAGGGAAGGGGGTGAAGGGTAGGGAAGGTGGGGAGGAGAGCGGGAGATACAGGAAAAGAGATCAGAGAAGTGATAAGGGTAAAGATAAACTCGGGCACAGCCAGGTGCCCCCACCCCCCCACCACCCTCTAGTCTATAACAGAATGTGTGTCCAGGGATGGAGGCCAGAGGCTTGGGGCTAGTCTCGCCCAGTTTTCACACATTAAGCATGTGAGGTGTGGGAGTGTTATTGGAAAGTTGATGTCGGCTCCAGTGCCAATCTAAACTCCCTCTCATCAAAGTTGTGCTACCATTAGAAATATTCAACAGTTTCAGTGCTTTGGTATATAATTATTTAGAGAGAGAGTTACGGTTATCTCCTGCATAGCAGTAGATTCTACCTGTTCCTTACCACCAACGTATCTGCATGTTCCAACATCAAGATTCAACATGAACAATATGTGCCACATGTATTGTCTATACATGCCTCTCCCCCCCCCTCCACCCTACCTTCCACCAGAGACATTCGAACAACCTGTCCTCTGAAAAAGAACGTCGCTTTTGGCCGTTTGCCCGTATGGCCGAATATGGACGTAATTTGAAAATGAAACAAAAATGAAAATAAATTTGGGATTTTTTTTTCAACAACAGTAAGTTAAGGGTCCTCTGATAGGTTAGGTGGGCAGGAAATTCTCATAAAGTTTCAAAACGGTATGAAAAACGTTAAAGAAAAGTTTCCTCTTTTAAGCTTGCCGAGTAAGCCGGACGACTCAAACAGAAAACGGAACAGCACGTCACTTTTGTGAGTCGATTTCATTTCAAATTACGTCCAAATTTGGCCATAGTGCGCATACGAGCGAAAAGTGACGTTATTTTTAGGAGGACGGGTTGGCGATTAGCCACTATCGCAATGGTAGTTATGGGAGAGGGGGGGGGGGGGGGGTAGAAATAACCTAAGCTACTATATCCCTTTGAGATGTATTTATTGCTTATCTCAATAAACATACTTGAACTTGAATCTCTCCGGCTTCTTTTCTACAGCTCCAGAATTCGCGCCAATATGATGTCATAGCCCGTATATAAAGGCTTGCCATCATCCAGCTCAGCAGATTACCCTTCTAGTACTCATTGCTTAAGCATCTATCCTTGCCCACGGGTGACGGTAGACGCACATAGCATTTTGTATAAAGGATTACCCTCACCTTTGTTATTAATTAACGTAAAATTCACATGTATAAATTATTCTTTTGATTGTGTTTAAGCCAAGTGGATAAGAGGATTTTGTTTTCATTATTTGTTACTTATCATTTTATGTAAATTAAATTAATTTTTTGTTATATTAAATGTTTAAAGTTTTTATTCTCTTTGTTTTTTGCCCGCAATTGATACACTGTAGAAGGACCCAAGCAGATTTATTTTATTTTGTTTTCTCTTTTTTTTATTAATGTGCGTTTGGCGCAACAGCCGCCAGAATAGTTGCTGCTCTATTCCAGATCACGCCACACAGTGCTTTGGTAGTTAATTATTTAGAGAGAGAAAGTGGAAGAGGGAGAGGAGAAGGGGGATGTTTGACGAGAGGAAGAGGAGAGAGGAGGGGGCGGAATGGTAGTGGAGACATGGGAGGTTGGGAAAGGTGAAGACGTGAGGAGAGGGGGGGGGGGGGTAGATGGGAATAGAGTGGTGATAGGGAAAGAGAGAGGGGAAGATTAGGGAGGAGGGGGAAGATTAGGAGGGAGGGGGAGATTTGGAGAGAGGAAGTTAGTGGGGAATAGGGAAGAGAAACCCAAGTGCAGACGGATACCCTAGAATATATTTACCTGAGGCCACCATCTCACTACTGGCCTCGACGAAGACAAGAGGCCAGTAATGGTGTCAGAGATCCCTCATTTGTCCTGATGATTTTATCCAGCTGGATCTCGAAGCAATGTTTTAGCAGTTATGACTTTAGCAGGTAGGCGGTTCTATGGGTTTAAAACCCTAATGATGAAAACGCATCTCCTGTTTTATGTCCTACATTTATAAAACCAGGATGTTATTGTAGAATGATTAAATTGTTGTTGACCGGGGATGGTCGAAGGTTACTTGATAGCGGGCAGGAATTGGAGAACCAAACGCCCACTGCTTTTCTTTGGTTTTATTTTAAAAATAGATGTCTTCTACACCGGGCCACGATCTAGCTAAGAGTGTGTGAGGGAGAGTGTGATCAGCTCCGTTGCCCAGGGCTGTCTCTGAAGGTCTGAAGGGCTGGAAGGTGCAGGGCTGAAGTGCGGCGACATACCAGGAAGTGGAACTCTGTATTCAGATCTGCTGACAAGGTTGTTGACACCTATTACTTGGTTTAGTGCCGGCAATAATCAGATGAGGGTATTAGGTCACCCCATGTGTGTGTCCAGGGCACGTCCACTGGCGCCCAACCGGCGTCCAACACATTGTGGCTATTGTGTGGCATTGTGGCCAACACATTATTGTATTAAGCTGAAGCTTGTATGCGTTGCGTCTAACCTTTTAAATAAATGGTCGGAATCAGTATCCTCCAAATTGTTCAGTAATTTAAAAGTTACGATGAGCTCAGCCCTGTCATGTTTAGTATGAAATGTTGTTAGTCCTGGGCATGGCTCTCAACATTCTTTGTACGGGAGTCTCAGATGACTGGCATGATTAAGAAGGATGATAAAGCTTTATGCATTTTCTGTTCTGACACAGTTGTTTGTAGAACTTCTTCTGTAAAGAGACATTTTGAAAATGTTCATAAGAACTTAAGCAATAAAACTGAGGAGGAACAAAAAGAATTAATTTCTCGTGAACTGAGCAAGACAAAAACACAAGCTGAAACTTTTATGAATTATATTTCAGGTAGGCCCAGTTCCAACTTAGTTGCTGCTAGTTTTGAAGTTTCAAAAGTTATTGCCCAACACGGAAAGCCTCTCTGTGATGGGGAGTATATTAAAGAAGCTTGGCTAGAATGTCCACCTTTTCTTTTTGACAACTTTTCAGAAAAGAAAAAGATTATTCAGCGCATTAAAGATTTGCCTGTGAGTAGGAAAACAGTTAAGGATAGGATACTTAAGTTGGAAAGAAATACAGCTGAACAATTGACAAAAGATTTGTCTTCATGCAAGTTTTTTCTATTTGTGTTGATGAAAGTACAGACATTACATCATCAGCTAGGCTAGCCATATATTCTAGATTTTGTAGGGGTGATGAAGTATGTGAAGAGATGGTTGCTCTTGCATCACTACCTGAGCGTACTACCGGGGCTGAAATATGTAAAACAGTTGTGAACGAATTCTCTACTCGGCAAAATGACATTTCAAAAGTAGTATCCGTCACAACAGATGGTGCCCCAAACATGACTGGTGAGAAGGCAGGATTTGTAAATCTGTTTGCAAAAAGTGTTGGTCATCCACTGATTGGCTTCCATTGCATCATACATGAGGAGGCTTTATGTGCAAAAGCTGGCCTAAAGCAACTGCAAGAAGTGATGCAAACAGTTACCAAGGTTGTTAATTACATTTGTGGTCGGCCTTTAAATAAAAGACAATTTCAAACTCTACTGGATGAGGGAGAATCTGTGTATAAAGGACTGAAAATGTACAACCATGTTCGTTGGCTTAGCAGAGGCTTGGTTCTGAAACGATTTATTGAATGCTTAGATGAGATAGATGAGATAAAGCTCTATTTGAACGACCAATAAGTGTCATACCAGGAATTGTCTGACATCGTGTGGGTTTGTAAACTGATGGTTTTTGCAGATTTTTTTGAACATTTAAATGAATTGAATATTAAGTTACAGGGCTCTGGTAAGACACTTGATGTTATGTTGGTTACATAAAAGCTTTTGAAATGAAGCTTAAAGTTTTTAAGAGGGATGTAGATAATGAGAGATTTAGATACTTTCCAAACCTAAAGAGGTACATCAGTGATCTAAAAGATGACAGAACAGACCACAAATGTCTTCAAAAGCTGTTTGTAAACATTATCGAGTCAACAGTTTGGCAGTTCTCTACAAGATTTGCCAAATTCAGAGAACTGGAAGACACAGTAAAGTTCATCAAGTTTCCAGACAGCATCAAACTGGATGAACTAAACTTGCAAATGTTTTCATGGATAGACATGGATGATTTAGAGATGCAATTGATTGAATTTCAGAGTAGCTCAATTTGGAAGCAGAAATTTGTTGACCTTAGAGTTGACTTGGAAAATATTGAAAGAGAGAGATTAGAGATGAAAGTAACAAAGAGAAATGTGGAAAACGAAGTATTAAGGACTTGGAATACTATTCCAGAAAATTATGTCTGTTTAAAAAACCTTGCAACAGCATTGCTAACCATGTTTTCGTCTACATATGCTTGCGAATCTTTGTTCTCAATTATGAACTTTGTTAAGTCTCGTAACAGGAGTAGCATGACAGATGAAACTAGCGCTGCATACATATCTCTCAATGTTACTAAATATAAATCCGATGTAAAATCTCTGTCATCAGTTATGCAGCAGCAGAAGTCTCACTGACAGTATATAAAAGGAGTCAACAAGTTTTTTATCTGTTGTATTCTATTAAAGTCACAAAAGCTTAAAGGCTGTTGAAATGTACTTCTGAAGGTTAAATAAAAAAAAAATCTGTTTTTTTTATACTATGTTTTACTGCACTGAGATAATTTATTATTTTTTCGTTTAAAAAGTTCTTAAGAGATACCAAATATGTTCTAAAAAAAATGGTTGGCACGTGGAAAAAAAGTTTGTGTCAGAGACTTGGCTGATTTTGGCGCGCACTCTCAACAAGGTTGCCCACCCCTGCTCTACACGCACTCTTGACAAGGTTGCCCACCCCTGCTCTACACGCACTCTTGAAAAGGTTGCCCACCCCTGCTCTACACGCACTCTTGAAAAGGTTGCCCACCCCTGCTCTACACGCACTCTTGAAAAGGTTGCCCACCCCTGCTCTACACGCACTCTTGAAAAGGTTGCCCACCCCTGCTCTACACGCACTCTTGAAAAGGTTGCCCACCCCTGCTCTACACGCACTCTTGAAAAGGTTGCCCACCCCTGCTCTACACGCACTCTTGAAAAGGTTGCCCACCCCTGCTCTACACGCACTCTTGAAAAGGTTGCCCACCCCTGCTCTACACGCACTCTTGAAAAGGTTGCCCACCCCTGCTCTACACGCACTCTTGAAAAGGTTGCCCACCCCTGCTCTACACGCACTCTTGAAAAGGTTGCCCACCCCTGCTCTACACGCACTCTTGAAAAGGTTGCCCACCCCTGCTCTACACGCACTCTTGAAAAGGTTGCCCACCCCTGCTCTACACGCACTCTTGAAAAGGTTGCCCACCCCTGCTCTACACGCACTCTTGAAAAGGTTGCCCACCCCTGCTCTACACGCACTCTTGAAAAGGTTGCCCACCCCTGCTCTACACGCACTCTTGAAAAGGTTGCCCACCCCTGCTCTACACGCACTCTTGAAAAGGTTGCCCACCCCTGCTCTACACGCACTCTTGAAAAGGTTGCCCACCCCTGCTCTACACGCACTCTTGAAAAGGTTGCCCACCCCTGCTCTACACGCACTCTTGAAAAGGTTGCCCACCCCTGCTCTACACGCACTCTTGAAAAGGTTGCCCACCCCTGCTCTACACGCACTCTTGAAAAGGTTGCCCACCCCTGCTCTACACGCACTCTTGAAAAGGTTGCCCACCCCTGCTCTACACGCACTCTTGAAAAGGTTGCCCACCCCTGCTCTACACGCACTCTTGAAAAAGTTGCCCACCCCTGCTCTACACGCACTCTTGAAAAGGTTGCCCACCCCTGCTCTACACGCACTCTTGAAAAGGTTGCCCACCCCTGCTCTACACGCACTCTTAAAAAGGTTGCCCACCCCTGCTCTAGCACGCACTCTTGAAAAGGTTGCCCACCCCTGCTCTACACGCACTCTCAACAAGGTTGCCCACCCCTGCTCTACACGCACTCTCAACAAGGTTGCCCACCCCTGCTCTACACGCACTCTTGAAAAGGTTGCCCACCCCTGCTCTACAGGGATCGTGCTGTTCCTCTGTGATCACCTCGTTACTCATCTTATCCCTTCAGCGGACGTGGCTTCCTCGTGAAATAGAGAAGGTTCTTGCATGTTCTGGCAGCTGGCTTAGACTCCTCGTCGACCATACATCTTCCACCTCCGGTCCTGCATCTGCCTTGGGTGATACAGCTAGGATGGGCGTGCTCCGATGACATTAGCAAGACAACGGCCCATCATAATTAAACGTTGACGTTTAGAACCAGCTCTGCAGATGACAGCAATACAGCGTACTGCCAACAATCTCATATGGGTGAGGCATCAACCAGGTGACTTAACATCGCCTTCTCCAGGACTGCTAGAGTAAGGTCCACTGGGCTGATAGGGAGGAGGAGGTTGTAGCGTATCCCTTCCTCTCTCCGGGGTCCAGACCATCTGGCACCCCTTACCTTACCTTGAGGTTACCTTGAGGTGCTTCCGGGGCTTAGCGTCCCCGCGGCCAGGTCGTCGACCAGGCCTCCTGGTTGCCGGCTGATCAACCAGGCTGTTGGACGCGGCTGCTCGCAGCCTGACGTATGAGTCACAGCCTGGTTGATCAGGTATCCTTTGGAGGTGCTTATCCAGTTCTCTCTTGAACACTGTGAGGGGTCGGCCAGGTATGCCCCTTATGTGTAGTACGTTCCCCTTATGTGTACGTTCCCTTGCCAGAAGGAACGGCATCAATACCGTTCCACTGTTCTCAGTTATTCACCGTGTGGCTGGCTGTGTGGGACAAGGAGGCTGGGTACAGTTAGACATGGGGGGTTGAAAGACATGACTACATGACTGGTGGAAGCATGGACCTCACCCTGGGGCTGGGAATGCACAGCTCCCAATCCCAGGGTGGTTAGGTACTCCTCCCAAAGTCCGAACACACAAGCATCTCTATTCATTGCCTTCTAAAAAAAATTAAACTAGTTCTAAAATAACTGAGCAAGACAGTAAGTTAGTTAGAGCCTGCCAGGTTTGCCCGTGACCTTGTCATCATAGAGTGACAAGATTTAACCTGACTACTAATGAGGGCTAACAGAAGGTCATCATCCTCCTGAACTGGGTACGGAATGGGAATTACTGAAGGTAATTCCAATTTCTCCCTGGCACTTTATGACTTGAGTTTGCTAATATGAATCGTTCTTTTTGTCTGGTCATGAAAGATGCCCTTAATTAAGTTGACCAGACCACACACTAGAAATTGAAGGGACGACGACGTTTCGGTCCGTCCTGGACCATTCTCAAGTCACAATCGACTTGAGAATGGTCCAGGACGGACCGAAACGTCGTCGTCCCTTCAATTTCTAGTGTGTGGTCTGGTCAACATACTTTAGCCACGTTATTGTGACTCATCGCCTGCATGCCCTTAATTACTAAATTGACCAGGCCTAATTTTCTAATAATCCTCTCCAAAGTTAACATTGTGCCTGTTAAGCAAGCCTGATGCAAAATTACATGAATGGCCAGTGAATAGTAAGAGTGGCTGTGTATTAATAGACTGATGCACAACTGTGTTCAATGCAAACTGTACATATGGTGGCTAAATCCACTCACGTGGCTGGATTTTTTTCTGCCAGAATAGGAAACATGTCATATACTGTGCGGTTAGTTAGTTCCACCATGCCGTTCGCCCGAGGGTGGTATGTGGTGGTGAGCGTGGTGGGGGTTTCTAAGATCTTACATACTTCTTGAAAAATCTTTCCCACAAACTCTTGTCCTTAGTCAGACACTAAAACTTTAGGAGGTCCAAACACAGTTACGAATCTACTTATAAATGCGTCAGCTACTGTCTGAGGGTCTTTACGTTGAAGTGCTACCAGGGTGGTATACCTGGACAAATGGTCCACTAACATCAGCGCATACCTATTGCCTAAGTAACAACTGTGCAAATCAATTAAATCAGCACCAAACTGAATTGGTATATGTGGACGCCATCTGTGAACGCTGCATTCTCATTGTCCCTCTCTGCTACAGGTATAGCCTAATAAGCTGATTTTGCATCAAATGTGGCGATGTACTTGGCTATTCCAAAATTATCAAGAATATCTTGAATCAACCGCCAGGGATATATATCACCTGTCGTTATCTCATTTATTCTTCGATAATCCACACAGAACCTATAGCTACCGTCTGGTTTACGTACAAGTACCACCGGAGACAACCAAGGTGACGTATTTGGTTCAATCATATCTTGCCTTAGCATCTTTCCACATTCGTCCAAATAATAGGGACACGAAATTTAATCGGTTTGCCTGCTCCGGAAATCGCCACTGCCACATATAAACAGGAAGGTGGTCACCTGTTGGGATTGTATGTTCTGTTTGAGGCAACAGTCCTATCTCATCGTCTGTTGTTGCAAACAATTTTGGAAACTTCCTCAGTACCTCTCGTACATGTTTCCTCTCAGCTGGTGATGTGTTGTAAATCAAGGGCCACAATCAACTTATCGATATCGCCCTTTTCTGGAAGAACAAATAGAGACTCTGTATTACTCTGGAATGGTTTTGCTATCTCCTTATGTTACCTATATGTCTTTATTTACCTATATGTTAAGCCGCTACACTGCGCTGCGGGGGTCGCTGTCTCAGGTGACCCAGACTGTATTATTTTCCTTTCTTCAATGATCACACTCTGAGACAGTTTGTCACCCACTCTGGTGATACCCGGAATAAGTGCACCTTTTTCATGAACAAATGTTAAATGGTGAGGTATAAACAATTTATCCAATCTGCCGGCCAATTGAAGAGTGCTTCCTGGTTGACTATTCCTCCCCACAGCCACACTTATGAATTAAGGTCACCGCGGTGGACATGTCTGCTTGTGCATGACATGGAGTGAACAGGTTTTCTTGTCTCGGTTGTGAAGAGACTCGAACAAGAGCTTAGGAAGATTTGCATTATTTTGGTCTTTCTTTGAATGGGAACAGGAGGGGAGGTCTGTCAATTTTACAGGATAAGACACTGTGTCCAACTGAAACTTACAATGTCTTGCTCCCTTTTCTGCTGACAAGCTGTATGTAAGTCGAGCTAAGAATTTTTTTCGGATAACCCCCGAGGATAATAGTGATGTTTCATGCATAATTGGGGTTTCAAGCTCACTATAGGACTAGGCCCCACATAGTCAGGTTCGTAAAAAAGCCGCTGGCCAGTCGCATATGTCAGGGACCTCAACGTCCGATTTCGTTGGCGATCCGAAGCCCTCTACCGGCTCAAACTGAGCCGTAAACATATTGACTGTGGCGCCGGCCAACTCTGCCATACCCTCAGAGTCGCTGTTATTAATCAACCTATTATGACACAGCGGCCACTGTGCGATAATTGAGCCCAAAGCCACCATAGGCGTCCTTACACACACCACCATCTTATGGATTACCCAGGAAGTGATCAACACTGGTGCGATCCGGAGTATTCTCAACTCTACCGCTCTTCGCTTGTTAAACCGCCCCCCCCCCCCTCACAGAGATGTCGCCAGTGTTGTCCACGCTGTCCTCACCAGTGTTGTGGTATACTACTACTAATAATAGCAATAATAATAATAATAATAATAATAATAATTTTTATTTGCAATAAGGTACAATGGGTTGGTGAGATTACATTAAGACTGTTATTTTTACATTCATACAGTCACTAACACGCATAGCGTTTCAGGCAGGTCTTTAATTTAACATCAGGTAAGGTGAAAAGGTACATAGTAGCAAGGTTTTATATCAACAAATAACTACAATGTAAAGTAACAGGAGTGATTACACTGGTGAGGATATATGCCTTATATTAAGTACTAATATTGGGGAAGTGAGTAGTGCAAGATACTGTGTGAGTTTGAAGAACAAAGTAACTATGAGGATGAAATTAAGTAATTTTAAGTTTTATTTTTGAACAGGGGATGAGTTGGACTTTTTTTA
The DNA here is from genome assembly GCF_040958095.1 of Procambarus clarkii. Taxonomy (NCBI): domain Eukaryota; kingdom Metazoa; phylum Arthropoda; class Malacostraca; order Decapoda; family Cambaridae; genus Procambarus; species Procambarus clarkii. The sequence continues at coordinate 44,561,927 of NC_091166.1, read as the reverse complement.
ATTCATCAGGAAGTGAGTTCCAAAGACACTATGGCCCTTTTATTTGCATGGAGTGTTTGCACAGATTTAGGCTGACTCTGGGGATATCAAAGATATATTTATTTCTTGTAAGGTGCTTATGCACCTATCAAGGAAAAGTATCAGATCACGATTCGCATTTAGGAACACGGTTTTGTACATGTAGATAGCACATGAGAATGTGTGGAGTGAGTGTATGTTTAGCATGTTAAGGAACAAACAGAAGGGCTGTGTGCTGTTGTCTGAAGACAGAGTTTGTGATAGTTCTGAGAGCAGATTTTTTGCTGAGTGATACGGTTTTGCTGAGTTTTTGATTGAGGTAATTTACAGGTGCTTTAACCCCAAGCGCAGATACCATGTAAGATAGGATAGATTAGTGCATAATATAATAAGAGGAGAGCTGAGTGGGTGAACATAATATCTGATTTTAGAAAGTATACCGACCGATTTTTGAAACTTTTTTTTGGCTGTGTTGTATGTGGGTGCTGAAGTTCAGTCTCATGTCTATGAGAAGGAACTTTCCCACATTTTAATTGGTAATGTTAACATTGTCTATCTGAAGTTGAATCTGATTTGATGATTTACTCCCAAATAGAATGTAGAAGGTCTTTTCTATAGTTAGTTTATTCAGGTAAAGTACATACATACAGGGTGTGAGACAAATATTGATGAATTTATAGATAGAGCTAGTACATAGTGTAAGTGTAAGTTAGATGGATGACATCCATAAGTTGACTTTTTTAATTCACTGTTGACACTATTTAGTGTGTGGAGGTTGGGGTCAGAATAGATGAAGGTAGCATCGTCACCAAACAGCATAGGTTTAAGAATATTAGAAACATTTGGCAAATCAATGATGTATATAAGAAATAGGAGAGGTCTCAAGATGCTGCCCTGAGACACTCCTACGATTAATGGTAGAGTGGGGGAGGTTATGTTATTGATGGCTACATATTGGTGTCTGTCACTGAGATAGGAACGAATATAGTCCAGAGCAAGGCCTCGGATACCATAGTGGTGAAGTTTAAGTAAGAGGTAGTTATGGTTTACAGTATCGGTTTACAGTATCAAAGGCCTTTCTCAGGTCAATGAAGAGGCCAATTGGGAACTCAATTTTATCACGGGCTGTGTAGATAATATTAAACAGACTAATAAACCATCATTGGTTTTATATCATGGTAGCACAAGAGGAGGACAGATGACACTATCAGACCTCAGTGGGAGTTGTTTAGCATGACAGGTTTGGATGCCTGCTGTAATGTATACACATGCCATGCTGGTGACAGACCTTGAGGCACTTAATAATAGTCTATACCAACCCAAGTGCTAGACGGGCACGAAGTGAAGGTAGAGGAGCGAGTACGGATGAGCAGGGCTTAGCGGGCGTGAGTCAGGCGGCGGCAATGGGCGTGTCAGCAGGACGGGGCGTGGCGGGCGTGTCAGCAGGACGGGGCGTGGTGGGCGTGAGTCAGGCGGCGGCAGGGGGCGTGTCAGCAGGACGGAGCGTGAGTCAGGCGGCGGCAGGGGGCGTGTCAGCTTGACGGGGCGTGGTGGGCGTGAGTCAGGCGGCGATAATGGGCGTGTCAGCGGGACGGGACGCATGACCCCGGGGCGGCTCACACTCTCCTCACTGTTCAACACATGTTAGTCAACATTAACAACTCGCTAACAACTCTACAACAATCAATACTGCACACACCGTAATGTAAACCTTTTTTTTTTCAAACTGCGGGTCCTGACCCAGTAGTGGGTTGCATAATAAATAAAACAGGGCGCGACAAACGGAACACATCCACAAAAATTGGGACCCACCCTGAGTTAAGTGTTAAGGGGCCTGACACCTGAGGGTTAAGGGGACTGACGGCTGAGTGGACAGCGCTCGGGATTCATACTCCTAAGGTTCTGGGGTTCAAGCCCCGGCGGATGCGGAAACAAATGGGCAGAGTTTCTATCACCCGATGCACCTCTTCACCTAGCAGTTGTTACTACCCTGGGTTCTTAATTGAAAACCAGAGGTCAAATTGAGTTCCAAATAATCTTGTGAAAAGGATAATTAATTAACAATAACGTTTATATTCAAGGCTTCTCATACCTGATGCATATTTGTCTCAGTCTTCCTTGCCAGACGTAAGATGAACCTTGTTACTCACAGATTATTCAGACTCTGGGCTTGTTGACTATTAAATATAATATTGAACTAGTTACCAGCTATTCTTAGAACTGTTAAAGTAACTAGTAATGAATGTCGGTGAAGACTTGTAATGTTTATGGCTATACGATCAGCTAGGTATCTTCCCGGCAGCAGCTTGAGAGAGCTCGGTGGCTGGGCTCTCCCTAGTCCTTCTCTGTGGCGGCTTGGTGGTGTATACATCTTCCCTTGTGGGCTCCGTTCTCCTCCTTTCCCTTACATTATTCTACATATATTATCTAAGATAAGTAATAATACTGTGTTACCGTGTTCTGGCAAAGGGTGTAGTTAAGTTCTTGTGTAGCCTAAGCTAGTGTTTATATCCCAAAGATTACTCTAGGGTGTTTTAGTGACACCACGTGTGCTCAAGTTTTACCAGGCTACCTAGAGCCTTTACTAGTGTCCTTCTCCAAGTAGTCTTTACCCAAGTTGCAATTGTAAACCTTGCATCCTGCCTATGTGGACCAAGGTGTTTAACGTAAGGTAGAGTGGTAAAGAGATTTATTGTATTAATGTATATGGGTGTTATTCGAGGGTTTAATAAATAAGTTAGATTTTGAGAAGTATCAATTCATCCTGTTGAAGTGGTGTAGATGATTAGCCACTAGACTGCAGACCTGTAATTTAGAACATAGAATCATTACTAGGAACCTAGTTCCTAGGGGGCTGGGCCTATCTATCCCACTATTTTAGATACATCTTGACTCTAGCTATTGGCCCTTCTCAGTACAACCACATACTCCCATAACAGCAGCAAATATAGGTACCTGGGAGTTAGACAGCTGCTACAGGCTACTTCCTGGGGATATGTAACAAAAAGGAGGCCTGGTTTAGGACCGGGCCGCGAGGACGCTAAGCCCCAAAATCACCTCAAGATAGGCATACAATAAATAAAAGTTTGAAAAACACTAGTGTAGACAACATTACAAACTGGAGACGGATAGTGTAATGATAATTTTTTTTTTACTGAAATTAAAATATAAACCTCCAATACATTATTTGTTGATTTTACAGTTATGGTTGTTACGACCCTGAATTCTTAAATGGCACCTTAATTGGCACTGCCAAAAATCAATGTTCTTAATGGCTCTGTTTACATACTAACAGGGACCATTCACTTTAAGTATTTGTAGTGATAGGTCCTGACTGTTTGGGATTATGTGTGGGGTTTTGATTAAATAAATTATAGAATATTAATTGATAGGTTGGGTTATGTAGGAGGGAGTTTTTCTAAGTATTATACTTACGTTTAACAAGTCCTTAAGTGCTCAACTTGGATGATGGTTCCACTTCCCTGCCAGATGTAGGAATAACCTTGTTGCTCACAGAGCTGGTATACTCTGTATTAATTGAATATTAGTATAATGTAAAGCTAGATGTTAGTTATACTTAGAATTGATTAGTATCAAGTAAGTGTTTGTAGGGAAGATTTTTGTATGTTACGGTACGATCAGTTCTATGTTCAGGCAGCGGCCACAGGGAGGGTGAAGTTTTCTGGTTTAGGTCTCGGCGCTGGCTGGTTGTGGTAGCGGAGTGGCGGTTTTTATCCTTTCCCTTCCTTCCTCCCTCCTCCTCTCTCCTTATCTTTTCAATACCAAGTTAAGTACCATTGTTTAGTATTACCGTGCCATATTGTGTTCTCAGGGCATTCGTTTATGTCCTCTAAGCTAGTGTTTTAAGCTCGAAGCCATACTTTGGGTGGCTTAGGGTCACCTCGTGTGTGTTTTAAGTGCTCTGTGAAAGCCGTGACCTGGACATATTCCATCTACAGAATATGGTCCAAGACCACAATAAGGGGCAGACCACCTTAGTCCCAGGATCACCATATACTGGGTGCATAAGGGCCAATATAGTCTTGTTTAAGCGAACCACAGCCAGGATAGCTGGCAGCCAACTATCTAAGCAGAGTCGTCATCTGAAGTACCACTTCTCCGAATGGTTTCTCACAAGAGGGTGGATGACCTGGCCGGAGCCCACGAGTAGGTATGGCGGCGGCCGGAGGGACCCCCATGCACACACATGAACACCCTTCCGCTCCGGGACCTTGCTAGGAGCTTCCGCTTTGAATAGTTTTATCCTTGTATGCTGCTGTCAAGTCACCAAACTTGCCGCTTAGGCACCTTGTTGTTTTGCCTTCAGCTTTAGTTCTATTTTAATGATATACTGTGCACCTCTTCCTTTGTGTGCTGTGTCTCACATAAGAAAAAACAAAATACAAAAGAATTTTCAATTTTGTATGTTATTATCATCTTAACTCTTGTGGGTTGTGATGAGATCTGCCATTTATGTGTATTTTAGTTTGTGTTTGATAGGAAATTAGGTATGTTTAGGGGTGCCTTCTCGCCATGCCCTGTGGCTGGGGAGGATTGGTGCCCTGAAGCTACATCAACACCCTATACCCCCCGAAGTGGCAAGGGGAGTTAGGGGACAACAATAAGAGTGGTGTTCTGCCCTTCAGGAAAATAAACCTTAACCCAAGAACTGCTGTTTGTAACCCTCGTCTCCTGCCTACGTGGATTCAGTGAAATAACGTAAGATCGAGATGTTAAGGTATTTAATGTACTTAGGGGGGGGGGGGGGGTATTAGGGTTAATAAATTATATAGAACTGGTATCCCTGGGGGCCGGGCCTTACCTAACCTCACTAATTGGAACTCCGTTACCTAAAGCATTGACTCAAGGAGCAGTTACTAAGCTACACATTTGTAACAGTGGTCATATTTAAATTTGTAAGCACAGACCTGTAGAGGTGACCGAGACGTAGTTTGTGGAGCGGAGGAGCCAGGTCCTGGGTGAGGCCCGGAGGAGTCATGTCCTTGGTGAGGCCCAGAGGAGCCAGGTCCTGGGTGAGGCCCAGAGGAGCCATGTCCTGGGTGAGGCCCAGAGGAGCCAGGTCCTTGGTGAGGCCCGGAGGAGCCAGGTCCTTGGTGAGGCTTAGAGGAGCCAGATCCTGGGTGAGGCCCAGAGGAGCCATGTCCTGGGTGAGGCCCAGAGGAGCCAGGTCCTGGGTGAGGCCCAGAGGAGCCAGGTCCTGGGTGAGGCTCAGAGGAGCCAGGTCCTTGGTGAGGCGCAGAGGAGCCAGGTCCTTGGTGAGGCCCGGAGGAGCCAGGTCCTTGGTGAGGCCCGGAGGAGCCAGGTCCTGGGTGAGGCGCAGAGGCGGCCTGGAGCCTCCAGGAGCCACGAGTCCCAGCTGAGATGTTTCCACCCGCACCTGCCGACACCACAACCTGCTCATCATACACCTGAATAAATATTGGGGGTTCAGCTCATGAGCCCATTATGTGCCTCTGTAACCTTTTCCCCATTACCTCCACAAGATGGGTACAGGGTCCACTACCTCCACAAGATGGGTATGGGGTCCACTACCTCCACAAGATGGGTACAGGGTCCACTACCTCCACAAGATGGGTACAGGGTCCACTGCCTCCACAAGATGGGTACAGGGTCCACTACCTCCACAAGATGGGTATGGGGTCCACTACCTCCACAAGATGGGTACAGGGTCCACTACCTCCACAAGATGGGTACAGGGTCCACTACCTCCACAAGATGGGTACAGGGTCCACTACCTCCACAAGATGGGTACAGGGTCCAGTACCTCCACAAGATGGGTATTGGGTCCACTACCTCCACAAGATGGGTACAGGGTCCACTACCTCCACAAGATGGGTACAGGGTCCAGTACCTCCACAAGATGGGTACAGGGTCCACTACCTCCACAAGATGGGTATTGGGTCCACTACCTCCACAAAATGGGTATGGGGTCCACTACCTCCACAAGATGGGTATGGGGTCCAATACCCTGTACCCGTAAGGCACTAAGGTGCTCGTACACCGGTGTTTCTAGTGGTGCAAGGCCGTGAAGCACCTCTAGCCCTCTAATCGTGAAATGCTGTCAAGAATAGTTGAATCTGGGAGATGTAGGGGAAGTTATACACGAGAGTTGTATAGGAAAAGGGTTTGCTTAATAGCGTAGGGTTCCCGGTAGTACATTTAGGATCATTCTCGATTCACAATCGAGAATTCCGGGTTCGAATCTAGGGCGAGACAGAAATGCTTGGGTGAATTTTGTATCACCTAATGCACCTGTTCACCAACCAGTAAATAGGTACTCAGGAGTCAGCTTGTGTGCGGGTTGCATCCTGGGCGGGGTCAGTAATTCGACCTTGAGAGGGAGGGTGATCGATAAAAAGCATAACGTGTATGAATACACTCTGGCTTCCTGTCCCCCGACACAATTATTATTAATATTAAAGTACACATGTCATTAATCACATTGTTTATGTCATTATATCATTAATTAATCGTTTATGCCAGTACATTATATGTTAATAATCACAATTCCTGTAAAAGATAACACAGTAACATAGGATAACAGTGGGTCACCAAGACTGTAATACGACAACAATGGGTCACCAAGACTGTAATACGACAACAATGGGTCACCAAGACTGTAATATGACAACAATCAGTCACCAAGACTGTAATATGACAACAATCAGTCACCAAGACAGTAATACGACAACAATGGGTCACCAAGACTGTAATACGACAACAATGGGTCACCAAGACTGTAATACGACAACAATGGGTCACCAAGACTGTAACACGACAACAATGGGTCACCAAGACTGTAACACGACAACAATGGGTCACCAAGACTGTAATACGACAACAATGGGTCACCAAGACTGTAATGCGACAACAATGGGTCACCAAGACTGTAACACGACAACAATGGGTCACCAAGACTGTAATACGACAACAATGGGTCACCAAGACTGTAATGCGACAACAATGGGTCACCAAGACTGTAATGCGACAACAATGGGTCACCAAGACTGTAATACGACAACAATGGGTCACCAAGACTGTAATGCGACAACAATGGGTCACCAAGACTGTAATGCGACAACAATGGGTCACCAAGACTGTAATACGACAACAATGGGTCACCAAGACTGTAATGCGACAACAATGGGTCACCAAGACTGTAACACAACAACAATGGGTCACCAAGACTGTAATACGACAACAATGGGTCACCAAGACTGTAATGCGACAACAATAGGTCACCAAGACTGTAACACGACAACAATGGGTCACCAAGACTGTAATACGACAACAATGGGTCACCAAGACTGTAATGCGACAACAATGGGTCACCAAGACTGTAATGCGACAACAATGGGTCACCAAGACTGTAATACGACAACAATGGGTCACCAAGACTGTAATGCGACAACAATGGGTCACCAAGACTGTAATACGACAACAATGGGTCACCAAGACTGTAATGCGACAACAATGGGTCACCAAGACTGTAATACGACAACAATGGGTCACCAAGACTGTAATGCGACAACAATGGGTCACCAAGACTGTAATACGACAACAATGGGTCACCAAGACTGTAACACGACAACAATGGGTCACCAAGACTGTAATACGACAACAATGGGTCACCAAGACTGTAATGCGACAACAATGGGTCACCAAGACTGTAATGCGACAACAATGGGTCACCAAGACTGTAATACGACAACAATGGGTCACCAAGACTGTAATGCGACAACAATGGGTCACCAAGACTGTAATACGACAACAATGGGTCACCAAGACTGTAACACGACAACAATGGGTCACCAAGACTGTAATGCGACAACAATGGGTCACCAAGACTGTAATACGACAACAATGGGTCACCAAGACTGTAATGCGACAACAATGGGTCACCAAGACTGTAACACGACAACAATGGGTCACCAAGACTGTAATAATCAATGTTATGCATTTAATTATTTTTGTCTATTTGTTGATAGAAGGGTGGGAGGAAATTATCAGAGGAAAAGGGCAAGCCAGGACGACTATATAGCACTGGGAAGGGGTCAGGATAAGGATTTGGGATGGGACGGGGGATAGGAATGGTGCCCAACCACTAGGACGGTCGGGGATTAAACGCCGACCTGCATGAAGTAAGACCGTCGCTTTACCGTACAGTCCAAGTTGATGCAGCTAGTCCACTGTCGACGTACTAATCATGTACAAATTCTACTGGAACATTATCTAACACAGTGCACAGTTACAAACCCATTAAGATTTCAACTTAAATTCAACAGAGCAGAACAAGTTGTAAAACACATATGGCAAAATCTTCCTGAAGCGACCATACGAGTCATAAATACTCATACTCCGCCCAAATAAAACAGAAACAAGCAACACTTAGTGAGCCAGCCAGAGGCTTAGGGCCCGCGCAGGAATATCCCTGCAAAAAAAGGTACAAATTAAATCTGTAACATCAATACTGAGTTACAAAGTCTCAGTTCAATATCATGACCAAACCACACACCAGAAAATGAAGAGACGGCGACGTTTCGGTCCGTCCTGAACCATTATCAAGTCGACTGTGATAATGGACGGACTGAAACGTCGCCGTCTCCCCATCTTCTGGTGTGGGGTTTGGTCAACATATCTTCAGCCACGTTATTGTGACTCATCGTCTGTTCCCTGATAAATAAACACTTAACGCTCAAGCAATATAACACTGAACACAATGGTCACAAACGAGCCTAAATGTGTGATCAGACAACGCAGGTGACTGGACGTTGCCACTCAGTGCTAACGGCATCACGTCACCTCGGCTGACAGACGTCCGACCGTCGCAGACGCCAGACGAAGTCTCACTCGAGCCAGACGATAGACACTAGGTAAGAAATATGGACATGATAGAAAAAACTGTTACAGTGATCATGGAACAGTTACAATAATCATAGAACAAGTACAGTGATCATGGAACAGTTACAGTGATCATGGAACAGTTACAGTGATCATGGAACAGTTACAGTGATCATGGAACAGTTACAGTGATCATGGAACAGTTACAGTGATCATGGAACAGTTACAATAATCATAGAACAAGTACAGTGATCATGGAACAGTTACAGTGATCATGGAACAGTTACAATAATCATAGAACAGGTACAGTGATCATGGAACAGTTACAATAATCATAGAACAAGTACAGTGATCATGGAACAGTTACAGTGATCATGGAACAGTTACAATAATCATAGAACAGGTACAGTGATCATGGAACAGTTACAATAATCATAGAACAGGTACAGTGATCATGGAACAGTTACAGTGATCATAGAACAGGTACAGTGTGGGCCGTCCATCAATCATGGGAACATGTTCACACCTGGGTAACCAGGCGATGACCTTCCCTTGACGCGCGTCAACTCACCACAGGCGTCGAGTCATATTGCCTCACCTGTGTCAGCGCCTCACGCCTCGTTGCCAGCACCACCCGTAACAGTGTCACGGCACCTCACTTGTAACGGTGTCAGCACCTCACCTGTATCGGCGTCAGAATATTACCCATAACAGCGTCAGCACTTTATACCTGTAGAAGCGTCAGTGTCTCACCTGTAACAGTGTCAGGACCAACCCGGCACACAGCAACATGTCAGGCTGTTGTCCTCAGCCCAGACGGGTGGCCGTGACTGGGGGCTCAGCACCAGGTCAGGTCACCAGGGAGCACCAGGGAGCACCAGGTCAAGTCACCAGGTCAGGTCACCAGGGAGCACCAGGTCAGGTCACCAGGGAGCACCAGGTCAAGTCACCAGGTCAGGTCACCAGGGAGCACCAGGTCAGGTCACCAGGGAGCACCAGGTCAGGTCACCAGGGAGCACCAGGTCAGGTCACCAGGAAGCACCAGGTCAGGTCACCAGGGAGCACCAGGTCAGGTCACCAGGAAGCACCAGGTCAGGTCACCAGGGAGCACCAGGTCAGGTCACCAGGAAGCACCAGGTCAGGTCACCAGGGAGCACACTGTTCACAACGCTACGGGCGCAAGGCCGGCATACTACTGGCCCTCACGCCGCTACTCTGTATGTACGCGGGAGCTGGCGAGGGCGTGTCACTGTACGCGGGTGTAGGTGGGCGGTGGTGGTGGGCTGTGTTGTGTGAGTTATGGGTGGTGGGCGGGGTATGGGTGGAGGTGGTGGGTGGGACACCCATTGAACAATATATTTACAGCCGGAAGTGAAGGCTACGAGTCAAGGTCCTCGTGGCAGCGACCCCTGACGGGCTGTACCACCTGGCGGGCTGTACCACCTGGGGGCTGTACCACCTGGCGGGCTGTACCACCTGGGAGCTGTACCACCTGGGAGCTGTACCACCTGGGAGCTGTACCACCTGGCGGGCTGTACCACCTGGCGGGCTGTACCACCTGGCGGGCTGTACCACCTGGCGGGCTGTACCACCTGACGGGCGGTACCACCTGGCGGGCTGTACCACCTGGCGGGCTGTACCACCTGGCGGGCTGTACCACCTGACGGGCGGTACCACCTGGCGGGTTGTACCACCTGACGGGCTGTACCACCTGGCGGGTTGTACCACCTGACGGGCGGTACCACCTGGCGGGCTGTACCACCTGGCGGGCTGTACCACCTGGCGGGCTGTACCACCTAACGGGCGGTACCACCTGGTAGCTGTACCACCTGGCGGGCTGTACCACCTGGGAGCTGTACCACCTGGGGGGCTGTACCACCTGGTAGCTGTACCACCTGGCGGGCTGTACCACCTGGCGGGCTGAACCACCTGGCGGGCGGTACCACCTGGGAGCTGTACCACCTGGCGGGCTGTACCACCTGGGAGCTGTACCACCTGGAGGGCTGTACCACCTGGCGGGCTGTACCACCTGGCGGGCTGTACCACCTGGCGGGCTGTACCACCTGGCGGGCTGTACCACCTGGCGGGCTGTACCACCTGGTAGCTGTTCCACCTGGCGGGCTGTACCACCTGGGAGGTGTACCACCTGGGGGGCTGTACCACCTGGGAGCTGTACCACCTGGCGGGCTGTACCACCTGGGGGGCTGTACCACCTGGCGGGCTGTACCACCTGGAGGGCTGTACCACCTGGGAGCTGTACCACCTGGCGGGCTGTACCACCTGGTAGCTGTACCACCTGGCGGGCTGTACCACCTGGCGGGCTGTACCACCTGGCGGGCTGTACCACCTGGCGGGCTGTACCACCTAGCGGGCTGTACCACCTGGCGGGCTGTACCACCTGGTAGCTGTACCACCTGGCGGGCTGTGCCACCTGGGAGGTGTACCACCTGGGGGGCTGTACCACCTGGCGGGCTGTACCACCTGGGAGCTGTACCACCTGGCGGGCTCTACCACCTGGGAGGTGTACCACCTGGGGGGCTGTACCACCTGGGGGGCTGTACCACCTGGGAGCAGTACCACCTGGCGGGCTGTACCACCTGGGAGCTGTACCACCTGGGGGGCTGTACCACCTGGGGGGCTGTACCACCTGGAGGGCTGTACCACCTGGGGGGCTGTACCACCTGGGAGCTGTACCACCTGGCGGGCTGTACCACCTGGGAGCTGTACCACCTGGGGGGCTGTACCACCTGGCGGGCTGTACCACCTGGGAGCTGTACCACCTGGCGGGCTGTACCCCCTGGGAGCTGTACCACCTGGGGGGCTGTACCACCTGGGGGGCTGTACCACCTGGGAGCTGTACCACCTGGTAGCTGTACCACCTGGAAGCTCGGAAATTTGACTCCAGAGCGTGAATTTTTATCCGAATTCTGACTCTCTGCACCTATTTTCAGTTTCAAATTACGACGTTTCATACCGAAAATATGCCAATTACTGAAAACGGCGATGGGTCATATTTTGCCCAAACCCTTCTGCAGTTTTCAAAATGTCGGAAATTTGACTCCTGAGCGTGATTTTTTTGCCCAAATTCTGACTCTCTGCACCTATTTTCAGTTTCAAATTACGAATTTTTATACCGAAAATATGCCAATTACTGAAAACTGCGATGGGTCATATTTTGCCCAAACCCCCCTGCAGTTTTCAAAATGTCTGAAATGTCGGAAATTTGACTCCTGAGCGTGATTTTTGAGCCGAATTCTGACTCTCTGCACCTATTTTCAGTTTCAAATTACGACGTTTCATACCGAAAATATGCCAATTACTGTAAACGGCGATGGGTCATATTTTGCCCAAACCCCCCTGCAGTTTTCAAAATGTCTGAAATGTCGGAAATTTGACTCCTGAACGTGATTTTTGAGCCGAATTCTGACTCTCTGCACCTATTTTCAGTTTCAAATTACGACTTTTTATACCGAAAATATGCCAATTACTGAAAACGGCGATGGGTCATATTTTGCCCAAACCCCCCTGCAGTTTTCAAAATGTCTGAAATGTCGGAAATTTGACTCCTGAGCGTGATTTTTGAGCCGAATTCTGACTCTCTGCACCTATTTTCAGTTTCAAATTACGACGTTTCATACCGAAAATATGCCAATTACTGAAAACGGCGATGGGTCATATTTTGCCCAAACCCCCCTGCAGTTTTCAAAATGTCTGAAATGTCGGAAATTTGACTCCTGAGCGTGATTTTTTATCCGAATTCTGACTCTCTGCACCTATTTTCAGTTTCAAATTACGACTTTTCATACCGAAAATATGCCAATTACTGAAAACGGCGATGGGTCATATTTTGCCCAACCCCCCTGCAGTTTTTAAAATGTCTGAAATGTCGGAAATTTGACTCCTGAGCGTGATTTTTGAACCGAATTCTGACTCTCTGCACCTATTTTCAGTTTCAAATTACGACGTTTCATACCGAAAATATGCCAATTACTGTAAACCGCGATGGGTCATATTTTGCCCAAACCTCCCTGCAGTTTTCAAAATGTCTGAAATGTCGGAAATTTGACTCCTGAGCGTGATTTTTTATCCGAATGCTGAGTCTCTGCACCTATTTTCAGTTTCAAATTACGACTTTTCATACCGAAAATATGCCAATTACTGAAAACGGCGATGGGTCATATTTTGCCCAAACCCCCCTGCTGTTTTCAAAATGTCTGAAATGTCGGAAATTTGACTCCTGAGCGTGATTTTTGAGCCGAATTCTGGCTCTCTGCACCTATTTTCAGTTTCAAATTACGACGTTTCATACCGAAAATATGCCAATTACTGTAAACGGCGATGGGTCATATTTTGCCCAAACCCCCGTGCAGTTTTCAAAATGTCTGAAATGTCGGAAATTTGACTCCTGAGTGGGATTTGTGAGCCGAATTCTGACTCTCTGCACCTATTTTCAGTTTCAAATTACGACGTTTCATACCGAAAATAGGCCAATTATTGAAAACAACGATGGGTCATATTTTGCCCAAACCCCCCTGCAGTTTTCAAAATGTCTGAAATATCGGAAATTTGACTCCTGAGCGTGATTTTTTATCCGAATTCTGGCTCTCTGCACCTATTTTCAGTTTCAAATTACGACTTTTTATACCGAAAATATGCCAATTACTGAAAACGGCGATGGGTCATATTTTGCCCAAACCCTTCTGCAGTTTTCAAAATGTCGGAAATTTGACTCCTGAGCGTGATTTTTTTGCCCAAATTCTGACTCTCTGCACCTATTTTCAGTTTCAAATTACGAATTTTTATACCGAAAATATGCCAATTACTGAAAACTGCGATGGGTCATATTTTGCCCAAACCCCCCTGCAGTTTTCAAAATGTCTGAAATGTCGGAAATTTGACTCCTGAGCGTGATTTTTGAGCCGAATTCTGACTCTCTGCACCTATTTTCAGTTTCAAATTACGACGTTTCATACCGAAAATATGCCAATTACTGTAAACGGCGATGGGTCATATTTTGCCCAAACCCCCCTGCAGTTTTCAAAATGTCTGAAATGTCGGAAATTTGACTCCTGAACGTGATTTTTGAGCCGAATTCTGACTCTCTGCACCTATTTTCAGTTTCAAATTACGACTTTTTATACCGAAAATATGCCAATTACTGAAAACGGCGATGGGTCATATTTTGCCCAAACCCCCCTGCAGTTTTCAAAATGTCTGAAATGTCGGAAATTTGACTCCTGAGCGTGATTTTTGAGCCGAATTCTGACTCTCTGCACCTATTTTCAGTTTCAAATTACGACGTTTCATACCGAAAATATGCCAATTACTGAAAACGGCGATGGGTCATATTTTGCCCAAACCCCCCTGCAGTTTTCAAAATGTCTGAAATGTCGGAAATTTGACTCCTGAGCGTGATTTTTTATCCGAATTCTGACTCTCTGCACCTATTTTCAGTTTCAAATTACGACTTTTCATACCGAAAATATGCCAATTACTGAAAACGGCGATGGGTCATATTTTGCCCAAACCCCCCTGCAGTTTTTAAAATGTCTGAAATGTCGGAAATTTGACTCCTGAGCGTGATTTTTGAACCGAATTCTGACTCTCTGCACCTATTTTCAGTTTCAAATTACGACGTTTCATACCGAAAATATGCCAATTACTGTAAACCGCGATGGGTCATATTTTGCCCAAACCTCCCTGCAGTTTTCAAAATGTCTGAAATGTCGGAAATTTGACTCCTGAACGTGATTTTTGAGCCGAATTCTGACTCTCTGCACCTATTTTCAGTTTCAAATTACGACTTTTCATACCGAAAATATGCCAATTACTGAAAACGGCGATGGGTCATATTTTGCCCAAACCCCCCTGCAGTTTTCAAAATGTCTGAAATGTCGGAAATTTGACTCCTGAGCGTGATTTTTGAGCCGAATTCTGACTCTCTGCACCTATTTTCAGTTTCAAATTACGACGTTTCATACCGAAAATATGCCAATTACTGAAAACGGCGATGGGTCATATTTTGCCTAAACCCCCCTGCAGTTTTCGAAATGTCTGAAATGTCGGAAATTTGACTCCTGAGCGTGATTTTTTATCCGAATTCTGACTCTCTGCACCTATTTTCAGTTTCAAATTACGACTTTTTATACCGAAAATATGCCTATTACTGAAAACGGCGATGGGTCATATTTTGCCCAAACCCCCCTGCAGTTTTCAAAATGTCTGAAATGTCGGAAATTTGACTCCTGAGCGTGATTTTTGAGCCCAATTCTGACTCTCTGCACCTATTTTCAGTTTCAAATTACGACTTTTTATACCGAAAATATGCCAATTACTGAAAACGGCGATGGGTCATATTTTGCCCAAACCCCCTTGCAGTTTTCAAAATGTCTGAAATGTCGGAAATTTGACTCCTGAGCGTGATTTTTGAGCCGAATTCAGACTCTCTGCACCTATTTTCAGTTTCAAATTACGACGTTTCATACCGAAAATATGCCAATTACTGTAAACGGCGATGGGTCATATTTTGCCCAAACACCCTGCAGTTTTCAAAATGTCTGAAATGTCGGAAATTTGACTCCTGAGCGTGATTTTTGAGCCGAATTCTGACTCTCTGCACCTATTTTCAGTTTCAAATTACGACTTTTTATACCGAAAATATGCCAATTACTGAAAACGGCGATGGGTCATATTTTGCCTAATCCCCCTTGCAGTTTTCAAAATGTCGGAAATGTCGGAAATTTGACTCCTGAGCGTGATTTTTTGAGCCGAATTCTGACTCTCTGCACCTATTTTCAGTTTCAAATTACGACGTTTCATACCGAAAATATGCCAATTACTGTAAACGGCGATGGGTCATATTTTGCCCAAACCCCCCTGCAGTTTTCAAAATGTCTGAAATGTCGGAAATTTGACTCCTGAGCGTGATTTTTTATCCGAATTCTGACTCTTTGCACCTATTTTCAGTTTCAAATTACGAATTTTTATATCGAAAATATGCCAATTACTAAAAACGGCGATGGGTCATATTTTGCCCAAACCCCCCTGCAGTTTTCAAAATATCTGAAATGTCGGAAACTTGACTCCTGAGCGTGATTTTTTATCCGAATTCTGACTCTCTGCACCTATTTTCAATTTCAAATTACGACTTTTTATACCGAAAATATGCCAATTACTGAAAACGGCGATGGGTCATATTTTGCCCAAACCCCCCTGCAGTTTTCAAAATGTCTGAAATGTCGGAAATTTGACTCCTGAGCGTGATTTTTTATCCGAAATCTGACTCTCTGCACCTATTTTCAGTTTCAAATTACGACGTTTCATACCGATAATATGCCAATTACTAAAAACGGCGATGGGTCATATATTGACCAAACCCCCTTGCTGTTTTTAAAATGTCTGAAATGTCGGAAATTTGACTCATGAGCGTGATTTTTTATCCGAATTCTGACTCTCTGCACCTATTTTCAGTTTCATATTACGACTTTTTATACCGAAAATATGCCAATTACTGAAAATGGACACGGGTCATATTTTGCCCAAACCCCCCTGCAGTTTTCAAAATGTCTGAAATGTCGGAAATTTGACTCCTGAGCGTGATTTTTTATCCGAATTCTGACTCTCTGCACCTATTTTCAGTTTCATATTACGACTTTTTATACCGAAAATATGCCAATTACTGAAAATGGACACGGGTCATATTTTGCCCAAACCCCCCTGCAGTTTTCAAAATGTCTGAAATGTCGGAAATTTGACTCCTGAGCGTGATTTTTTATCCGAATTCTGACTCTCTGCACCTATTTTCAGTTTCAAATTACAACTTTTTATACCGAAAATATGCCAATTACTGAAAACGGCGATGGGTCATATTTTGCCCAAACCCCCCTGCAGTTTTTAAAATGTCTGAAATGTCGGAAATTTGACTCTTGAGCGTGATTTTTGAGCCGAATTCTGACTCTCTGGATCTATTTTCATTTTCAAATTACGAAGTTTCATACCGAAAAAATGCCAATTACTGTAAACGGCGATGGGTCATATTTTTCCCAAACCCCCCTGCAGTTTTCAAAATGTCTGAAATGTCGGAAATTTGACTCCTGAGCGTGATTTTTGAGCCGAATTCTGACTCTCTGCATCTATTTTCAGTTTCAAATTACGACTTTTTATACCGAAAATATGCCAATTTCTGAAAACGGCGATGGGTCATATTTTGCCTAAACCCCCCTGCAGTTTTCAAAATGTCTGAAATGTCGGAAATTTGACTCCTGAGCGTGATTTTTGAGCCGAATTCTGACTCTCTGCACCTATTTTCAGTTTCAAATTACGACGTTTCATACCGAAAATCTGCCAATTACTGAAAACGGCGATGGGTCATATTTTGCCCAAACCCCCCTGCAGTTTTCAAAATGTCTGAAATGTCGGAAATTTGATTCCTGAGCGTGATTTTTGAGCCGAATTCTGACTCTCTGCACCTATTTTCAGTTTCAAATTACGACGTTTCATACCGAAAATATGCCAATTACTGTTAACCGCGATGGGTCATATTTTGCCCAAACCCCCCTGCAGTTTTCAAAATGTTTGAAATGTCGGAAATTTGACTCCTGAGCGTGATTTTTTATCCGAATGCTGAGTCTCTGCACCTATTTTCAGTTTCAAATTACGACTTTTTATACCGAAAATATGCCAATTACTGAAAACGGCGATGGGTCATATTTTGCCAAAACCCCCCTGCAGTTTTCAAAATGTCTGAAATGTCGGAAACTTGACTCCTGAGCGTGATTTTTGAGCCGAATTCTGACTCTCTGCACCTATTTTCAGTTTCAAATTACGACTTTTCATACCGAAAATATGCCAATTACTGAAAACGGCGATGGGTCATATTTTGCCCAAACCCCCCTGCTGTTTTCAAAATGTCTGAAATGTCGGAAATTTGACTCCTGAGCATGATTTTTGAGCCGAATTCTGGCTCTCTGCACCTATTTTCAGTTTCAAATTACGACATTTCATACTGAAAATATGCCAATTACTGTAAACGGCGATGGGTCATATTTTGCCCAAACCCCCGTGCAGTTTTCAAAATGTCTGAAATGTCGGAAATTTGACTCCTGAGTGGGATTTGTGAGCCGAATTCTGACTCTCTGCAAATATTTTCAGTTTCAAATTACGACTTTTTATACCGAAAATATGCCAATTACTGAAAACGGCGATGGGTTATATTTTGCCCAAACCCCCCTGCAGTTTTCAAAATATCTGAAATGTCGGAAATTTGACTCCTGAGCGTGATTTTTGAGCCGAATTCTGACTCTCTGCACCTATTTTTAGTTTCAAATTACGAGGTTTCATACCAAAAATATGCCAATTACTGAAAACGGCGATGGGTCATATTTTGCCCAAACCCCCCTGCAGTTCTTAAAATGTCTGAAATGTCGGAAATTTGACTCCTGAGCGTGATTTTTGAGCCGAATTCTGACTCTCTGCACCTATTTTCAGTTTCAAATTACGAATTTTTATATCGAAAATATGCCAATTACTAAAAACGGCGATGGGTCATATTTTGCCCAAACCCCCCTGCAGTTTTCAAAATATCTGAAATGTCGGAAACTTGACTCCTGAGCGTGATTTTTTATCCGAATTCTGACTCTCTGCACCTATTTTCAATTTCAAATTACGACTTTTTATACCGAAAATATGCCAATTACTGAAAACGGCGATGGGTCATATTTTGCCCAAACCCCCCTGCAGTTTTCAAAATGTCTGAAATGTCGGAAATTTGACTCCTGAGCGTGATTTTTTATCCGAAATCTGACTCTCTGCACCTATTTTCAGTTTCAAATTACGACGTTTCATACCGATAATATGCCAATTACTAAAAACGGCGATGGGTCATATATTGACCAAACCCCCTTGCTGTTTTTAAAATGTCTGAAATGTCGGAAATTTGACTCATGAGCGTGATTTTTTATCCGAATTCTGACTCTCTGCACCTATTTTCAGTTTCATATTACGACTTTTTATACCGAAAATATGCCAATTACTGAAAATGGACACGGGTCATATTTTGCCCAAACCCCCCTGCAGTTTTCAAAATGTCTGAAATGTCGGAAATTTGACTCCTGAGCGTGATTTTTTATCCGAATTCTGACTCTCTGCACCTATTTTCAGTTTCATATTACGACTTTTTATACCGAAAATATGCCAATTACTGAAAATGGACACGGGTCATATTTTGCCCAAACCCCCCTGCAGTTTTCAAAATGTCTGAAATGTCGGAAATTTGACTCCTGAGCGTGATTTTTTATCCGAATTCTGACTCTCTGCACCTATTTTCAGTTTCAAATTACAACTTTTTATACCGAAAATATGCCAATTACTGAAAACGGCGATGGGTCATATTTTGCCCAAACCCCCCTGCAGTTTTTAAAATGTCTGAAATGTCGGAAATTTGACTCTTGAGCGTGATTTTTGAGCCGAATTCTGACTCTCTGGATCTATTTTCATTTTCAAATTACGAAGTTTCATACCGAAAAAATGCCAATTACTGTAAACGGCGATGGGTCATATTTTTCCCAAACCCCCCTGCAGTTTTCAAAATGTCTGAAATGTCGGAAATTTGACTCCTGAGCGTGATTTTTGAGCCGAATTCTGACTCTCTGCATCTATTTTCAGTTTCAAATTACGACTTTTTATACCGAAAATATGCCAATTTCTGAAAACGGCGATGGGTCATATTTTGCCTAAACCCCCCTGCAGTTTTCAAAATGTCTGAAATGTCGGAAATTTGACTCCTGAGCGTGATTTTTGAGCCGAATTCTGACTCTCTGCACCTATTTTCAGTTTCAAATTACGACGTTTCATACCGAAAATCTGCCAATTACTGAAAACGGCGATGGGTCATATTTTGCCCAAACCCCCCTGCAGTTTTCAAAATGTCTGAAATGTCGGAAATTTGATTCCTGAGCGTGATTTTTGAGCCGAATTCTGACTCTCTGCACCTATTTTCAGTTTCAAATTACGACGTTTCATACCGAAAATATGCCAATTACTGTTAACCGCGATGGGTCATATTTTGCCCAAACCCCCCTGCAGTTTTCAAAATGTTTGAAATGTCGGAAATTTGACTCCTGAGCGTGATTTTTTATCCGAATGCTGAGTCTCTGCACCTATTTTCAGTTTCAAATTACGACTTTTTATACCGAAAATATGCCAATTACTGAAAACGGCGATGGGTCATATTTTGCCAAAACCCCCCTGCAGTTTTCAAAATGTCTGAAATGTCGGAAACTTGACTCCTGAGCGTGATTTTTGAGCCGAATTCTGACTCTCTGCACCTATTTTCAGTTTCAAATTACGACTTTTCATACCGAAAATATGCCAATTACTGAAAACGGCGATGGGTCATATTTTGCCCAAACCCCCCTGCTGTTTTCAAAATGTCTGAAATGTCGGAAATTTGACTCCTGAGCATGATTTTTGAGCCGAATTCTGGCTCTCTGCACCTATTTTCAGTTTCAAATTACGACATTTCATACTGAAAATATGCCAATTACTGTAAACGGCGATGGGTCATATTTTGCCCAAACCCCCGTGCAGTTTTCAAAATGTCTGAAATGTCGGAAATTTGACTCCTGAGTGGGATTTGTGAGCCGAATTCTGACTCTCTGCAAATATTTTCAGTTTCAAATTACGACTTTTTATACCGAAAATATGCCAATTACTGAAAACGGCGATGGGTTATATTTTGCCCAAACCCCCCTGCAGTTTTCAAAATATCTGAAATGTCGGAAATTTGACTCCTGAGCGTGATTTTTGAGCCGAATTCTGACTCTCTGCACCTATTTTTAGTTTCAAATTACGAGGTTTCATACCAAAAATATGCCAATTACTGAAAACGGCGATGGGTCATATTTTGCCCAAACCCCCCTGCAGTTCTTAAAATGTCTGAAATGTCGGAAATTTGACTCCTGAGCGTGATTTTTGAGCCGAATTCTGACTCTCTGCACCTATTTTCAGTTTCAAATTACGACGTTTCATACCGAAAATAGGCCAATTATTGAAAACAACGATGGGTCATATTTTGCCCCACCCCCCTGCAGTTTTCAAAATGTCTGAAATATCGGAAATTTGACTCCTGAGCGTGATTTTTTATCCGAATTCTGACTCTCTGCACCTATTTTCAGTTTCAAATTACGAATTTTTATACCGAAAATATGCCAATTTCTGAAAACGGCGATGGGTCATATTTTGCCCAAACCTCCCTGCAGTTTTCAAAATGTCTGAAATGTCGGAAATCTGACTCCTGAACCTGATTTTTGAGCTGAATTCTGACTCTCTGCACCTATTTTCAGTTTCAAATTACGACGTTTCATACCGAAAATATGCCAATTACTGAAAACAGCGATGGGTCATATTTTGCCCAAACCCCCCTGCAGTTTTCGAAATGTCTGAAATGTCGGAATTTGACACCTGAGCGTGATTTTTGAGCCGAAATCTGACTCTCTGCAACTATTTTCAGTTTCAAATTACGACGTTTCATTCCGAAAATATGCCAATTACTGAAAACGGCGATGGGTCATATTTTGCCTAAACCCCCCTTCAGTTTTCGAAATGTCTGAAATGTCGGAAATTTGACTCCTGAGCGTGATTTTTTATCCGAATTCTGACTCTCTGCACCTATTTTCAGTTTCAAATTACGACGTTTCATACCGAAAATAGGCCAATTATTGAAAACAATGATGGGTCATATTTTGCCCAAACCCCCCTGCAGTTTTCAAAATGTCTGAAATATCGGAAATTTGACTCCTGAGAGTGATTTTTTATCCGAATTCTGACTCTCTGCACCTATTTTCAGTTTCAAATTACGACTTTTTATACCGAAAATATGCCAATTTCTGAAAACGGCGATGGGTCATATTTTGCCCAAACCCCCCTGCAGTTTTCAAAATGTCTGAAATGTCGGAAATTTGACTCCTGAACCTGATTTTTGAGCCGAATTCTGACTCTCTGCACCTATTTTCAGTTTCAAATTCCGACGTTTCATACCGAAAATATGCCAATTACTGAAAACGGCGATGGGTCATATTTTGCCCAAACCCCCCTGCAGTTTTCGAAATGTCTGAAATGTCGGAAATTTGACTCCTGAGCGTGATTTTTGAGCCGAATTCTGACTCTCTGCACCTATTTTCAGTTTCAAATTACGACGTTTCATACCAAAAAATATGCCAATTACTGTAAACGGCGATGGATCATATTTTGCCTAAACCCCCCTGCAGTTTTCGAAATGTCTGAAATGTCGGAAATTTGACTCCTGAACGTGATTTTTTATCCGAATTCTGACTCTCTGCACCTATTTTCAGTTTCAAATTACGACTTTTTATACCGAAAATATGCCAATTACTGAAAACGGCGATGGGTCATATTTTGCCCAAACCCCCCTGCAGTTTTCAAAATGTCTGAAATGTCGGAAATTTGACACCTGAACGTGATTTTTGAGCCGAATTCTGACTCTCTGCACCTATTTTCAATTTCAAATTACTACTTTTTATAGCGAAAATATGCCAATTACTGAAAACAGCGATGGGTCATATTTTACCCAAACCCCCCTGCAGTTTTTAAAATGTCTGAAATGTTGGAAATTTGACTCCTGAGCGTAATTTTTGAGCCGAATTCTGACTCTTTGCACCTATTTTCAGTTTCAAATTACGACGTTTCATACCGAAAATATGCCAATTTCTGTAAACGGCGATGGGTCATATTTTGCCCAAACCCCCCTGCAGTTTTCAAAATGTCTGAAATGTCGGAAATTTGACTCCTGAGCCTGATTTTTTAGCCGAATTCTGAATCTCTGCACCTATTTTCAGTTTCAAATTACGAATTTTATACCGAAAATATGCCAATTACTGAAAACGGCGATGGGTCATATTTTGCCCAAACCCCCCAGCAGTTTTCAAAATGTCTGAAATGTCGGAAATTTGACTCCTGAGCGTGATTTTCTATCCGAATTCTGACTCTCTGCACCTATTTTCAGTTTCAAATTACGACTTTTTATACCGAAAATATGCCAATTACTGAAAACGGCGATGGGTCATATTTTGCCCAAACCCCCCTGCAGTTTTCAAAATGTCTGAAATGTCGGAAATTTCACTCCTGAACGTGATTTTTGAGCCGAATTCTGACTCTCTGCACCTATTTTCAGTTTCAAATTACGACGTTTCATACCGAAAATATGCCAATTACTGAAAACGGCGATGGGTCATATTTTGCCCAAACCCCCCTGAAGTTTTCAAAATGTCTGAAATGTCGGAAATTTGACTCCTGAGCATGATTTTTGAGCCGATTTCTGACTCTCTGCACCTACTTTCAGTTTCAAATTACGACGTTTCATACTGAAATTATGCCAATTACTGAAAACGGCGATGGGTCATATTTTGCCCAAACCCCCCTGCATTTTTCAAAATATCTGAAATGTCGGAAATTTGACTCCTGCACGTGATTTTTGAGCCGAATTCTGACTCTCTTAACCTATTTTCAGTTTCAAATTACGACGTTTCATACCGAAAATATGCCAATTACTGAAAACGGCGATGGGTCGTATTTTGCCCAAACCCCCCTGAAGTTTTCAAAATGTCTGAAATGTCGAAAATTTGACACCTGACCATGATTTTTGAGCCGATTTCTGACTCTCTGCACCTATTTTCAGTTTCAAATTACGACGTTTCATACCGAAAATATGCCAATTACTGAAAACGGCGTTGGGTCATATTTTGCCCAAACCCCCCAGCAGTTTTCAAAATGTCTGAAATGTCGGAAATTTGACTCCTGAGCGGGATTTTTGAGCCAAATTCTGACTCGCTGCACCTATTTTCAGTTTCAAATTACGACGTTTCATACCGAAAATATGCCAATTACTGTAAACGGCGATGGGTCATATTTTGCCCAAACCCCCCTGCAGTTTTCAAAATGTCTGAAATGTCGGAAATTTGACTCCTGAGCGTGATTTTTTATCCGAATTCTGACTCTCTGCATCTATTTTCATTTTCAAATTACGACTTTTCATACCGAAAATATGCCAATTACTGAAAACGGCGACGGGTCATATTTTGCCCAAACCCCCCTGCAGTTTTTAAAATGTCTGAAATGTCGGAAATTTGACTCCTGAGCGTAATTTTTGAGCCGAATTCTGACTCTCTGCACCTATTTTCAGTTTCAAATTACGACGTTTCATACCGAAAATATGCCAATTACTGTAAACGGCGATGGGTCGTATTTTGCCCAAAACCCCCTGCAGTTTTCAAAATGTCTGAAATGTCGGAAATTTGATTCCTGAGCGTGATTTTTTATCCGAAATCTGACTCTCAGCACCTATTTTCATTTTCAATATACGATTTTTATACCGAAAATATGCAAATTACTGAAAACGGCGATGGGTCATATTTTGCCCAAACCCCCCAGCAGTTTTCAAAATGTCTGAAATGTCGGAAATTTGACTCCTGAGCGTGATTTTTTATCCGAATTCTGACTCTCTGCACCTATTTTCAATTTCAAATTACGACTTTTTATAGCGAAAATATGCCAATTACTGAAAACAGCGATGGGTCGTATTTTGCCCAAACCCCCCTGCAGATTTCAAAATGTCAGAAATGTCGGAAATTTGACTCCTGAGCGTGATTTTTGAGCCGAATTCTGTCTCTCTGCACCTATTTTCAGTTTCAAATTAGGAAGTTTCATACCGAAAATATGCCAATTACTGTAAACGGCGATGGGTCATATTTTGCACAAACCCCCCTGCAGTTTTCAAAATGTCACAAATGTCGGAAATTTGACTCCTGAGCGTGATTTTTTATCCGAATTCTGACTCTCTGCACCTATTTTCAGTTTCAAATTACGACTTTTTATACCGAAAATATGCCAATTACTGAAAACGGCGATGGGTCATATTTTGCCCAAACCCCCCTGCAGTTTTCAAAATGTCTGAAATGTCGGAAATTTGACTCCTGAGCGTGATTTTTGAGCCGAATTCTGACTCTCTGCACCTATTTTCAGTTTCAAATTACGACGTTTCATACCGAAAATATGCCAATTACTGAAAACGGCGATGGGTCATATTTTGCCCAAACCCCCCTGCATTTTTTAAAATGTCTGAAATGTCGGAAATTTGACTCCTGAGCGTGATTTTTGAGCCGAATGCTGACTCTCTGCACCTATTTTCAGTTTCAAATTACGACGTTTCATACCGAAAATATGCCAATTACTGAAAACGGCGATGGGTCATATTTTGCCCAAACCCCCCTGCAGTTTTTAAAATGTCTGAAATGTCGGAAATTTGACTCCTGAGCGTGATTTTTGAGCCGAATTCTGACTCTCTGCACCTATTTTCAGTTTCAAATTACGACGTTTCATACCGAAAATATGCCAATTACTGTAAACGGCGATGGGTCATATTTTGCCCAAACCCCCCTGCAGTTTTCAAAATGTCTGAAATGTCGGAAATTTGACTCCTGAGCGTGATTTTTGAGCCGAATTCTGACTCTCTGCACCTATTTTCAGTTTCAAATTACGACTTTTTATACCGAAAATATCCCAATTACTGAAAACGGCGATGGGTCATATTTTGCCCAAACCCCCCTGCAGTTTTCAAAATGTTTGAAATGTCGGAAATTTGACTCCTAAGCGTGATTTTTTATCCGAATTCTGACTCTCTGCTCCTATTTTCAGTTTCAAATTACGACTTTTTATACCGAAAATATGCCAATTACTGAAAACGGCGATAGGTCATATTTTGCTCAAACCCCCCTGCAGTTTTCAAAATGTCTGAAATGTCGGAAATTTGACTCCTGAACGTGATTTTTGAGCCGAATTCTGACTCTCTGCATCTATTTTCAGTTTCAAATTACGACGTTTCATACCGAAAATATGCCAATTACTGAAAACATCGATGGGTCATATTTTGCCCAAACCCCCCTGAAGTTTTCAAAATGTCTGAAATGTCGGAAATTTGACTCCTGAGTATGATTTTTGAGCCGATTTCTGACTCTCTGCACCTATTTTCAGTTTCAAATTACGACGTTTCATACCGAAAATATGCCAATTACTGAAAACGGCGATGGGTCATATTTTGCCCAAACCCCCTTCAGTTTTTAAAATGTCTGAAATGTCGGAAATTTGACTTCTGAGCGTGATTTTTGAGCCTTATTCTGACTCTCTGCACCTATTTTTAGTTTCAAATTACGACGATTCATACCGAAAATATGCCAATTACTGTAAACGGTGATGGGTCATATTTTGCCCAAACTCCCCTGCAGTTTTCAAAATGTCTGGAATGTCGGAAATTTTACTCCTGAGCGTGATTTTTGAGCCGAATTCTGACTCTCTGCACCTATTTTCAGTTTCAAATTACGACTTTTTATACCGAAAATATGCCAATTACTGAAAACAGCGATGCGTCATATTTAGCCCAAACCCCCCTGCAGTTTTCAAAATGTCTGAAATGTCGGAAATTTGACTCCTGAACGTGATTTTTGAGCCGATTTCTGACTCTCTGCACCTATTTTCAGTGTCAAATTACGACGTTTCATACCGAAAATATGCCAATTACTGAAAACGGCGATGGGTCATATTTTGCCCAAACCCCCCTGCAGTTTTTAAAATGTCTGAAATGTCGGAAATTTGAATCCTGAGCGTGATTTTTGAGCCGAATTCTGACTCTCTGCACCTATTTTCAGTTTCAAATTACGACGTTTCATACCGAAAATATGCCAATTACTGTAAACGGCGATGAGTCATATTTTGCACAAACCCCCCTGCAGTTTTCAAAATGTCTGAAATGTCGGAAATTTGACTCCTGAGCGTGATTTTTTATCCGAATTCTGACTCTCTGCACCTATTTTCAGTTTCAAATTACGACTTTTTATACCGAAAATATGCCAATTACTGAAAACGGCGATGGGTCATATTTTGCCCAAACCCCCCTGCAGTTTTCAAAATGTCTGAAATGTCGGAAATTTGACTCCTGAGCGTGATTTTTGAGCCGAATTCTGACTCTCTGCACCTATTTTCAGTTTCAAATTACGGCGTTTCATACCGAAAATATGCCAATTACTGTAAACGGCGATGGGTCATATTTTGCCCAAACCCCCCTGCAGTTTTCAAAATGTCCGAAATGTCGGAAATTTGACTCCTGAGCGTGATTTTTGAGCCGAATTCTGACTCTTTGCACCTATTTTCAGTTTCAAATTACGACGTTTCAAACCGAAAATATGCCAATTGCTGAAAACGGCGATGGGTCATATTTTGCCTAAACCCCCCTGCAGTTTTTAAAATGTCTGAAATGTCGGAAATTTGAATCCTGAGCGTGATTTTTGAGCCGAATTCTGACTCTCTGCACCTATTTTCAGTTTCAAATTACGACTTTTTATACCGAAAATATGCCAATTACTGAAAACGGCGATGGGTCATATTTTGCCCAAACCCCCCTGCAGTTTTCAAAATGTCTGAAATGTCGGAAATTTGACTCCTGAGCGTGATTTTCTATCCGAATTCTGACTCTCTGCACCTATTTTCAGTTTCAAATTACGACTTTTTATACCGAAAATATGCCAATTACTGAAAACGGCGATGGGTCATATTTTGCCCAAACCCCCCTGCAGTTTTCAAAATGTCTGAAATGTCGGAAACTTGACTCCTGACCGTGATTTTTGAGCCGAATTCTGACTCTCTGCACCTATTTTCAGTTTCAAATTACGACGTTTCATACCGAAAATATGCCAATTACTGAAAACGGCGATGGGTCATATTTTGCCCAAACCCCCCTGCAGTTTTTAAAATGTCTGAAATGTCGGAAATTTGACTCCTGAGCGTGATTTTTGAGCCTAATTCTGACTCTCTGCACCTATTTTCAGTTTCAAATTACGACGTTTCATACCGAAAATATGCCAATTACTGTAAACGGCGATGGGTCATATTTTGCCCAAACCCCCCTGCAGTTTTCAAAATGTCTGAAATGTCGGAAATTTGACTCCTGAGCGTGATTTTTGAGCCGAATTCTGACTCTCTGCACCTATTTTCAGTTTCAAATTACTTCGTTTCAAACCGAAAATATGCCAATTGCTGAAAACGGCGATGGGTCATATTTTGCCCAAACCCCCCTGCAGTTTTTAAAATGTCTGAAATGTCGGAAATTTGACTCCTGAGCGTGATTTTTTAGCCGAATTCTGACTCTCTGCACCTATTTTCAGTTTCAAATTACGACTTTTTATACCGAAAATATCCCAATTACTGAAAACGGCGATGGGTCATATTTTGCCCAACCCCCCTGCAGTTTTCAAAATGTCTGAAATGTCGGAAATTTGACTCCTGAGCGTGATTTTTTATCCGAATTCTGACTCTCTACACCTATTTTCAGTTTCAAATTACGACTTTTTATACCGAAAATATGCCAATTACTGAAAACGGCGATGGGTCATATTTTGCTCAAACCCCCCTGCAGTTTTCAAAATGTCTGAAATGTCGGAAATTTGACTCCTAAGCGTGATTTTTGAGCCTTATTCTGACTCTCTGCACATATTTTTAGTTTCAAATTACGACGTTTCATACCGAAAATATGCCAATTACTGGACACGGTGATGGGTCATATTTTGCCCAAACCCCCCTGCAGTTTTCAAAATGTCTGAAATGTCGGAAATTTTACTCCTGAGCGTGATTTTTGAGCCAAATTCTGACTCTCTGCACCTATTTTCAGTTTCAAATTACGAATTTTTATACCGAAAATATGCCAATTACTGAAAACGGCGATGCGTCATATTTTGCCCAAACCCCCCTGCAATTTTCAAAATGTCTGAAATGTCGGAAATTTGACTCCTGAACGTGATTTTTTAGCCGATTTCTGACTCTCTGCACCTATTTTCAGTTTCAAATTACGACGTTTCATACCGAAAATATGCCAATTACTGAAAACGGCGACGGGTCATATTTTGCCCAAACCCCCCTGCAGTTTTTAAAATGTCTGAAATGTCGGAAATTTGACTCCTGAGCGTGATTTTTGAGCCGAATTCTGACTCTCTGCACCTATTTTCAGTTTCAAATTACGACGTTTCATACCGAAAATTTGCCAATTACTGTAAACGGCGATGGGTCATATTTTGCCCAAACCCCCGTGCAGTTTTCAAAATGTCTGAAATGTCGGAAATTTGACTCCTGAGCGTGATTTTTGAGCCGAATTCTGACTCTCTGCACCTATTTTCAGTTTCAAATTACGACTTTTTATACCGAAAATATGCCAATTACTGAAAACGGCGACGGGTCATATATTGCCCAAAACCCCCTGCAGTTTTTAAAATGTCTGAAATGTCGGAAATTTGACTCCTGAGCGTAATTTTTGAGCCAAATTCTGACTCTCTGCACCTATTTTCAGTTTCAAATTACGACGTTTCATACCGAAAATATGCCAATTACTGAAAACGGCGATGCGTCATATTTTTCCCAAACCCCCCTGCAATTTTCAAAATGTCTGAAATGTCGGAAATTTGACTCCTGAACGTGATTTTTGAGCCGATTTCTGACTCTCTGCCCCTATTTTCAGTTTCAAATTACGACGTTTCATACCGAAAATATGCCAATTACTGAAAACGGCGATGGGTCATATTTTGCCCAAACCCCCCTGCAGTTTTTAAAATGTCTGAAATGTCGGAAATTTGACTCCTGAGCGTGATTTTTGAGCCGAATTCTGACTCTCTGCACCTATTTTCAGTTTCAAATTACGACTTTTTATACCGAAAATATCCCAATTACTGAAAACGGCGATGGGTCATATTTTGCCCAACCTCCCTGCAGTTTTCAAAATGTCTGAAATGTCGGAAATTTGACTCCTGAGCGTGATTTTTTATCCGAATTCTGACTCTCTGCACCTATTTTCAGTTTCAAATTACGACTTTTTATACCGAAAATATGCCAATTACTGAAAACGGCGATGGGTCATATTTTGCTCAAACCCCCCAGCAGTTTTCAAAATGTCTGAAATGTCGGAAATTTGACTCCTAAGCGTGATTTTTGAGCCTTATTCTGACTCTCTGCACCTATTTTTAGTTTCAAATTACGACGTTTCATACCGAAAATATGCCAATTACTGTAAACGGTGATGGGTCATATTTTGCCCAAACCCCCCTGCAGTTTTCAAAATGTCTGAAATGTCGGAAATTTGACTCCTGAGCGTGATTTTTGAGCCGAATTCTGACTCTCTGCACCTATTTTCAGTTTCAAATTACGACTTTTTATACCGAAAATATGCCAATTACTGAAAACGGCGATGCGTCATATTTTGCCCAAACCCCCCTGCAATTTTCAAAATGTCTGAAATGTCGGAAATTTGACTCCTGAACGTGATTTTTGAGCCGATTTCTGACTCTCTGCACCTATTTTCAGTTTCAAATTACGACGTTTCATACCGAAAATATGTCAATTACTGAAAACGGCGATGGGTCATATTTTGCCCAAACCCCCCTGCAGTTTTTAAAATGTCTGAAATGTCGGAAATTTGACTCCTGAGCGTGATTTTTGAGCCGAATTCTGACTCTCTGCACCTATTTTCAGTTTCAAATTACGACGTTTCATACCGAAAATTTGCCAATTACTGAAAACGGCGATGGGTCATATTTTGCCCAAACCCCCCTGCAGTTTTCAAAATGTCTGAAATGTCGGAAATTTGACTCCTGAGCGTGATTTTTGAGCCGAATTCTGACTCTCTGCACCTATTTTCAATTTCAAATTACGACTTTTTATACCGAAAATATGCCACTTACTGAAAACGGCGACGGGTCATATATTGCCCAAAACCCCCTGCAGTTTTTAAAATGTCTGAAATGTCGGAAATTTGACTCCTGAGCGTAATTTTTGAGCCAAATTCTGACTCTCTGCACCTATTTTCAGTTTCAAATTACGACGTTTCATACCGAAAATATTCCAATTACTGATAACGGCGATGGGTCATATTTTGCCCAAACCCCCCTGCAATTTTCAAAATGTCTGAAATGTCGGAAATTTGACTCCTGAACGTGATTTTTGAGCCGATTTCTGACTCTCTGCACCTATTTTCAGTTTCAAATTACGACGTTTCATACCGAAAATATGCCAATTACTGAAAACGGAGATGGGTCATATTTTGCCCAAACCCCCCTGCAGTTTTTAAAATGTCTGAAATGTCGGAAATTTGACTCCTGAGCGTGATTTTTGAGCCGAATTCTGACTCTCTGCACCTATTTTCAGTTTCAAATTACTACTTTTCATACCGAAAATATGCCAATTACTGAAAACGGCAACGGGTCATATTTTGCCCAAAACCCCCTGCAGTTTTCAAAATGTCTGAAATGTCGGAAATTTGACTCCTGAGCGTGATTTTTGAGCCGAATTCTGACTCTCTGCACCTATTTTCAGTTTCAAATTACGACTTTTTATACCGAAAATATGCCAATTACTGAAAACGGCGACGGGTCATATATTGCCCAAAACCCCCTGCAGTTTTTAAAATGTCTGAAATGTCGGAAATTTGACTCCTGAGCGTAATTTTTGAGCCAAATTCTGACTCTCTGCACCTTTTTTCAGTTTAAAATTACGACGTTTCATGCCGAAAATATGCCAATTACTGAAAACGGCGATGGGTCATATTTTGCCGAAACCCCCCTGCAGTTTTTAAAATGTCTGAAATGTTGGAAATTTGACTCCTGAGCGTGATTTTTGAGCCTTATTCTGACTCTCTCTGCACCTATTTTCAGTTTCAAATTACGACGTTTCATACCGAAAATATGCCAATTACTGAAAACGGCGATGGGTCATATTTTGCCCAAACCCCCCTGCAGTTTTTAAAATGTCTGAAATGTCGGAAATTTGACTCCTGAGCGTGATTTTTGAGCCGAATTCTGACTCTCTGCACCTATTTTCAGTTTCAAATTACGACGTTTCATACCGAAAATATGCCAATTACTGTAAACGGCGATGGGTCATATTTTGGCCAAACCCCACTGCAGTTTTCAAAATGTCTGAAATGTCGGAAATTTGACTCCTGAGCGTGATTTTTTATCCGAATTCTGACTCTCTGCACCTATTTTCAGTTTCAAATTACAACTTTTTATACCGAAAATATGCCAATTACTGAAAACGGAGATGGGTCATATTTTGCCCAAACCCCCCTGCAGTTTTCAAAATGTCTGAAATGTCGGAAATTTGACTCCTGAGCGTGATTTTTTATCCGAATTCTGACTCTCTGCACCTATTTTCAGTTTCAAATTACGACTTTTTATACCGAAAATTTGCCAATTACTGAAAACGGCGATGGGTCATATTTTGACCAAACCCCACTGCAGTTTTCAAAATGTCTGAAATGTCGGAAATTTGACTCCTGAGCGTGATTTTTGAGCCGAATTCTGACTCTCTGCACCTATTTTCAGTTTCAAATTACGACTTTTTATACCGAAAATATGCCAATTACTGAAAACGGCGATGCGTCATATTTTGCCCAAACCCCCCTGCAATTTTCAAAATGTCTGAAATGTCGGAAATTTGACTCCTGAACGTGATTTTTGAGCCGATTTCTGGCTCTCTGCACCTATTTTCAGTTTCAAATTACGACGTTTCATACCGAAAATATGCCAATTACTGAAAACGGCGACGGGTCATATTTTGCCCAAACCCCCCTGCAGTTTTTAAAATGTCTGAAATGTCGGAAATTTGACTCCTGAGCGTGATTTTTGAGCCGAATTCTGACTCTCTGCACCTATTTTCAGTTTCAAATTACGACGTTTCATACCGAAAATTTGCCAATTACTGTAAACGGCGATGGGTCATATTTTGCCCAAACCCCCCTGCAGTTTTCAAAATGTCTGAAATGTCGGAAATTTGACTCCTGAGCGTGATTTTTGAGCCGAATTCTGACTCTCTGCACCTATTTTCAGTTTCAAATTACGACTTTTTATACCGAAAATATGCCAATTACTGAAAACGGCGACGGGTCATATATTGCCCAAAACCCCCTGCAGTTTTTAAAATGTCTGAAATGTCGGAAATTTGACTCCTGAGCGTAATTTTTGAGCCAAATTCTGACTCTCTGCACCTATTTTCAGTTTCAAATTACGACGTTTCATACCGAAAATATGCCAATTACTGAAAACGGCGATGCGTCATATTTTTCCCAAACCCCCCTGCAATTTTCAAAATGTCTGAAATGTCGGAAATTTGACTCCTGAACGTGATTTTTGAGCCGATTTCTGACTCTCTGCACCTATTTTCAGTTTCAAATTACGACGTTTCATACCGAAAATTTGCCAATTACTGTAAACGGCGATGGGTCATATTTTGCCCAAACCCCCCTGCAGTTTTTAAAATGTCTGAAATGTCGGAAATTTGACTCCTGAGCGTGATTTTTGAGCCGAATTCTGACTCTCTGCACCTATTTTCAGTTTCAAATTACGACTTTTTATACCGAAAATATCCCAATTACTGAAAACGGCGATGGGTCATATTTTGCCCAACCCCCCTGCAGTTTTCAAAATGTCTGAAATGTCGGAAATTTGACTCCTGAGCGTGATTTTTTATCCGAATTCTGACTCTCTGCACCTATTTTTAGTTTCAAATTACGACGTTTCATACCGAAAATATGCCAATTACTGTAAACGGTGATGGGTCATATTTTGCCCAAACCCCCCTGCAGTTTTCAAAATGTCTGAAATGTCGGAAATTTTACTCCTGAGCGTGATTTTTGAGCCGAATTCTGACTCTCTGCACCTATTTTCAGTTTCAAATTACGACTTTTTATACCGAAAATATGCCAATTACTGAAAACGGCGATGCGTCATATTTTGCCCAAACCCCCCTGCAATTTTCAAAATGTCTGAAATGTCGGAAATTTGACTCCTGAACGTGATTTTTGAGCCGATTTCTGACTCTCTGCACCTATTTTCAGTTTCAAATTACGACGTTTCATACCGAAAATATGTCAATTACTGAAAACGGCGATGGGTCATATTTTGCCCAAACCCCCCTGCAGTTTTCAAAATGTCTGAAATGTCGGAAATTTGACTCCTGAGCTTGATTTTTTATCCGAATTCTGACTCTCTGCACCTATTTTCAGTTTCAAATTACTACTTTTCATACCGAAAATATGCCAATTACTGAAAACGGCGACGGGTCATATTTTGCCCAAAACCCCCTGCAGTTTTTAAAATGTCTGAAATGTCGGAAATTTGACTCCTGAGCGTAATTTTTGAGCCGAATTCTGACTCTCTGCACCTATTTTCAGTTTCAAATTACGACGTTTCATACCGAAAATATGCCAATTACTGTAAACGGCGATGGGTCATATTTTGGCCAAACCCCACTGCAGTTTTCAAAATGTCTGAAATGTCGGAAATTTGACTCCTGAGCGTGATTTTTTATTCGAATTCTGACTCTCTGCACCTATTTTCATTTTCAAATTACAACTTTTTATACCGAAAATATGCCAATTACTGAAAACGGAGATGGGTCATATTTTGCCCAAACCCCCCTGCAGTTTTCAAAATGTCTGAAATGTCGGAAATTTGACTCCTGAGCGTGATTTTTGAGCCGAATTCTGACTCTCTGCACCTATTTTCAGTTTCAAATTACGACTTTTTATACCGAAAATATGCCAATTACTGAAAACGGCGATGGGTCATATTTTGCCCAAACCCCACTGCAGTTTTCAAAATGTCTGAAATGTCGGAAATTTGACTCCTGAGCGTGATTTTTGAGCCGAATTCTGACTCTCTGCACCTTTTTTCAGTTTAAAATTACGACGTTTCATGCCGAAAATATGCCAATTACTGAAAACGGCGATGGGTCATATTTTGCCGAAACCCCCCTGCAGTTTTTAAAATGTCTGAAATGTTGGAAATTTGACTCCTGAGCGTGATTTTTGAGCCTTATTCTGACTCTGCACCTTTTTTCAGTTTCAAATTACGACGTTTCATACCGAAAATATGCCAATTACTGTAAACGATGATGGATCATATTTTGCCCAAACCCCCCTGCAGTTTTCAAAA
Source organism: Procambarus clarkii (assembly GCF_040958095.1). Classification (NCBI taxonomy): domain Eukaryota; kingdom Metazoa; phylum Arthropoda; class Malacostraca; order Decapoda; family Cambaridae; genus Procambarus; species Procambarus clarkii. The sequence goes on along the minus strand of NC_091166.1, from coordinate 44,527,011 downwards.
TGTCTGAAATGTCGGAAATTTGACTCCTGAGCGTGATTTTTGAGCCGAATTCTGACTCTCTGCACCTATTTTCAGTTTCAAATTACGACTTTTTATACCGAAAATATGCCAATTACTGAAAACGGCGATGGGTCATATTTTGCCCAAACCCCCCTGCAGTTTTCAAAATGTCTGAAATGTCGGAAATTTGACTCCTGAGCGTGATTTTTGAGCCGAATTCTGACTCTCTGCACCTATTTTCAGTTTCAAATTACGACGTTTCATACCGAAAATTTGCCAATTACTGTAATCGGCGATGGGTCATATTTTGCCCAAACCCCCCTGCAGTTTTCAAAATGTCTGAAATGTCGGAAATTTGACTCCTGAGCGTGATTTTTGAGCCGAATTCTGACTCTCTGCACCTATTTTCAGTTTCAAATTACGACTTTTTATACCGAAAATATGCCAATTACTGAAAACGGCGACGGGTCATATATTGCCCAAAACCCCCTGCAGTTTTTAAAATTTCTGAAATGTCGGAAATTTGACTCCTGAGCGTAATTTTTGAGCCAAATTCTGACTCTCTGCACCTATTTTCAGTTTCAAATTACGACGTTTCATACCGAAAATATGCCAATTACTGAAAACGGCAATGCATCATATTTTTCCCAAACCCCCCTGCAATTTTCAAAATGTCTGAAATGTCGGAAATTTGACTCCTGAACGTGATTTTTGAGCCGATTTCTGACTCTCTGCCCCTATTTTCAGTTTCAAATTACGACGTTTCATACCGAAAATATGCCAATTACTGAAAACGGCGATGGGTCATATTTTGCCCAAACCCCTCTGCAGTTTTTAAAATGTCTGAAATGTCGGAAATTTGACTCCTGAGCGTGATTTTTGAGCCGAATTCTGACTCTCTGCACCTATTTCCAGTTTCAAATTACGACGTTTCATACCGAAAATTTGCCAATTACTGTAAACGGCGATGGGTCATATTTTGCCCAAACCCCCCTGCAGTTTTTAAAATGTCTGAAATGTCGGAAATTTGACTCCTGAGCGTGATTTTTGAGCCGAATTCTGACTCTCTGCACCTATTTTCAGTTTCAAATTACGACTTTTTATACCGAAAATATCCCAATTACTGAAAACGGCGATGGGTCATATTTTGCCCAACCCCCCTGCAGTTTTCAAAATGTCTGAAATGTCGGAAATTTGACTCCTGAGCGTGATTTTTTATCCGAATTCTGACTCTCTGCACCTATTTTCAGTTTCAAATTACGACTTTTTATACCGAAAATATGCCAATTACTGAAAACGGCGATGGGTCATATTTTGCTCAAACCCCCCAGCAGTTTTCAAAATGTCTGAAATGTCGGAAATTTGACTCCTGAGCGTGATTTTTGAGCCGAATTCTGACTCTCTGCCCCTATTTTCAGTTTCAAATTACGACTTTTTATACCGAAAATATGCCAATTACTGAAAACGGCGATGGGTCATATTTTGCTCAAACCCCCCAGCAGTTTTCAAAATGTCTGAAATGTCAGAAATTTGACTCCTAAGCGTGATTTTTGAGCCTTATTCTGACTCTCTGCACCTATTTTTAGTTTCAAATTACGACGTTTCATACCAAAAATATGCCAATTACTGTAAACGGTGATGGGTCATATTTTGCCCAAACCCCCCTGCAGTTTTCAAAATGTCTGAAATGTCGGAAATTTTACTCCTGAGCGTGATTTTTGAGCCGAATTCTGACTCTCTGCACCTATTTTCAGTTTCAAATTACGACTTTTTATACCGAAAATATGCCAATTACTGAAAACGGCGATGCGTCATATTTTGCCCAAACCCCCCTGCAATTTTCAAAATGTCTGAAATGTCGGAAATTTGACTCCTGAACGTGATTTTTGAGCCGATTTCTGACTCTCTGCACCTATTTTCAGTTTCAAATTACGATGTTTCATACCGAAAATATGTCAATTACTGAAAACGGCGATGGGTCATATTTTGCCCAAACCCCCCTGCAGTTTTTAAAATGTCTGAAATGTCGGAAATTTGACTCCTGAGCGTGATTTTTGAGCCGAATTCTGACTCTCTGCACCTATTTTCAGTTTCAAATTACGACGTTTCATACCGAAAATTTGCCAATTACTGTAAACGGCGATGGGTCATATTTTGCCCAAACCCCCCTGCAGTTTTCAAAATGTCTGAAATGTCGGAAATTTGACTCCTGAGCGTGATTTTTGAGCCGAATTCTGACTCTCTGCACCTATTTTCAATTTCAAATTACGACTTTTTATACCGAAAATATGCCACTTACTGAAAACGGCGACGGGTCATATATTGCCCAAAACCCCCTGCAGTTTTTAAAATGTCTGAAATGTCGGAAATTTGACTCCTGAGCGTAATTTTTGAGCCGAATTCTGACTCTCTGCACCTATTTTCAGTTTCAAATTACGACGTTTCATACCGAAAATATTCCAATTACTGATAACGGCGATGCGTCATATTTTGCCCAAACCCCCCTGCAATTTTCAAAATGTCTGAAATGTCGGAAATTTGACTCCTGAACGTGATTTTTGAGCCGATTTCTGACTCTCTGCACCTATTTTCAGTTTCAAATTACGACGTTTCATACCGAAAATATGCCAATTACTGAAAACGGCGATGGGTCATATTTTGCCCAAACCCCCCTGCAGTTTTTAAAATGTCTGAAATGTCGGAAATTTGACTCCTGAGCGTGATTTTTGAGCCGAATTCTGACTCTCTGCACCTATTTTCAGTTTCAAATTACTACTTTTCATACCGAAAATATGCCAATTACTGAAAACGGCAACGGGTCATATTTTGCCCAAAACCCCCTGCAGTTTTTAAAATGTCTGAAATGTCGGAAATTTGACTCCTGAGCGTGATTTTTGAGCCGAATTCTGACTCTCTGCACCTATTTTCAGTTTCAAATTACGACTTTTTATACCGAAAATATGCCAATTACTGAAAACGGCGACGGGTCATATATTGCCCAAAACCCCCTGCAGTTTTTAAAATGTCTGAAATGTCGGAAATTTGACTCCTGAGCGTAATTTTTGAGCCAAATTCTGACTCTCTGCACCTATTTTCAGTTTCAAATTACGACGTTTCATACCGAAAATATGCCAATTACTGAAAACGGCGATGCGTCATATTTTTCCCAAACCCCCCTGCAATTTTCAAAATGTCTGAAATGTCGGAAATTTGACTCCTGAACGTGATTTTTGAGCCGATTTCTGACTCTCTGCCCCTATTTTCAGTTTCAAATTACGACGTTTCATACCGAAAATATGCCAATTACTGAAAACGGCGATGGGTCATATTTTGCCCAAACCCCCCTGCAGTTTTTAAAATGTCTGAAATGTCGGAAATTTGACTCCTGAGCGTGATTTTTGAGCCGAATTCTGACTCTCTGCACCTATTTTCAGTTTCAAATTACGACGTTTCATACCGAAAATTTGCCAATTACTGTAAACGGCGATGGGTCATATTTTGCCCAAACCCCCCTGCAGTTTTTAAAATGTCTGAAATGTCGGAAATTTGACTCCTGAGCGTGATTTTTTATCCGAATTCTGACTCTCTGCACCTATTTTCATTTTCAAATTACAACTTTTTATACCGAAAATATGCCAATTACTGAAAACGGAGATGGGTCATATTTTGCCCAAACCCCCCTGCAGTTTTCAAAATGTCTGAAATGTCGGAAATTTGACTCCTGAGCGTGATTTTTTATCCGAATTCTGACTCTCTGCACCTATTTTCAGTTTCAAATTACGACTTTTTATACCGAAAATATGCCAATTACTGAAAACGGCGATGGGTCATATTTTGCCCAAACCCCACTGCAGTTTTCAGAATGTCTGAAATGTCGGAAATTTGACTCCTGAGCGTGATTTTTGAGCCGAATTCTGACTCTCTGCACCTTTTTTCAGTTTAAAATTACGACGTTTCATGCCGAAAATATGCCAATTACTGAAAACGGCGATGGGTCATATTTTGCCGAAACCCCCCTGCAGTTTTTAAAATGTCTGAAATGTTGGAAATTTGACTCCTGAGCGTGATTTTTGAGCCTTATTCTGACTCTCTCTGCACCTATTTTCAGTTTCAAATTACGACTTTTTATACCGAAAATATGCCAATTACTGAAAATGGCGATGGGTCATATTTTGCCCAAACCCCCATGCAGTTTTCAAAATGTCTGAAATGTCGGAAATTTGACTCCTGAGCGTGATTTTTTATCCGAATTCTGACTCTCTGCACCTATTTTCAGTTTCAAATTACTACTTTTCATACCGAAAATATGCCAATTACTGAAAACGGCGACGGGTCATATTTTGCCCAAAACCCCCTGCAGTTTTTAAAATGTCTGAAATGTCGGAAATTTGACTCCTGAGCGTAATTTTTGAGCCGAATTCTGACTCTCTGCACCTATTTTCAGTTTCAAATTACGACGTTTCATACCGAAAATATGCCAATTACTGTAAACGGCGATGGGTCATATTTTGGCTAAACCCCACTGCAGTTTTCAAAATGTCTGAAATGTCGGAAATTTGACTCCTGAGCGTGATTTTTTATCCGAATTCTGACTCTCTGCACCTATTTTCATTTTCAAATTACAACTTTTTATACCGAAAATATGCCAATTACTGAAAACGGAGATGGGTCATATTTTGCCCAAACCCCCCTGCAGTTTTCAAAATGTCTGAAATGTCGGAAATTTGACTCCTGAGCGTGATTTTTTATCCGAATTCTGACTCTCTGCACCTATTTTCAGTTTCAAATTACGACTTTTTATACCGAAAATATGCCAATTACTGAAAACGGCGATGGGTCATATTTTGCCCAAACCCCACTGCAGTTTTCAAAATGTCTGAAATGTCGGAAATTTGACTCCTGAGCGTGATTTTTGAGCCGAATTCTGACTCTCTGCACCTATTTTCTGTTTCAAATTACGACTTTTTATACCGAAAATATGCCAATTACTGAAAACGGCGATGGGTCATATTTTGCCCAAACCCCCCTGCAGTTTTCAAAATGTCTGAAATGTCGGAAATTTGACTCCTGAGCGTGATTTTTGAGCCGAATTCTGACTCTCTGCACCTATTTTCAGTTTCAAATTACGACTTTTTATACCGAAAATATGCCAATTACTGAAAACGGCGACGGGTCATATATTGCCCAAAACCCCCTGCAGTTTTTAAAATGTCTGAAATGTCGGAAATTTGACTCCTGAGCGTAATTTTTGAGCCAAATTCTGACTCTCTGCACCTATTTTCAGTTTCAAATTACGACGTTTCATACCGAAAATATGCCAATTACTGAAAACGGCGATGCGTCATATATTGCCCAAAACCCCCTGCAGTTTTTAAAATGTCTGAAATGTCGGAAATTTGACTCCTGAGCGTAATTTTTGAGCCAAATTCTGACTCTCTGCACCTATTTTCAGTTTCAAATTACGACGTTTCATACCGAAAATATGCCAATTACTGAAAACGGCGATGCGTCATATTTTTCCCAAACCCCCCTGCAATTTTCAAAATGTCGGAAATGTCGGAAATTTGACTCCTGAACGTGATTTTTGAGCCGATTTCTGACTCTCTGCCCCTATTTTCAGTTTCAAATTACGACGTTTCATACCGAAAATATGCCAATTACTGAAAACGGCGATGGGTCATATTTTGCCCAAACCCCCCTGCAGTTTTTAAAATGTCTGAAATGTCGGAAATTTGACTCCTGAGCGTGATTTTTGAGCCGAATTCTGACTCTCTGCACCTATTTTCAGTTTCAAATTACGACTTTTTATACCGAAAATATCCCAATTACTGAAAACGGCGATGGGTCATATTTTGCCCAACCCCCCTGCAGTTTTCAAAATGTCTGAAATGTCGGAAATTTGACTCCTGAGCGTGATTTTTTATCCGAATTCTGACTCTCTGCACCTATTTTCAGTTTCAAATTACGACTTTTTATACCGAAAATATGCCAATTACTAAAAACGGCGATGGGTCATATTTTGCTCAAACCCCCCAGCAGTTTTCAAAATGTCTGAAATGTCGGAAATTTGACTCCTAAGCGTGATTTTTGAGCCTTATTCTGACTCTCTGCACCTATTTTTAGTTTCAAATTACGACGTTTCATACCGAAAATATGCCAATTACTGTAAACGGTGATGGGTCATATTTTGCCCAAACCCCCCTGCAGTTTTCAAAATGTCTGAAATGTCGGAAATTTTACTCCTGAGCGTGATTTTTGAGCCGAATTCTGACTCTCTGCACCTATTTTCAGTTTCAAATTACGACTTTTTATACCGAAAATATGCCAATTACTGAAAACGGCGATGCGTCATATTTTGCCCAAACCCCCCTGCAATTTTCAAAATGTCTGAAATGTCGGAAATTTGACTCCTGAACGTGATTTTTGAGCCGATTTCTGACTCTCTGCACCTAATTTCAGTTTCAAATTACGACGTTTCATACCGAAAATATGTCAATTACTGAAAACGGCGATGGGTCATATTTTGCCCAAACCCCCCTGCAGTTTTCAAAATGTCTGAAATGTCGGAAATTTGACTCCTGAGCGTGATTTTTTATCCGAATTCTGACTCTCTACACCTATTTTCAGTTTCAAATTACTACTTTTCATACCGAAAATATGCCAATTACTGAAAACGGCGACGGGTCATATTTTGCCCAAAACCCCCTGCAGTTTTTAAAATGTCTGAAATGTCGGAAATTTGACTCCTGAGCGTAATTTTTTAGCCGAATTCTGACTCTCTGCACCTATTTTCAGTTTCAAATTACGACTTTTTATACCGAAAATATGCCAATTACTGAAAACAGCGATGGGTCATATTTTGCCCAAACCCCACTGCAGTTTTCAAAATGTCTGAAATGTCGGAAATTTGACTCCTGAGCGTGATTTTTGAGCCGAATTCTGACTCTCTGCACCTTTTTTCAGTTTAAAATTACGACGTTTCATGCCGAAAATATGCCAATTACTGAAAACGGCGATGGGTCATATTTTGCCGAAACCCCCCTGCAGTTTTTAAAATGTCTGAAATGTTGGAAATTTGACTCCTGAGCGTGATTTTTGAGCCTTATTCTGACTCTGCACCTTTTTTCAGTTTCAAATTACGACGTTTCATACCGAAAATATGCCAATTACTGTAAACGATGATGGATCATATTTTGCCCAAACCCCCCTGCAGTTTTCAAAATGTCTGAAATGTCGGAAATTTGACTCCTGAGCGTGATTTTTGAGCCGAATTCTGACTCTCTGCACCTATTTTCAGTTTCAAATTACGACTTTTTATACCGAAAATATGCCAATTACTGAAAACGGCGATGTGTCATATTTTGCCCAAACCCCCCTGCAGTTTTCAAAATGTCTGAAATGTCGGAAATTTGACTCCTGAGCGTGATTTTTGAGCCGAATTCTGACTCTCTGCACCTATTTTCAGTTTCAAATTACGACGTTTCATACCGAAAATTTGCCAATTACTGTAATCGGCGATGGGTCATATTTTGCCCAAACCCCCCTGCAGTTTTCAAAATGTCTGAAATGTCGGAAATTTGACTCCTGAGCGTGATTTTTGAGCCGAATTCTGACTCTCTGCACCTATTTTCAGTTTCAAATTACGACTTTTTATACCGAAAATATGCCAATTACTGAAAACGGCGACGGGTCATATATTGCCCAAAACCCCCTGCAGTTTTTAAAATGTCTGAAATGTCGGAAATTTGACTCCTGAGCGTAATTTTTGAGCCAAATTCTGACTCTCTGCACCTATTTTCAGATTCAAATTACGACGTTTCATACCGAAAATATGCCAATTACTGAAAACGGCGATGCGTCATATTTTTCCCAAACCCCCCTGCAATTTTCAAAATGTCTGAAATGTCGGAAATTTGACTCCTGAACGTGATTTTTGAGCCGATTTCTGACTCTCTGCCCCTATTTTCAGTTTCAAATTACGACGTTTCATACCGAAAATATGCCAATTACTGAAAACGGCGATGGGTCATATTTTGCCCAAACCCCCCTGCAGTTTTTAAAATGTCTGAAATGTCGGAAATTTGACTCCTGAGCGTGATTTTTGAGCCGAATTCTGACTCTCTGCACCTATTTTCAGTTTCAAATTACGACTTTTTATACCGAAAATATCCCAATTACTGAAAACGGCGATGGGTCATATTTTGCCCAACCCCCCTGCAGTTTTCAAAATGTCTGAAATGTCGGAAATTTGACTCCTGAGCGTGATTTTTTATCCGAATTCTGACTCTCTGCACCTATTTTCAGTTTCAAATTACGACTTTTTATACCGAAAATATGCCAATTACTGAAAACGGCGATGGGTCATATTTTGCTCAAACCCCCCAGCAGTTTTCAAAATGTCTGAAATGTCGGAAATTTGACTCCTGAGCGTGATTTTTGAGCCGAATTCTGACTCTCTGCACCTATTTTCAGTTTCAAATTACGACTTTTTATACCGAAAATATCCCAATTACTGAAAACGGCGATGGGTCATATTTTGCTCAAACCCCCCAGCAGTTTTCAAAATGTCTGAAATGTCGGAAATTTGACTCCTAAGCGTGATTTTTTAGCCTTATTCTGACTCTCTGCACCTATTTTTAGTTTCAAATTACGACGTTTCATACCGAAAATATGCCAATTACTGTAAACGGTGATGGGTCATATTTTGCCCAAACCCCCCTGCAGTTTTCAAAATGTCTGAAATGTCGGAAATTTTACTCCTGAGCGTGATTTTTGAGCCGAATTCTGACTCTCTGCACCTATTTTCAGTTTCAAATTACGACTTTTTATACCGAAAATATGCCAATTACTGAAAACGGCGATGCGTCATATTTTGCCCAAACCCCCCTGCAATTTTCAAAATGTCTGAAATGTCGGAAATTTGACTCCTGAACGTGATTTTTGAGCCGATTTCTGACTCTCTGCACCTTTTTTCAGTTTCAAATTACGACGTTTCATACCGAAAATATGTCAATTACTGAAAACGGCGATGGGTCATATTTTGCCCAAACCCCCCTGCAGTTTTCAAAATGTCTGAAATGTCGGAAATTTGACTCCTGAGCGTGATTTTTTATCCGAATTCTGACTCTCTGCACCTATTTTCAGTTTCAAATTACTACTTTTCATACCGAAAATATGCCAATTACTGAAAACGGCGACGGGTCATATTTTGCCCAAAACCCCCTGCAGTTTTTAAAATGTCTGAAATGTCGGAAATTTGACTCCTGAGCGTAATTTTTGAGCCGAATTCTGACTCTCTGCACCTATTTTCAGTTTCAAATTACGACGTTTCATACCGAAAATATGCCAATTACTGTAAACGGCGATGGGTCATATTTTGGCCAAACCCCACTGCAGTTTTCAAAATGTCTGAAATGTCGGAAATTTGACCCCTGAGCGTGATTTTTGAGCCGAATTCTGACTCTCTGCACCTATTTTCAGTTTCAAATTACGACTTTTTATACCGAAAATATGCCAATTACTGAAAACGGCGATGGGTCATATTTTGCCCAAACCCCACTGCAGTTTTCAAAATGTCTGAAATGTCGGAAATTTGACTCCTGAGCGTGATTTTTGAGCCGAATTCTGACTCTCTGCACCTTTTTTCAGTTTAAAATTACGACGTTTCATGCCGAAAATATGCCAATTACTGAAAACGGCGATGGGTCATATTTTGCCGAAACCCCCCTGCAGTTTTTAAAATGTCTGAAATGTTGGAAATTTGACTCCTGAGCGTGATTTTTGAGCCTTATTCTGACTCTGCACCTTTTTTCAGTTTCAAATTACGACGTTTCATACCGAAAATATGCCAATTACTGTAAACGATGATGGATCATATTTTGCCCAAACCCCCCTGCAGTTTTCAAAATGTCTGAAATGTCGGAAATTTGACTCCTGAGCGTGATTTTTGAGCCGAATTCTGACTCTCTGCACCTATTTTCAGTTTCAAATTACGACTTTTTATACCGAAAATATGCCAATTACTGAAAACGGCGATGGGTCATATTTTGCCCAAACCCCCCTGCAGTTTTCAAAATGTTTGAAATGTCGGAAATTTGACTCCTGAACGTGATTTTTGAGCCGATTTCTGACTCTCTGCACCTATTTTCAGTTTCAAATTACGACGTTTCATACCGAAAATATGCCAATTACTGAAAACGGCGATGGGTCATATTTTGCCCAAACCCCCCTGCAGTTTTCAAAATGTCTGAAATGTCGGAAATTTGACTCCTGAGCGTGATTTTTGAGCCGAATTCTGACTCTCTGCACCTATTTTCAGTTTCAAATTACGACGTTTCATACCGAAAATTTGCCAATTACTGTAATCGGCGATGGGTCATATTTTGCCCAAACCCCCCTGCAGTTTTCAAAATGTCTGAAATGTCGGAAATTTGACTCCTGAGCGTGATTTTTGAGCCGAATTCTGACTCTGCACCTATTTTCAGTTTCAAATTACGACTTTTTATACCGAAAATATGCCAATTACTGAAAACGGCGACGGGTCATATATTGCCCAAAACCCTCTGCAGTTTTTAAAATGTCTGAAATGTCGGAAATTTGACTCCTGAGCGTAATTTTTGAGCCAAATTCTGACTCTCTGCACCTATTTTCAGTTTCAAATTACGACGTTTCATACCGAAAATATGCCAATTACTGAAAACGGCGATGCGTCATATTTTTCCCAAACCCCCCTGCAATTTTCAAAATGTCTGAAATGTCGGAAATTTGACTCCTGAACGTGATTTTTGAGCCGATTTCTGACTCTCTGCCCCTATTTTCAGTTTCAAATTACGACGTTTCATACCGAAAATATGCCAATTACTGAAAACGGCGATGGGTCATATTTTGCCCAAACCCCCCTGCAGTTTTTAAAATGTCTGAAATGTCGGAAATTTGACTCCTGAGCGTGATTTTTGAGCCGAATTCTGACTCTCTGCACCTATTTTCAGTTTCAAATTACGACGTTTCATACCGAAAATTTGCCAATTACTGTAAACGGCGATGGGTCATATTTTGCCCAAACCCCCCTGCAGTTTTTAAAATGTCTGAAATGTCGGAAATTTGACTCCTGAGCGTGATTTTTGAGCCGAATTCTGACTCTCTGCACCTATTTTCAGTTTCAAATTACGACTTTTTATACCGAAAATATGCCAATTACTGAAAACGGCGATGGGTCATATTTTGCTCAAACCCCCCAGCAGTTTTCAAAATGTCTGAAATGTCGGAAATTTGACTCCTGAGCGTGATTTTTGAGCCGAATTCTGACTCTCTGCACCTATTTTCAGTTTCAAATTACGACTTTTTATACCGAAAATATCCCAATTACTGAAAACGGCGATGGGTCATATTTTGCTCAAACCCCCCAGCAGTTTTCAAAATGTCTGAAATGTCGGAAATTTGACTCCTAAGCGTGATTTTTTAGCCTTATTCTAACTCTCTGCACCTATTTTTAGTTTCAAATTACGACGTTTCATACCGAAAATATGCCAATTACTGTAAACGGTGATGGGTCATATTTTGCCCAAACCCCCCTGCAGTTTTCAAAATGTCTGAAATGTCGGAAATTTTACTCCTGAGCGTGATTTTTGAGCCGAATTCTGACTCTCTGCACCTATTTTCAGTTTCAAATTACGACTTTTTATACCGAAAATATGCCAATTACTGAAAACGGCGATGCGTCATATTTTGCCCAAACCCCCCTGCAATTTTCAAAATGTCTGAAATGTCAAAAATTTGACTCCTGAACGTGATTTTTGAGCCGATTTCTGACTCTCTGCACCTATTTTCAGTTTCAAATTACGACGTTTCATACCGAAAATATGTCAATTACTGAAAACGGCGATGGGTCATATTTTGCCCAAACCCCCCTGCAGTTTTCAAAATGTCTGAAATGTCGGAAATTTGACTCCTGAGCGTGATTTTTTATCCGAATTCTGACTCTCTGCACCTATTTTCAGTTTCAAATTACTACTTTTCATACCGAAAATATGCCAATTACTGAAAACGGCGACGGGTCATATTTTGCCCAAAACCCCCTGCAGTTTTTAAAATGTCTGAAATGTCGGAAATTTGACTCCTGAGCGTAATTTTTGAGCCGAATTCTGACTCTCTGCACCTATTTTCAGTTTCAAATTACGACGTTTCATACCGAAAATATGCCAATTACTGTAAACGGCGATGGGTCATATTTTGGCCAAACCCCACTGCAGTTTTCAAAATGTCTGAAATGTCGGAAATTTGACTCCTGAGCGTGATTTTTTATCCGAATTCTGACTCTCTGCACCTATTTTCAGTTTCAAATTACAACTTTTTATACCGAAAATATGCCAATTACTGAAAACGGCGATGGGTCATATTTTGCCCAAACCCCACTGCAGTTTTCAAAATGTCTGAAATGTCGGAAATTTGACTCCTGAGCGTGATTTTTGAGCCGAATTCTGACTCTCTGCACCTTTTTTCAGTTTAAAATTACGACGTTTCATGCCGAAAATATGCCAATTACTGAAAACGGCGATGGGTCATATTTTGCCGAAACCCCCCTGCAGTTTTTAAAATGTCTGAAATGTTGGAAATTTGACTCCTGAGCGTTATTTTTGAGCCTTATTCTGACTCTGCACCTTTTTTCAGTTTCAAATTACGACGTTTCATACCGAAAATATGCCAATTACTGTAAACGGTGATGGATCATATTTTGCCCAAACCCCCCTGCAGTTTTCAAAATGTCTGAAATGTCGGAAATTTGACTCCTGAGCGTGATTTTTGAGCCGAATTCTGACTCTCTGCACCTATTTTCAGTTTCAAATTACGACTTTTTATACCGAAAACATGCCAATTACTGAAAACGGCGATGGGTCATATTTTGCCCAAACCCCCCTGCAGTTTTCAAAATGTTTGAAATGTCGGAAATTTGACTCCTGAACGTGATTTTTGAGCCGATTTCTGACTCTCTGCACCTATTTTCAGTTTCAAATTACGACGTTTCATACCGAAAATATGCCAATTACTGAAAACGGCGATGGGTCATACTTTGCCCAAACCCCCCTGCAGTTTTCAAAATGTCTGAAATGTCGGAAATTTGACTCCTGAGCGTGATTTTTTTATCCGAATTCTGACTCTCTGCACCTATTTTCAGTTTCAAATTACGACTTTTTATACCGAAAATATGCCAATTACTGAAAACGGCGACGGGTCAAATATTGCCCAAAACCCCCTGCAGTTTTTAAAATGTCTGAAATGTCGGAAATTTGACTCCTGAGCGTAATTTTTGAGCCAAATTCTGACTCTCTGCACCTATTTTCAGTTTCAAATTACGACGTTTCATACCGGAAATATGCCAATTACTGAAAACGGCGATGCGTCATATTTTTCCCAAACCCCCCTGCAATTTTCAAAATGTCTGAAATGTCGGAAATTTGACTCCTGAATGTGATTTTTGAGCCGATTTCTGACTCCCTGCCCCTATTTTCAGTTTCAAATTACGACGTTTCATACCGAAAATATGCCAATTACTGAAAACGGCGATGGGTCATATTTTGCCCAAACCCCCCTGCAGTTTTTAAAATGTCTGAAATGTCGGAAATTTGACTCCTGAGCGTGATTTTTAAGCCGAATTCTGACTCTCTGCACCTATTTTCAGTTTCAAATTACGACTTTTTATACCGAAAATATGCCAATTACTGAAAACGGCGATGGGTCATATTTTGCCCAAACCCCCCTGCAGTTTTCAAAATGTCTGAAATGTCGGAAATTTGACTCCTGAGCGTAATTTTTGAGCCGAATTCTGACTCTCTGCACCTATTTTCAGTTTCAAATTACGACGTTTCATACCGAAAATATGCCAATTACTGTAAACGGCGATGGGTCATATTTTGGCCAAACCCCACTGCAGTTTTCAAAATGTCTGAAATGTCGGAAATTTGACTCCTGAGCGTGATTTTTTATCCGAATTCTGACTCTCTGCACCTATTTTCAGTTTCAAATTACAACTTTTTATACCGAAAATATGCCAATTACTGAAAACGGAGATGGGTCATATTTTGCCCAAACCCCCCTGCAGTTTTCAAAATGTCTGAAATGTCGGAAATTTGACTCTTGAGCGTGATTTTTTATCCGAATTCTGACTCTCTGCACCTATTTTCAGTTTCAAATTACGACTTTTTATACCGAAAATATGCCAATTACTGAAAACGGCGATGGGTCATATTTTGCCCAAACCCCACTGCAGTTTTCAAAATGTCTGAAATGTCGGAAATTTGACTCCTGAGCGTGATTTTTGAGCCGAATTCTGACTCTCTGCACCTTTTTTCAGTTTAAAATTACGACGTTTCATGCCGAAAATATGCCAATTACTGAAAACGGCGATGGGTCATATTTTGCCGAAACCCCCCTGCAGTTTTTAAAATGTCTGAAATGTTGGAAATTTGACTCCTGAGCGTGATTTTTGAGCCTTATTCTGACTCTGCACCTTTTTTCAGTTTCAAATTACGACGTTTCATACCGAAAATATGCCAATTACTGTAAACGGTGATGGATCATATTTTGCCCAAACCGCCCTGCAGTTTTCAAAATGTCTGAAATGTCGGAAATTTGACTAATGAGCGTGATTTTTGAGCCGAATTCTGACTCTCTGCACCTATTTTCAGTTTCAAATTACGACTTTTTATACCGAAAATATGCCAATTACTGAAAACGGCGATGGGTCATATTTTGCCCAAACCCCCCTGCAGTTTTCAAAATGTTTGAAATGTCGGAAATTTGACTCCTGAACGTGATTTTTGAGCCGAATTCTGACTCTCTGCACCTATTTTCAGTTTCAAATTACAACTTTTTATACCGAAAATATGCCAATTACTGAAAACGGAGATGGGTCATATTTTGCCCAAACCCCCCTGCAGTTTTCAAAATGTCTGAAATGTCGGAAATTTGACTCCTGAGCGTGATTTTTTATCCGAATTCTGACTCTCTGCACCTATTTTCAGTTTCAAATTACGACTTTTTATACCGAAAATATGCCAATTACTGAAAACGGCGATGGGTCATATTTTGCCCAAACCCCACTGCAGTTTTCAAAATGTCTGAAATGTCGGAAATTTGACTCCTGAGCGTGATTTTTGAGCCGAATTCTGACTCTCTGCACCTTTTTTCAGTTTAAAATTACGACGTTTCATGCCGAAAATATGCCAATTACTGAAAACGGCGATGGGTCATATTTTGCCGAAACCCCCCTGCAGTTTTTAAAATGTCTGAAATGTTGGAAATTTGACTCCTGAGCGTGATTTTTGAGCCTTATTCTGACTCTGCACCTTTTTTCAGTTTCAAATTACGACGTTTCATACCGAAAATATGCCAATTACTGTAAACGGTGATGGATCATATTTTGCCCAAACCCCCCTGCAGTTTTCAAAATGTCTGAAATGTCGGAAATTTGACTCCTGAGCGTGATTTTTGAGCCGAATTCTGACTCTCTGCACCTATTTTCAGTTTCAAATTACGACTTTTTATACCGAAAATATCCCAATTACTGAAAACGGCGATGGGTCATATTTTGCCCAACCCCCCTGCAGTTTTCAAAATGTCTGAAATGTCGGAAATTTGACTCCTGAGCGTGATTTTTTATCCGAATTCTGACTCTCTGCACCTATTTTCAGTTTCAAATTACGACTTTTTATACCGAAAATATGCCAATTACTGAAAACGGCGATGGGTCATATTTTGCTCAAACCCCCCAGCAGTTTTCAAAATGTCTGAAATGTCGGAAATTTGACTCCTAAGCGTGATTTTTGAGCCTTATTCTGACTCTCTGCACCTATTTTTAGTTTCAAATTACGACGTTTCATACCGAAAATATGCCAATTACTGTAAACGGTGATGGGTCATATTTTGCCCAAACCCCCCTGCAGTTTTCAAAATGTCTGAAATGTCGGAAATTTTACTCCTGAGCGTGATTTTTGAGCCGAATTCTGACTCTCTGCACCTATTTTCAGTTTCAAATTACGACTTTTTATACCGAAAATATGCCAATTACTGAAAACGGCGATGCGTCATATTTTGCCCAAACCCCCCTGCAATTTTCAAAATGTCTGAAATGTCGGAAATTTGACTCCTGAGCGTGATTTTTGAGCCGAATTCTGACTCTCTGCACCTTTTTTCAGTTTCAAATTACGACGTTTCATACCGAAAATATTCCAATTACTGATAACGGCGATGCGTCATATTTTGCCCAAACCCCCCTGCAATTTTCAAAATGTCTGAAATGTCGGAAATTTGACTCCTGAACGTGATTTTTGAGCCGATTTCTGACTCTCTGCACCTATTTTCAGTTTCAAATTACGACGTTTCATACCGAAAATATGCCAATTACTGAAAACGGCGATGGGTCATATTTTGCCCAAACCCCCCTGCAGTTTTTAAAATGTCTGAAATGTCGGAAATTTGACTCCTGAGCGTGATTTTTGAGCCGAATTCTGACTCTCTGCACCTATTTTCAGTTTCAAATTACTACTTTTCATACCGAAAATATGCCAATTACTGAAAACGGCGACGGGTCATATTTTGCCCAAAACCCCCTGCAGTTTTTAAAATGTCTGAAATGTCGGAAATTTGACTCCTGAGCGTAATTTTTGAGCCGAATTCTGACTCTCTGCACCTATTTTCAGTTTCAAATTACGACGTTTCATACCGAAAATATGCCAATTACTGTAAACGGCGATGGGTCATATTTTGGCCAAACCCCACTGCAGTTTTCAAAATGTCTGAAATGTCGGAAATTTGACTCCTGAGCGTGATTTTTTATCCGAATTCTGACTCTCTGCACCTATTTTCATTTTCAAATTACAACTTTTTATACCGAAAATATGCCAATTACTGAAAACGGCGATGGGTCATATTTTGCTCAAACCCCCCAGCAGTTTTCAAAATGTCTGAAATGTCGGAAATTTGACTCCTGAGCGTGATTTTTGAGCCGAATTCTGACTCTCTGCACCTATTTTCAGTTTCAAATTACGACTTTTTATACCGAAAATATCCCAATTACTGAAAACGGCGATGGGTCATATTTTGCTCAAACCCCCCAGCAGTTTTCAAAATGTCTGAAATGTCGGAAATTTGACTCCTAAGCGTGATTTTTTAGCCTTATTCTAACTCTCTGCACCTATTTTTAGTTTCAAATTACGACGTTTCATACCGAAAATATGCCAATTACTGTAAACGGTGATGGGTCATATTTTGCCCAAACCCCCCTGCAGTTTTCAAAATGTCTGAAATGTCGGAAATTTTACTCCTGAGCGTGATTTTTGAGCCGAATTCTGACTCTCTGCACCTATTTTCAGTTTCAAATTACGACTTTTTATACCGAAAATATGCCAATTACTGAAAACGGCGATGCGTCATATTTTGCCCAAACCCCCCTGCAATTTTCAAAATGTCTGAAATGTCAAAAATTTGACTCCTGAACGTGATTTTTGAGCCGATTTCTGACTCTCTGCACCTATTTTCAGTTTCAAATTACGACGTTTCATACCGAAAATATGTCAATTACTGAAAACGGCGATGGGTCATATTTTGCCCAAACCCCCCTGCAGTTTTCAAAATGTCTGAAATGTCGGAAATTTGACTCCTGAGCGTGATTTTTTATCCGAATTCTGACTCTCTGCACCTATTTTCAGTTTCAAATTACTACTTTTCATACCGAAAATATGCCAATTACTGAAAACGGCGACGGGTCATATTTTGCCCAAAACCCCCTGCAGTTTTTAAAATGTCTGAAATGTCGGAAATTTGACTCCTGAGCGTAATTTTTGAGCCGAATTCTGACTCTCTGCACCTATTTTCAGTTTCAAATTACGACGTTTCATACCGAAAATATGCCAATTACTGTAAACGGCGATGGGTCATATTTTGGCCAAACCCCACTGCAGTTTTCAAAATGTCTGAAATGTCGGAAATTTGACTCCTGAGCGTGATTTTTTATCCGAATTCTGACTCTCTGCACCTATTTTCAGTTTCAAATTACAACTTTTTATACCGAAAATATGCCAATTACTGAAAACGGCGATGGGTCATATTTTGCCCAAACCCCACTGCAGTTTTCAAAATGTCTGAAATGTCGGAAATTTGACTCCTGAGCGTGATTTTTGAGCCGAATTCTGACTCTCTGCACCTTTTTTCAGTTTAAAATTACGACGTTTCATGCCGAAAATATGCCAATTACTGAAAACGGCGATGGGTCATATTTTGCCGAAACCCCCCTGCAGTTTTTAAAATGTCTGAAATGTTGGAAATTTGACTCCTGAGCGTTATTTTTGAGCCTTATTCTGACTCTGCACCTTTTTTCAGTTTCAAATTACGACGTTTCATACCGAAAATATGCCAATTACTGTAAACGGTGATGGATCATATTTTGCCCAAACCCCCCTGCAGTTTTCAAAATGTCTGAAATGTCGGAAATTTGACTCCTGAGCGTGATTTTTGAGCCGAATTCTGACTCTCTGCACCTATTTTCAGTTTCAAATTACGACTTTTTATACCGAAAACATGCCAATTACTGAAAACGGCGATGGGTCATATTTTGCCCAAACCCCCCTGCAGTTTTCAAAATGTTTGAAATGTCGGAAATTTGACTCCTGAACGTGATTTTTGAGCCGATTTCTGACTCTCTGCACCTATTTTCAGTTTCAAATTACGACGTTTCATACCGAAAATATGCCAATTACTGAAAACGGCGATGGGTCATACTTTGCCCAAACCCCCCTGCAGTTTTCAAAATGTCTGAAATGTCGGAAATTTGACTCCTGAGCGTGATTTTTTTATCCGAATTCTGACTCTCTGCACCTATTTTCAGTTTCAAATTACGACTTTTTATACCGAAAATATGCCAATTACTGAAAACGGCGACGGGTCAAATATTGCCCAAAACCCCCTGCAGTTTTTAAAATGTCTGAAATGTCGGAAATTTGACTCCTGAGCGTAATTTTTGAGCCAAATTCTGACTCTCTGCACCTATTTTCAGTTTCAAATTACGACGTTTCATACCGGAAATATGCCAATTACTGAAAACGGCGATGCGTCATATTTTTCCCAAACCCCCCTGCAATTTTCAAAATGTCTGAAATGTCGGAAATTTGACTCCTGAATGTGATTTTTGAGCCGATTTCTGACTCCCTGCCCCTATTTTCAGTTTCAAATTACGACGTTTCATACCGAAAATATGCCAATTACTGAAAACGGCGATGGGTCATATTTTGCCCAAACCCCCCTGCAGTTTTTAAAATGTCTGAAATGTCGGAAATTTGACTCCTGAGCGTGATTTTTAAGCCGAATTCTGACTCTCTGCACCTATTTTCAGTTTCAAATTACGACTTTTTATACCGAAAATATGCCAATTACTGAAAACGGCGATGGGTCATATTTTGCCCAAACCCCCCTGCAGTTTTCAAAATGTCTGAAATGTCGGAAATTTGACTCCTGAGCGTAATTTTTGAGCCGAATTCTGACTCTCTGCACCTATTTTCAGTTTCAAATTACGACGTTTCATGCCGAAAATATGCCAATTACTGAAAACGGCGATGGGTCATATTTTGCCGAAACCCCCCTGCAGTTTTTAAAATGTCTGAAATGTTGGAAATTTGACTCCTGAGCGTTATTTTTGAGCCTTATTCTGACTCTGCACCTTTTTTCAGTTTCAAATTACGACGTTTCATACCGAAAATATGCCAATTACTGTAAACGGTGATGGATCATATTTTGCCCAAACCCCCCTGCAGTTTTCAAAATGTCTGAAATGTCGGAAATTTGACTCCTGAGCGTGATTTTTGAGCCGAATTCTGACTCTCTGCACCTATTTTCAGTTTCAAATTACGACTTTTTATACCGAAAACATGCCAATTACTGAAAACGGCGATGGGTCATATTTTGCCCAAACCCCCCTGCAGTTTTCAAAATGTTTGAAATGTCGGAAATTTGACTCCTGAACGTGATTTTTGAGCCGATTTCTGACTCTCTGCACCTATTTTCAGTTTCAAATTACGACGTTTCATACCGAAAATATGCCAATTACTGAAAACGGCGATGGGTCATACTTTGCCCAAACCCCCCTGCAGTTTTCAAAATGTCTGAAATGTCGGAAATTTGACTCCTGAGCGTGATTTTTTTATCCGAATTCTGACTCTCTGCACCTATTTTCAGTTTCAAATTACGACTTTTTATACCGAAAATATGCCAATTACTGAAAACGGCGACGGGTCAAATATTGCCCAAAACCCCCTGCAGTTTTTAAAATGTCTGAAATGTCGGAAATTTGACTCCTGAGCGTAATTTTTGAGCCAAATTCTGACTCTCTGCACCTATTTTCAGTTTCAAATTACGACGTTTCATACCGGAAATATGCCAATTACTGAAAACGGCGATGCGTCATATTTTTCCCAAACCCCCCTGCAATTTTCAAAATGTCTGAAATGTCGGAAATTTGACTCCTGAATGTGATTTTTGAGCCGATTTCTGACTCCCTGCCCCTATTTTCAGTTTCAAATTACGACGTTTCATACCGAAAATATGCCAATTACTGAAAACGGCGATGGGTCATATTTTGCCCAAACCCCCCTGCAGTTTTTAAAATGTCTGAAATGTCGGAAATTTGACTCCTGAGCGTGATTTTTAAGCCGAATTCTGACTCTCTGCACCTATTTTCAGTTTCAAATTACGACTTTTTATACCGAAAATATGCCAATTACTGAAAACGGCGATGGGTCATATTTTGCCCAAACCCCCCTGCAGTTTTCAAAATGTCTGAAATGTCGGAAATTTGACTCCTGAGCGTAATTTTTGAGCCGAATTCTGACTCTCTGCACCTATTTTCAGTTTCAAATTACGACGTTTCATACCGAAAATATGCCAATTACTGTAAACGGCGATGGGTCATATTTTGGCCAAACCCCACTGCAGTTTTCAAAATGTCTGAAATGTCGGAAATTTGACTCCTGAGCGTGATTTTTTATCCGAATTCTGACTCTCTGCACCTATTTTCAGTTTCAAATTACAACTTTTTATACCGAAAATATGCCAATTACTGAAAACGGAGATGGGTCATATTTTGCCCAAACCCCCCTGCAGTTTTCAAAATGTCTGAAATGTCGGAAATTTGACTCTTGAGCGTGATTTTTTATCCGAATTCTGACTCTCTGCACCTATTTTCAGTTTCAAATTACGACTTTTTATACCGAAAATATGCCAATTACTGAAAACGGCGATGGGTCATATTTTGCCCAAACCCCACTGCAGTTTTCAAAATGTCTGAAATGTCGGAAATTTGACTCCTGAGCGTGATTTTTGAGCCGAATTCTGACTCTCTGCACCTTTTTTCAGTTTAAAATTACGACGTTTCATGCCGAAAATATGCCAATTACTGAAAACGGCGATGGGTCATATTTTGCCGAAACCCCCCTGCAGTTTTTAAAATGTCTGAAATGTCGGAAATTTGACTCCTGAGCGTGATTTTTGAGCCTTATTCTGACTCTGCACCTTTTTTCAGTTTCAAATTACGACGTTTCATACCGAAAATATGCCAATTACTGTAAACGGTGATGGATCATATTTTGCCCAAACCGCCCTGCAGTTTTCAAAATGTCTGAAATGTCGGAAATTTGACTAATGAGCGTGATTTTTGAGCCGAATTCTGACTCTCTGCACCTATTTTCATTTTCAAATTACGACTTTTTATACCGAAAATATGCCAATTACTGAAAACGGCGATGGGTCATATTTTGCCCAAACCCCCCTGCAGTTTTCAAAATGTTTGAAATGTCGGAAATTTGACTCCTGAACGTGATTTTTGAGCCGAATTCTGACTCTCTGCACCTATTTTCAGTTTCAAATTACAACTTTTTATACCGAAAATATGCCAATTACTGAAAACGGAGATGGGTCATATTTTGCCCAAACCCCCCTGCAGTTTTCAAAATGTCTGAAATGTCGGAAATTTGACTCCTGAGCGTGATTTTTTATCCGAATTCTGACTCTCTGCACCTATTTTCAGTTTCAAATTACGACTTTTTATACCGAAAATATGCCAATTACTGAAAACGGCGATGGGTCATATTTTGCCCAAACCCCACTGCAGTTTTCAAAATGTCTGAAATGTCGGAAATTTGACTCCTGAGCGTGATTTTTGAGCCGAATTCTGACTCTCTGCACCTTTTTTCAGTTTAAAATTACGACGTTTCATGCCGAAAATATGCCAATTACTGAAAACGGCGATGGGTCATATTTTGCCGAAACCCCCCTGCAGTTTTTAAAATGTCTGAAATGTTGGAAATTTGACTCCTGAGCGTGATTTTTGAGCCTTATTCTGACTCTGCACCTTTTTTCAGTTTCAAATTACGACGTTTCATACCGAAAATATGCCAATTACTGTAAACGGTGATGGATCATATTTTGCCCAAACCCCCCTGCAGTTTTCAAAATGTCTGAAATGTCGGAAATTTGACTCCTGAGCGTGATTTTTGAGCCGAATTCTGACTCTCTGCACCTATTTTCAGTTTCAAATTACGACTTTTTATACCGAAAATATCCCAATTACTGAAAACGGCGATGGGTCAAATTTTGCCCAACCCCCCTGCAGTTTTCAAAATGTCTGAAATGTCGGAAATTTGACTCCTGAGCGTGATTTTTTATCCGAATTCTGACTCTCTGCACCTATTTTCAGTTTCAAATTACGACTTTTTATACCGAAAATATGCCAATTACTGAAAACGGCGATGGGTCATATTTTGCTCAAACCCCCCAGCAGTTTTCAAAATGTCTGAAATGTCGGAAATTTGACTCCTAAGCGTGATTTTTGAGCCTTATTCTGACTCTCTGCACCTATTTTTAGTTTCAAATTACGACGTTTCATACCGAAAATATGCCAATTACTGTAAACGGTGATGGGTCATATTTTGCCCAAACCCCCCTGCAGTTTTCAAAATGTCTGAAATGTCGGAAATTTTACTCCTGAGCGTGATTTTTGAGCCGAATTCTGACTCTCTGCACCTATTTTCAGTTTCAAATTACGACTTTTTATACCGAAAATATGCCAATTACTGAAAACGGCGATGCGTCATATTTTGCCCAAACCCCCCTGCAATTTTCAAAATGTCTGAAATGTCGGAAATTTGACTCCTGAGCGTGATTTTTGAGCCGAATTCTGACTCTCTGCACCTTTTTTCAGTTTCAAATTACGACGTTTCATACCGAAAATATTCCAATTACTGATAACGGCGATGCGTCATATTTTGCCCAAACCCCCCTGCAATTTTCAAAATGTCTGAAATGTCGGAAATTTGACTCCTGAACGTGATTTTTGAGCCGATTTCTGACTCTCTGCACCTATTTTCAGTTTCAAATTACGACGTTTCATACCGAAAATATGCCAATTACTGAAAACGGCGATGGGTCATATTTTGCCCAAACCCCCCTGCAGTTTTTAAAATGTCTGAAATGTCGGAAATTTGACTCCTGAGCGTGATTTTTGAGCCGAATTCTGACTCTCTGCACCTATTTTCAGTTTCAAATTACTACTTTTCATACCGAAAATATGCCAATTACTGAAAACGGCGACGGGTCATATTTTGCCCAAAACCCCCTGCAGTTTTTAAAATGTCTGAAATGTCGGAAATTTGACTCCTGAGCGTAATTTTTGAGCCGAATTCTGACTCTCTGCACCTATTTTCAGTTTCAAATTACGACGTTTCATACCGAAAATATGCCAATTACTGTAAACGGCGATGGGTCATATTTTGGCCAAACCCCACTGCAGTTTTCAAAATGTCTGAAATGTCGGAAATTTGACTCCTGAGCGTGATTTTTTATCCGAATTCTGACTCTCTGCACCTATTTTCATTTTCAAATTACAACTTTTTATACCGAAAATATGACAATTACTGAAAACGGAGATGGGTCATATTTTGCCCAAACCCCCCTGCAGTTTTCAAAATGTCTGAAATGTCGGAAATTTGACTCCTGAGCGTGATTTTTTATCCTAATTCTGACTCTCTGCACCTATTTTCAGTTTCAAATTACGACTTTTTATACCGAAAATATGCCAATTACTGAAAACGGCGATGGGTCATATTTTGCCCAAACCCCACTGCAGTTTTCAAAATGTCTGAAATGTCGAAAATTTGACTCCTGAGCGTGATTTTTGAGCCGAATTCTGACTCTCTGCACCTTTTTTCAGTTTAAAATTACGACGTTTCATGCCGAAAATATGCCAATTACTGAAAACGGCGATGGGTCATATTTTGCCGAAACCCCCCTGCAGTTTTTAAAATGTCTGAAATGTTGGAAATTTGACTCCTGAGCGTGATTTTTGAGCCTTATTCTGACTCTCTCTGCACCTATTTTCAGTTTCAAATTACGACTTTTTATACCGAAAATATGCCAATTACTGAAAATGGGGATGGGTCATATTTTGCCCAAACCCCCATGCAGTTTTCAAAATGTCTGAAATGTCGGAAATTTGACTCCTGAGCGTGATTTTTTATCCGAATTCTGACTCTCTGCGCCTATTTTCAGTTTCAAATTACTACTTTTCATACCGAAAATATGCCAATTACTGAAAACGGCGACGGGTCATATTTTGCCCAAAACCCCCTGCAGTTTTTAAAATGTCTGAAATGTCGGAAATTTGACTCCTGAGCGTAATTTTTGAGCCGAATTCTGACTCTCTGCACCTATTTTCAGTTTCAAATTACGACGTTTCATACCGAAAATATGCCAATTACTGTAAACGGCGATGGGTCATATTTTGGCCAAACCCCACTGCAGTTTTCAAAATGTCTGAAATGTCGGAAATTTGACTCCTGAGCGTGATTTTTTATCCGAATTCTGACTCTCTGCACCTATTTTCATTTTCAAATTACAACTTTTTATACCGAAAATATGCCAATTACTGAAAACGGAGATGGGTCATATTTTGCCCAAACCCCCCTGCAGTTTTCAAAATGTCTGAAATGTCGGAAATTTGACTCCTGAGCGTGATTTTTTATCCGAATTCTGACTCTCTGTACCTATTTTCAGTTTCAAATTACGACTTTTTATACCGAAAATATGCCAATTACTGAAAACGGCGATGGGTCATATTTTGCCCAAACCCCACTGCAGTTTTCAAAATGTCTGAAATGTCGGAAATTTGACTCCTGAGCGTGATTTTTTATCCGAATTCTGACTCTCTGCACCTATTTTCAGTTTCAAATTACGACTTTTTATACCGAAAATATGCCAATTACTGAAAACGGCGATGCGTCATATTTTGCCCAAACCCCCCTGCAATTTTCAAAATGTCTGAAATGTCGGAAATTTGACTCCTGAACGTGATTTTTGAGCCGATTTCTGACTCTCTGCACCTATTTTCAGTTTCAAATTACGACGTTTCATACCGAAAATATGCCAATTACTGAAAACGGCGACGGGTCATATTTTGCCCAAACCCCCCTGCAGTTTTTAAAATGTCTGAAATGTCGGAAATTTGACTCCTGAGCGTGATTTTTGAGCCGAATTCTGACTCTCTGCACCTATTTTCAGTTTCAAATTACGACGTTTCATACCGAAAATTTGCCAATTACTGTAAACGGCGATGGGTCATATTTTGCCCAAACCCCCCTGCAGTTTTCAAAATGTCTGAAATGTCGGAAATTTGACTCCTGAGCGTGATTTTTGAGCCGAATTCTGACTCTCTGCACCTATTTTCAGTTTCAAATTACGACTTTTTATACCGAAAATATGCCAATTACTGAAAACGGCGACGGGTCATATATTGCCCAAAACCCCCTGCAGTTTTTAAAATGTCTGAAATGTCGGAAATTTGACTCCTGAGCGTAATTTTTGAGCCAAATTCTGACTCTCTGCACCTATTTTCAGTTTCAAATTACGACGTTTCATACCGAAAATATGCCAATTACTGAAAACGGCGATGCGTCATATTTTTCCCAAACCCCCCTGCAATTTTCAAAATGTCTGAAATGTCGGAAATTTGACTCCTGAACGTGATTTTTGAGCCGATTTCTGACTCTCTGCCCCGATTTTCTGTTTCAAATCACGACGTTTCATACCGAAAATATGCCAATTACTGAAAACGGCGATGGGTCATATTTTGCCCAAACCCCCCTGCAGTTTTTAAAATGTCTGAAATGTCGGAAATTTGACTCCTGAGCGTGATTTTTGAGCCGAATTCTGACTCTCTGCACCTATTTTCAGTTTCAAATTACGACGTTTCATACCGAAAATTTGCCAATTACTGTAAACGGCGATGGGTCATATTTTGCCCAAACCCCCCTGCAGTTTTTAAAATGTCTGAAATGTCGGAAATTTGACTCCTGAGCGTGATTTTTGAGCCGAATTCTGACTCTCTGCACCTATTTTCAGTTTCAAATTACGACTTTTTATACCGAAAATATCCCAATTACTGAAAACGGCGATGGGTCATATTATGCCCAACCCCCCTGCAGTTTTCAAAATGTCTGAAATGTCGGAAATTTGACTCCTGAGCGTGATTTTTTATCCGAATTCTGACTCTCTGCACCTATTTTCAGTTTCAAATTACGACTTTTTATACCGAAAATATGCCAATTACTGAAAACGGCGATGGGTCATATTTTGCTCAAACCCCCCAGCAGTTTTCAAAATGTCTGAAATGTCGGAAATTTGACTCCTAAGCGTGATTTTTGAGCCTTATTCTGACTCTCTGCACCTATTTTTAGTTTCAAATTACGACGTTTCATACCGAAAATATGCCAATTACTGTAAACGGTGATGGGTCATATTTTGCCCAAACCCCCCTGCAGTTTTCAAAATGTCTGAAATGTCGGAAATTTGACTCCTGAGCGTGATTTTTGAGCCGAATTCTGACTCTCTGCACCTATTTTCAATTTCAAATTACGACTTTTTATACCGAAAATATGCCAATTACTGAAAACGGCGACGGGTCATATATTGCCCAAAACCCCCTGCAGTTTTTAAAATGTCTGAAATGTCGGAAATTTGACTCCTGAGCGTAATTTTTGAGCCAAATTCTGACTCTCTGCACCTATTTTCAGTTTCAAATTACGACGTTTCATACCGAAAATATGCCAATTACTGAAAACGGCGATGCGTCATATTTTTCCCAAACCCCCCTGCAATTTTCAAAATGTCTGAAATGTCGGAAATTTGACTCCTGAACGTGATTTTTGAGCCGATTTCTGACTCCCTGCCCCTATTTTCAGTTTCAAATTACGACGTTTCATACCGAAAATATGCCAATTACTGAAAACGGCGATGGGTCATATTTTACCCAAACCCCCCTGCAGTTTTTAAAATGTCTGAAATGTCGGAAATTTGACTCCTGAGCGTGATTTTTAAGCCGAATTCTGACTCTCTGCACCTATTTTCAGTTTCAAATTACGACGTTTCATACCGAAAATTTGCCAATTACTGTAAACGGCGATGGGTCATATTTTGCCCAAACCCCCCTGCAGTTTTTAAAATATCTGAAATGTCGGAAATTTGACTCCTGAGCGTGATTTTTGAGCCGAATTCTGACTCTCTGCACCTATTTTCAGTTTCAAATTACGACTTTTTATACCGAAAATATCCCAATTACTGAAAACGGCGATGGGTCATATTTTGCCCAACCCCCCTGCAGTTTTCAAAATGTTTGAAATGTCGGAAATTTGACTCCTGAGCGTGATTTTTTATCCGAATTCTGACTCTCTGCACCTATTTTCAGTTTCAAATTACGACTTTTTATACCGAAAATATGCCAATTACTGAAAACGGCGATGGGTCATATTTTGCTCAAACCCCCCAGCAGTTTTCAAAATGTCTGAAATGTCGGAAATTTGACTCCTAAGCGTGATGTTTGAGCCTTATTCTGACTCTCTGCACCTATTTTTAGTTTCAAATTACGACGTTTCATACCGAAAATATGCCAATTACTGTAAACGGTGATGGGTCATATTTTGCCCAAACCCCCCTGCAGTTTTCAAAATGTCTGAAATGTCGGAAATTTTACTCCTGAGCGTGATTTTTGAGCCGAATTCTGACACTCTGCACCTATTTTCAGTTTCAAATTCCGACTTTTTATACCGAAAATATGCCAATTACTGAAAACGGCGATGCGTCATATTTTGCCCAAACCCCCCTGCAATTTTCAAAATGTCTGAAATGTCGGAAATTTGACTCCTGAGCGTGATTTTTGAGCCGAATTCTGACTCTCTGCACCTATTTTCAGTTTCAAATTACGACGTTTCATACCGAAAATTTGCCAATTACTGTAAACGGCGATGGGTCATATTTTGCCCAAACCCCCCTGCAGTTTTCAAAATGTCTGAAATGTCGGAAATTTGACTCCTGAGCGTGATTTTTGAGCCGAATTCTGACTCTCTGCACCTATTTTCAATTTCAAATTACGACTTTTTATACCGAAAATATGCCAATTACTGAAAACAGCGACGGGTCATATATTGCCCAAAACCCCCTGCAGTTTTTAAAATGTCTGAAATGTCGGAAATTTGACTCCTGAGCGTAATTTTTGAGCCAAATTCTGACTCTCTGCACCTATTTTCAGTTTCAAATTACGACGTTTCATACCGAAAATATTCCAATTACTGATAACGGCGATGCGTCATATTTTGCCCAAACCCCCCTGCAATTTTCAAAATGTCTGAAATGTCGGAAATTTGACTCCTGAACGTGATTTTTGAGCCGATTTCTGACTCTCTGCACCTATTTTCAGTTTCAAATTACGACGTTTCATACCGAAAATATGCCAATTACTGAAAACGGCGATGGGTCATATTTTGCCCAAACCCCCCTGCAGTTTTTAAAATGTCTGAAATGTCGAAATTTGACTCCTGAGCGTGATTTTTGAGCCGAATTCTGACTCTCTGCACCTATTTTCAGTTTCAAATTACTACTTTTCATACCGAAAATATGCCAATTACTGAAAACGGCGACGGGTCATATTTTGCCCAAAACCCCCTGCAGTTTTAAAATGTCTGAAATGTCGGAAATTTGACTCCTGAGCGTAATTTTTGAGCCGAATTCTGACTCTCTGCACCTATTTTCAGTTTCAAATTACGACGTTTCATACCGAAAATATGCCAATTACTGTAAACGGCGATGGGTCATATTTTGGCCAAACCCCACTGCAGTTTTCAAAATGTCTGAAATGTCGGAAATTTGACTCCTAAGCGTGATTTTTTATCCGAATTCTGACTCTCTGCACCTATTTTCATTTTCAAATTACAACTTTTTATACCGAAAATATGACAATTACTGAAAACGGAGATGGGTCATATTTTGCCCAAACCCACCTGCAGTTTTCAAAATGTCTGAAATGTCGGAAATTTGACTCCTGAGCGTGATTTTTTATCCGAATTCTGACTCTCTGCACCTTTTTTCAGTTTCAAATTACGACTTTTTATACCGAAAATATGCCAATTACTGAAAACGGCGATGGGTCATATTTTGCCCAAACCCCACTGCAGTTTTCAAAATGTCTGAAATGTCGGAAATTTGACTCCTGAGCGTGATTTTTGAGCCGAATTCTGACTCTCTGCACCTTTTTTCAGTTTAAAATTACGACGTTTCATGCCGAAAATATGCCAATTACTGAAAACGGCGATGGGTCATATTTTGCCGAAACCCCCCTGCAGTTTTTAAAATGTCTGAAATGTTGGAAATTTGACTCCTGAGCGTGATTTTTGAGCCTTATTCTGACTCTCTCTGCACCTATTTTCAGTTTCAAATTACGACTTTTTATACCGAAAATATGCCAATTACTGAAAATGGCGATGGGTCATATTTTGCCCAAACCCCCATGCAGTTTTCAAAATGTCTGAAATGTCGGAAATTTGACTCCTGAGCGTGATTTTTTATCCGAATTCTGACTCTCTGCACCTATTTTCAGTTTCAAATTACTACTTTTCATACCGAAAATATGCCAATTACTGAAAACGGCGACGGGTCATATTTTGCCCAAAACCCCCTGCAGTTTTTAAAATGTCTGAAATGTCGGAAATTTGACTCCTGAGCGTAATTTTTGAGCCGAATTCTGACTCTCTGCACCTATTTTCAGTTTCAAATTACGACGTTTCATACCGAAAATATGCCAATTACTGTAAACGGCGATGGGTCATATTTTGGCCAAACCCCACTGCAGTTTTCAAAATGTCTGAAATGTCGGAAATTTGACTCCTGAGCGTGATTTTTTATCCGAATTCTGACTCTCTGCACCTATTTTCATTTTCAAATTACGACTTTTTATACCGAAAATATGCCAATTACTGAAAACGGAGATGGGTCATATTTTGCCCAAACCCCCCTGCAGTTTTCAAAATGTCTGAAATGTCGGAAATTTGACTCCTGAGCGTGATTTTTTATCCGAATTCTGACTCTCTGTACCTATTTTCAGTTTCAAATTACGACTTTTTATACCGAAAATATGCCAATTACTGAAAACGGCGATGGGTCATATTTTGCCCAAACCCCACTGCAGTTTTCAAAATGTCTGAAATGTCGGAAATTTGACTCCTGAACGTGATTTTTGAGCCGAATTCTGACTCTCTGCACCTATTTTCAGTTTCAAATTACGACTTTTTATACCGAAAATATGCCAATTACTGAAAACGGCGATGCGTCATATTTTGCCCAAACCCCCCTGCAATTTTCAAAATGTCTGAAATGTCGGAAATTTGACTCCTGAACGTGATTTTTGAGCCGATTTCTGACTCTCTGCACCTATTTTCAGTTTCAAATTACGACGTTTCATACCGAAAATATGCCAATTACTGAAAACGGCGACGGGTCATATTTTGCCCAAACCCCCCTGCAGTTTTTAAAATGTCTGAAATGTCGGAAATTTGACTCCTGAGCGTGATTTTTGAGCCGAATTCTGACTCTCTGCACCTATTTTCAGTTTCAAATTACGACGTTTCATACCGAAAATTTGCCAATTACTGTAAACGGCGATGGGTCATATTTTGCCCAAACCCCCCTGCAGTTTTCAAAATGTCTGAAATGTCGGAAATTTGACTCCTGAGCGTGATTTCTGAGCCGAATTCTGACTCTCTGCACCTATTTTCAGTTTCAAATTACGACTTTTTATACCGAAAATATGCCAATTACTGAAAACGGCGACGGGTCATATATTGCCCAAAACCCCCTGCAGTTTTTAAAATGTCTGAAATGTCGGAAATTTGACTCCTGAGCGTAATTTTTGAGCCAAATTCTGACTCTCTGCACCTATTTTCAGTTTGAAATTACGACGTTTCATACCGAAAATATGCCAATTACTGAAAACGGCGATGCGTCATATTTTTCCCAAACCCCCCTGCAATTTTCAAAATGTCTGAAATGTCGGAAATTTGACTCCTGAACGTGATTTTTGAGCCGATTTCTGACTCTCTGCCCCGATTTTCAGTTTCAAATTACGACGTTTCATACCGAAAATATGCCAATTACTGAAAACGGCGATGGGTCATATTTTGCCCAAACCCCCCTGCAGTTTTTAAAATGTCTGAAATGTCGGAAATTTGACTCCTGAGCGTGATTTTTGAGCCGAATTCTGACTCTCTGCACCTATTTTCAGTTTCAAATTACGACGTTTCATACCGAAAATTTGCCAATTACTGTAAACGGCGATGGGTCATATTTTGCCCAAACCCCCCTGCAGTTTTTAAAATGTCTGAAATGTCGGAAATTTGACTCCTGAGCGTGATTTTTGAGCCGAATTCTGACTCTCTGCACCTATTTTCAGTTTCAAGTTACGACTTTTTATACCGAAAATATCCCAATTACTGAAAACGGCGATGGGTCATATTTTGCCCAACCCCCCTGCAGTTTTCAAAATGTCTGAAATGTCGGAAATTTGACTCCTGAGCGTGATTTCTTATCCGAATTCTGACTCTCTGCACCTATTTTCAGTTTCAAATTACGACTTTTTATACCGAAAATATGCCAATTACTGAAAACGGCGATGGGTCATATTTTGCTCAAACCCCCCAGCAGTTTTCAAAATGTCTGAAATGTCGGAAATTTGACTCCTAAGCGTGATTTTTGAGCCTTATTCTGACTCTCTGCACCTATTTTTAGTTTCAAATTACGACGTTTCATACCGAAAATATGCCAATTACTGTAAACGGTGATGGGTCATATTTTGCCCAAACCCCCCTGCAGTTTTCAAAATGTCTGAAATGTCGGAAATTTGACTCCTGAGCGTGATTTTTGAGCCGAATTCTGACTCTCTGCACCTATTTTCAATTTCAAATTACGACTTTTTATACCGAAAATATGCCAATTACTGAAAACGGCGACGGGTCATATATTGCCCAAAACCCCCTGCAGTTTTTAAAATGTCTGAAATGTCGGAAATTTGACTCCTGAGCGTAATTTTTGAGCCAAATTACTCTCTGCACCTATTTTCAGTTTCAAATTACGACGTTTCATACCGAAAATATTCCAATTACTGATAACGGCGATGCGTCATATTTTGGCCAAACCCCCCTGCAATTTTCAAAATGTCTGAAATGTCGGAAATTTGACTCCTGAACGTGATTTTTGAGCCGATTTCTGACTCTCTGCACCTATTTTCAGTTTCAAATTACGACGTTTCATACCGAAAATATGCCAATTACTGAAAACGGCGATGGGTCATATTTTGCCCAAACCCCCCTGCAGTTTTTAAAATGTCTGAAATGTCGGAAATTTGACTCCTGAGCGTGATTTTTGAGCCGAATTCTGACTCTCTGCACCTATTTTCAGTTTCAAATTACTACTTTTCATACCGAAAATATGCCAATTACTGAAAACGGCGACGGGTCATATTTTGCCCAAAACCCCCTGCAGTTTTTAAAATGTCTGAAATGTCGGAAATTTGACTCCTGAGCGTAATTTTTGAGCCGAATTCTGACTCTCTGCACCTATTTTCAGTTTCAAATTACGACGTTTCATACCGAAAATATGCCAATTACTGTAAACGGCGATGGGTCATATTTTGGCCAAACCCCACTGCAGTTTTCAAAATGTCTGAAATGTCGGAAATTTGACTCCTGAGCGTGATTTTTTATCCGAATTCTGACTCTCTGCACCTATTTTCATTTTCAAATTACAACTTTTTATACCGAAAATATGCCAATTACTGAAAACGGAGATGGGTCATATTTTGCCCAAACCCCCCTGCAGTTTTCAAAATGTCTGAAATGTCGGAAATTTGACTCCTGAGCGTGATTTTTTATCCGAATTCTGACTCTCTGCACCTATTTTCAGTTTCAAATTACGACTTTTTATACCGAAAATATGCCAATTACTGAAAACGGCGATGGGTCATATTTTGCCCAAACCCCACTGCAGTTTTCAAAATGTCTGAAATGTCGGAAATTTGACTCCTGAGCGTGATTTTTGAGCCGAATTCTGACTCTCTGCACCTTTTTTCAGTTTAAAATTACGACGTTTCATGCCGAAAATATGCCAATTACTGAAAACGGCGATGGGTCATATTTTGCCGAAACCCCCCTGCAGTTTTTAAAATGTCTGAAATGTTGGAAATTTGACTCCTGAGCGTGATTTTTGAGCCTTATTCTGACTCTCTCTGCACCTATTTTCAGTTTCAAATTACGACTTTTTATACCGAAAATATGCCAATTACTGAAAATGGCGATGGGTCATATTTTGCCCAAACCCCCATGCAGTTTTCAAAATGTCTGAAATGTCGGAAATTTGACTCCTGAGCGTGATTTTTTATCCGAATTCTGACTCTCTGCACCTATTTTCAGTTTCAAATTACTACTTTTCATACCGAAAATATGCCAATTACTGAAAACGGCGACGGGTCATATTTTGCCCAAAACCCCCTGCAGTTTTTAAAATGTCTGAAATGTCGGAAATTTGACTCCTGAGCGTAATTTTTGAGCCGAATTCTGACTCTCTGCACCTATTTTCAGTTTCAAATTACGACGTTTCATACCGAAAATATGCCAATTACTGTAAACGGCGATGGGTCATATTTTGGCCAAACCCCACTGCAGTTTTCAAAATGTCTGAAATGTCGGAAATTTGACTCCTGAGCGTGATTTTTTATCCGAATTCTGACTCTCTGCACCTATTTTCATTTTCAAATTACAACTTTTTATACCGAAAATATGCCAATTACTGAAAACGGAGATGGGTCATATTTTGCCCAAACCCCACTGCAGTTTTCAAAATGTCTGAAATGTCGGAAATTTGACTCCTGAGCGTGATTTTTGAGCCGAATTCTGACTCTCTGCACCTATTTTCAGTTTCAAATTACGACTTTTTATACCGAAAATATGCCAATTACTGAAAACGGCGATGCATCATATTTTGCCCAAACCCCCCTGCAATTTTCAAAATGTCTGAAATGTCGGAAATTTGACTCCTGAACGTGATTTTTGAGCCGATTTCTGACTCTCTGCACCTATTTTCAGTTTCAAATTACGACGTTTCATACCGAAAATATGCCAATTACTGAAAACGGCGACGGGTCATATTTTGCCCAAACCCCCCTGCAGTTTTTAAAATGTCTGAAATGTCGGAAATTTGACTCCTGAGCGTGATTTTTGAGCCTAATTCTGACTCTCTGCACCTATTTTCAGTTTCAAATTACGACGTTTCATACCGAAAATTTGCCAATTACTGTAAACGGCGATGGGTCATATTTTGCCCAAACCCCCCTGCAGTTTTCAAAATGTCTGAAATGTCGGAAATTTGACTCCTGAGCGTGATTTTTGAGCCGAATTCTGACTCTCTGCACCTATTTTCAGTTTCAAATTACGACTTTTTATACCGAAAATATGCCAATTACTGAAAACGGCGACGGGTCATATATTGCCCAAAACCCCCTGCAGTTTTTAAAATGTCTGAAATGTCGGAAATTTGACTCCTGAGCGTAATTTTTGAGCCAAATTCTGACTCTCTGCACCTATTTTCAGTTTCAAATTACGACGTTTCATACCGAAAATATGCCAATTACTGAAAACGGCGATGCGTCATATTTTTCCCAAACCCCCCTGCAATTTTAAAAATGTCTGAAATGTCGGAAATTTGACTCCTGAACGTGATTTTTGAGCCGATTTCTGACTCTCTGCCCCGATTTTCAGTTTCAAATTACGACGTTTCATACCGAAAATATGCCAATTACTGAAAACGGCGATGGGTCATATTTTGCCCAAACCCCCCTGCAGTTTTTAAAATGTCTGAAATGTCGGAAATTTGACTCCTGAGCGTGATTTTTGAGCCGAATTCTGACTCTCTGCACCTATTTTCAGTTTCAAATTACGACGTTTCATACCGAAAATATGCCAATTACTGTAAACGGCGATGGGTCATATTTTGCCCAAACCCCCCTGCAGTTTTTAAAATGTCTGAAATGTCGGAAATTTGACTCCTGAGCGTGATTTTTGAGCCGAATTCTGACTCTCTGCACCTATTTTCAGTTTCAAATTACGACTTTTCATACCGAAAATATCCCAATTACTGAAAACGGCGATGGGTCATATTTTGCCCAACCCCCCTGCAGTTTTCAAAATGTCTGAAATGTCGGAAATTTGACTCCTGAGCGTGATTTTTTATCCGAATTCTGACTCTCTGCACCTATTTTCAGTTTCAAATTACGACTTTTTATACCGAAAATATGCCAATTACTGAAAACGGCGATGGGTCATATTTTGCTCAAACCCCCCAGCAGTTTTCAAAATGTCTGAAATGTCGGAAATTTGACTCCTAGGCGTGATTTTTGAGCCTTATTCTGACTCTCTGCACCTATTTTTAGTTTCAAATTACGACGTTTCATACCGAAAATATGCCAATTACTGTAAACGGTGATGGGTCATATTTTGCCCAAACCCCCCTGCAGTTTTCAAAATGTCTGAAATGTCGGAAATTTTACTCCTGAGCGTGATTTTTGAGCCGAATTCTGACTCTCTGCACCTATTTTCAGTTTCAAATTACGAATTTTTATACCGAAAATATGCCAATTACTGAAAACGGCGATGCGTCATATTTTGCCCAAACCCCCCTGCAATTTTCAAAATGTCTGAAATGTCGGAAATTTGACTCCTGAACGTGATTTTTGAGCCGATTTCTGACTCTCTGCACCTATTTTCAGTTTCAAATTACGACGTTTCATACCGTAAATATGTCAATTACTGAAAACGGCGATGGGTCATATTTTGCCCAAACCCCCCTGCAGTTTTCAAAATGTCTGAAATGTCGGAAATTTGACTCCTGAGCGTGATTTTTTATCCGAATTCTGACTCTCTGCACCTATTTTCAGTTTCAAATTACTACTTTTCATACCGAAAATATGCCAATTACTGAAAACGGCGACGGGTCATATTTTGCCCAAAACCTCCTGCAGTTTTTAAAATGTCTGAAATGTCGGAAATTTGACTCCTGAGCGTAATTTTTGAGCCAAATTCTGACTCTCTGCACCTATTTTCAGTTTCAAATTACGACGTTTCATACCGAAAATATGCCAATTACTGTAAACGGCGATGGGTCATATTTTGGCCAAACCCCACTGCAGTTTTCAAAATGTCTGAAATGTCGGAAATTTGACTCCTGAGCGTGATTTCTGAGCCGAATTCTGACTCTCTGCACCTATTTTCATTTTCAAATTACAACTTTTTATACCGAAAATATGCCAATTACTGAAAACGGAGATGGGTCATATTTTGCCCAAACCCCCCTGCAGTTTTCAAAATGTCTGAAATGTCGGAAATTTGACTCCTGAGCGTGATTTTTTATCCGAATTCTGACTCTCTGCACCTATTTTCAGTTTCAAATTACGACTTTTTATACCGAAAATATGCCAATTACTGAAAACGGCGATGGGTCATATTTTGCCCAAACCCCACTGCAGTTTTCAAAATGTCTGAAATGTCGGAAATTTGACTCCTGAGCGTGATTTTTGAGCCGAATTCTGACTCTCTGCACCTTTTTTCAGTTTAAAATTACGACGTTTCATGCCGAAAATATGCCAATTACTGAAAACGGCGATGGGTCATATTTTGCCGAAACCCCCCTGCAGTTTTTAAAATGTCTGAAATGTTGGAAATTTGACTCCTGAGCGTGATTTTTGAGCCTTATTCTGACTGCACCTTTTTTCAGTTTCAAATTACGACGTTTCATACCGAAAATATGCCAATTACTGTAAACGGTGATGGATCATATTTTGCCCAAACCCCCCTGCAGTTTTCAAAATGTCTGAAATGTCGGAAATTTGACTCCTGAGCGTGATTTTTGAGCCGAATTCTGACTCTCTGCACCTATTTTCAGTTTCAAATTACGACTTTTTATACCGAAAATATGCCAATTACTGAAAACGGCGATGGGTCATATTTTGCCCAAACCCCCCTGCAGTTTTCAAAATGTTTGAAATGTCGGAAATTTGACTCCTGAACGTGATTTTTGAGCCGATTTCTGACTCTCTGCACCTATTTTCAGTTTCAAATTACGACGTTTCATACCGAAAATATGCCAATTACTGAAAACGGCGATGGGTCATACTTTGCCCAAACCCCCCTGCAGTTTTCAAAATGTCTGAAATGTCGGAAATTTGACTCCTGAGCGTGATTTTTTTATCCGAATTCTGACTCTCTGCACCTATTTTCAGTTTCAAATTACGACTTTTTATACCGAAAATATGCCAATTACTGAAAACGGCGATGGGTCATATTTTGCCCAAACCCCCCTGCAGTTTTCAAAATGTCTGAAATGTCGGAAATTTGACTCCTGAGCGTGATTTTTGAGCCGAATTCTGACTCTCTGCACCTATTTTCATTTTTAAATTACGACTTTTCATACCGAAAATATGCCAATTGTTGAAAACGGCGACGTGTCATATTTTGCCCAAACCCCCTGCAAAAATCGACCGATTTTCGCCGCTAGCGGCCAAAAATGGGGCTATTTTCGCCGCTAGCGGCCAAAAATCGTGCAAATTTCGCCGCTAGCGGCCAAAAATCGTGCGAATTTCGCCGCTAGCGGATAAAAATCGCGCGATTTTCGCCGCTAGCGGCCAGAAACTATGCGATTTTTGCAACTGGCGGGCAAAAAGAGGCGCGATTTTCGTCGCTAGCGGCCAAAAACCGTATAATTTTCACAGCTGGCGGGCAAAAATCGCGCGATTTAAGCCGCTACCGGCCAAAAACCGCGTGATTTTCGCAGCTAGCGGCCAAAAACCGTGCGATTTTTACAGCTCGCGGGCAAAAATCGCGCGATTTTCGCCGCTGCAGGCCAAAAACCGCGCGATTTTCGCCGCTACCGGCCAAAAACCGTGCGATTTTCGCCGCTAGCGGCCAATAACCATGCGATTTTCGCAGCTGGCGGGCAAAAATCGCGATTTTTGCCGCTAGCCGCCAAAAATCGGGCGATTTTTGCCGCTAACGATCGAAAATGCGCTATTTTCGACGCTAGCGGCCAGAAACCATGCGATTTTTGCAGCTGGCGGGCAAATATCGTGCGAATTTCGCCGCTACCTGCCAAAAATCGACCGATTTTCGCCGCTAGCGGCCAAAAATCGACCGATTTTCGCCGCTAGCGGCCAAAAAAGGGGCGATTTTCGCCGCTAGCTGCCAAAAATCGTGCGAATTTCGCCGCTAACGGCCAAAAATGCGCTATTTTCGACGCTAGCGGCCAAAAATGCGCTATTTTCGACGCTAGCGGCCAGAAACCATGCGATTTTTGCAGCTAGCGCGCAAAAATCCCGCGAATTTCGCCGCTATCTGCCAAAAACCGCGCGATTTTCGCCGCTAGCGGCCAAAAACCATGCGATTTTCGTAGCTGGCGGGCAAAAATCGCGTGATTTTCGCCGCTACCGGCCAAAAATCGCGCGATTTTCACCGCTAGCGGCCAAAAACCATGCGATTGTCGCAGCTGGCAGGCAAAAATCAAGATTTTCGCCGCTACCGGCCAAAAATAGCGCGATTTTCGCCGCTAGCGGCCAAAAATAGCGCGATTTTCGCCGCTAGCGGCCAAAAACCGTGCGATTTTCGCCGCTAGCGGCCAAAAAATCGGGCGATTTTTGCCGCTAGCGGCCAAAAATAGCGCAATTTATGCCGCTACCGGCCAAAAACCGCGCGATTTTCGCCGCTAGCGGCCAAAAATCATGCGATTTTCGCAGCTGGCGGGCAAAAATCGCGCGATTTAAGCCGCTAGCGGCCAAAAATCGTGCGAATTTCGCCGCTAGCGGCCAAAAATCGCGCGATTTTCGCCGCTAGCGGCCAGAAACTATGCGATTTTTGCAACTGGCGGGCAAAAATAGCGTGATTTTTGCCGCTACCGGCCAAAAACCGCGTGATTTTCGCTGCTAGCGCCCAAAAACCGTGCGATTTTCACAGCTGGCGGGCAAAAATCGCGCGATATAAGCCGCTACCGGCAAAAAATCGCGCGATTTAAGCCGCCAGCGGCCAAAAACCATGCGGTTTTCGCCGCTAGCGGCCAAAAATCGGGCGATTTTTGCCGCTAACGGTCGAAAACCGCGCTATTTTCGACGCTAGCGGCCAGAAACCATGCGATTTTTGCAGCTGGCGGGCAAAAATCGCGCGAATTTCACCGCTACCAGCCAAAAATCGACCGATTTTCGCCGCTAGCGGCCAAAAAAGAGGCTTTTTTCGCCGTTAGCGGCCAAAAATGGGGCTATTTTCGCCGCTAGCGGCCAAAAATCGTGCGAATTTCGCCGCTAGCGGCCAAAAATTGCGCGATTTTCGCCGCTAGCGGCCAGAAACTATGCGAGTTTTGCAGCTGGCGGGCAAAAATCGCGCGAATTTCGCCGCTACCTGCCAAAAATCGACCGATTTTCGCCGCTAGCGGCCAAAAAAGAGGCTTTTTTCGCCGCTAGCGGCCAAAAATGGGGCTATTTTCGCCGCTAGCGGCCAAAAATCGTGCAAATTTCGCCGCTAGTTGCCAAAAATCGTGCGAATTTCGCCGCCAGCGGCCAAAAATCGCGCGATTTTCGCCGCTAGCGGCCAGAAACTATGCGATTTTTGCAGCTCCCGGGCAAAAATAGCGCGATTTTCGCCACTACCGGCCAAAAATAGCGCGATTTTCGCTGCTACCGGCCAAAATTCGGGCGCTAACGGCCGAAAACCGCACTATTTTCGACGCTAGCGGCCAGAAACCATGCGATTTTTCCAGCTGGCGGGCAAAAATCGCGCGAATTTCGCCGCTACCTGCCAAAAATCGACCGATTTTCGCCGCTAGCGGCCAAAAAAGAGGCTTTTTTCGCCGCTAGCGGCCTAAAATGGGGCTATTTTCGCCGCTCGCGGCCAAAAATCGTGCGAATTTCGCCGCTAGCGGCCAAAAATCGCGCGATTTTCGCCGCTAGCGGCCAGAAACTGCGATTTTTGCAGCTGGCGGGCAAAAATAACGCGATTTTCGCCGCTACCGGCCAAAAACCGCGCGATTTTCGCCGCTAGCGGCCAAAAACCATGCGATTTTTGCAGCTGGCGGGCAAAAATCGCGTGATTTTCGCAGCTAGCGGCCAAAAACCGTGCGATTTTTACAGCTGGCGGGCAAAAATCGCGTGATTTTCGCAGCTAGCGGCCAAAAACCGTGCGATTTTTACAGCTGGTGGGCAAAAATCGCGCGATTTTCGCCGCTGCCGGCCAAAAACCGCGCGATTTTCGCCGCTACCGGCCAAAAACCGCGCGATTTTCGCCGCTAGCGGCCAAAAACCATGCGATTTTCGCAGCTGGCGGGCGATTTTTGCCTCTAGCCGCCAAAAATCGGGCGATTTTTGCCGCTAAAGGCCGAAAATGCGCTATTTTCGCCGCTAGCGGCCAGAAACTGCGATTTTTGCAGCTGGCGGGCAAAAATCGTGCGAATTTCGCCGCTACCTGCCAAAAATCGACCGATTTTCGCCGCTAGCGGCCAAAAAAGGGGCGATTTTCGCCGCTAGCGGCCAAAAATCGTGCGAATTTCGCCGATAGCGGCCAAAAATCGCGCGAAAAGTAGCGAAAGTAGCGAAATTTTGGGCTAAAAAGTAGGGAAAGTAGGCCAATTTTGGGCTAAAAAGTAGCGAAAGTATATAAATAATATAATTTTATATTAATATTAATATAAAATATTAATGAGA
Organism: Procambarus clarkii; assembly: GCF_040958095.1. Taxonomy (NCBI): domain Eukaryota; kingdom Metazoa; phylum Arthropoda; class Malacostraca; order Decapoda; family Cambaridae; genus Procambarus; species Procambarus clarkii. The sequence goes on along the minus strand of NC_091166.1, from coordinate 44,485,871 downwards.
TATATACATCTCAAAACAAAATTTATATATAATTTTTTTTAAATATATACAAGAGTTTTTACATTCTTGTACATTTAGATATATATATATATATATATATATATATATATATATATATATATATATATATATATATATATATATATATATATATATTTATATATATATATATATATATATTTTATTTATATATAAATATATTATTTATATCTATAATATATATATTATATTTATATATATAATATCTTATATATGTATAATATATAGATTTATATATATCATATCTATATATAGATATGAACGTTCATATCTATATATAGGTATGAACGTTGTACTCGGGCCGATTTGCCATGTTTTTCGACTACCTTACCAATCAAGATGGCTTCGGCCATATATCTACGTTAATCTGAACTCCAATAAACAAAATGGACCTCGTACATTTTCATTATGTACGAGGTCCATTTCTGTTTATTGCAGTTAAAATTAACGTAGATATATTAGGTGGACATAATTTATGAAACCGTGCCGTATTAGGCAAATAGAGAAATGCGTACTAGGTACGGAATATTGAACATGTGGTTCTCAGTGTCACAGCATATGGACAATCCTGTCATTTTTTCTCCCTCACACTGTCTCGTGATATACACAATTGATTATAATTATTTATGTTTCTATGTACATTAACGTGTTTTTATTATTATATTGTACTTTCAAACAACGTACAGGTATTCACTGTACATATAACATCATACACGAATTAACTTCTTTGCATATACTACAGTTTTTCTCAAACTAGATATCTATACATTTTACGTCAGACATAAAACTGGGATATTTTATTGCCCTATGATGTAATTATCAATACAACAAACCAAACACGGAAAACTATATTATATTTACATATCTCTAACTAAAAATAACATTGATGCAACTGTGCCAAATATCACGAAGGTTACAATAAACTATCAGTCGCCATTATCTCATTTATACATTTTATTTTGTCATCGACAGCTACATAAAATGCACCTCAGTTTATATATGCCTCAATAATTTTTTTGCCATACATTATTAGCACATGACATACATCACATTATATTTGTACATACATTTATGTAGAACAAGTCAATAAACAGTATGTAAATAACTGCAACATTTCCTTCCCTATGCCTAATATTCATTTAACCCTCTTGGAGGGAGCGATGTGCACCGCCCACAGTACCTCACGCCTATCATTTACATTCAGCTGTCGCCACTTCTTATTCACCCACAAAATCCTTCGACAATTTTACCAATATTCATCCAATTACAAAAAACGTGTATTTACTGTCCAGCTTTCACGTGCGTGCGTCAACCCTGTCTAGTCAAACATTTTCTCAGCCATTTTAGTAACTTCTATGTAGTATATATCCAAAACTCATCTAATTTCTTACATCTCATTGTATTAACTCATCTATGAAAATACATGTTGCATAAATACACGTCTTAAACATTTCACCTACATTTTTATATATACAACTATTCAATACCTAATGCATATCTATTAACCAATATATATCATTTACCCTACCACTACAACGAACTTTTACTCAACTCCTAGGCACAACAGATCGACATCAAACCATAGTGACAACATCTACGCTACGATTTATCTATGCAAGCGCCCTGTCCTTGCTTACTACAGGCTATGCGTCTTGCCAGCAAACCTTATCTCTGCTCACTCACATGTATTTCTCCAGCTTTACTAGCACTACAATAAAGTAAACAAATTCCATTTCGCCTTTTTATTAGTCAATGTGTAACTTTTTCAGCATACAAACAATTCTGCCATCTTCACTTGGATGTACGGCCGATTTATTTAAGCCCTTGTCGGATCACGACGTACATTTACGGTCCGTGTTATAGTGGGTATATACTACTAGATCGACTTGGGGTTTGTATGAATATGTTTGCCATTAAATTTCCGTTTTCTCTAATTGCCACAGTCCCTATTTGAGAAAACGGCAATGTATTCTAACTTAGACGAGACACTATTGAGTTGGTGACAACGAGGGTAGTCACACTTGTGTTGGCCGCGATCATGATTCTATATTTATATGCATATGTCTGTACAGATTTTTATTACAAACAAAACGGTGTGAACAAGTATAAACTGGAAAAACATGAACAAAGTACAAACTTTTTACAAACGCGTAAAATTTTATTTGACGCTCTCTTGGCCAATTCTACCCATGTTCTTATACAACTTTATATTGCGAACACATTGCTATAAAAATGAAATACGTAGCTCGAAATATAATGTCAGGACACTTATGTAAGTATAAACTTTCAAAGCGCTGCATCACAACTGTGTCGTCGCTGCTTATTTCAAGGCTAACGCTTCGCCCAGTTCCCACTCATGCGGGTCACCCACTACCATAATTAGACATTGATAGCCATATGTCTGGGTGGGGAAGTTTATTGCGAGTTCAGTGATATCAAAATAAGCGCTATAGGATGACTGAGGCTGGCAACAAACGAAAGAGTATGAACATTTACTTCCCGTTTGGGTGTCACAGCGAGTCATCTTCGTGTTTATTTACTTCGTGGTGGGATAGCAAATCCTTTGCTGACATTTTATGCATATGATCTTGTACAGATTTTTATTGCCAACGCAATAAATATACAAAAATGAAAAACGTAGCTCGAGAATTGATGTTAGCAGCGTGAAAAGATTATACGCTTGAGGGCCCAGAACGCCGCGCGCACTAAAGTGTTTTAACAATGTCAAACTGCCATATTTTATGTACAGCTTGTATGACACTTAATACAATGACAACTCATTTACCTACTTACTGTCCATTATCGTTTCTATCACTTACGACTTATTATTTTTTACTTGACCAACTATAAGAGTTTAAGCTTAATGGTACTCAAATGCATTTATCAGAACAATGCCTCCTTTACTTAATTACCTAACGTAATCTACAATTTATCAACATCAACGATTAACTTTTTTTTTTACTTATTAAATAAAACACTAACGTTAGTTTGCTTTCAAATTATAAATTATAACTATTTTCTACCAAAATGCAATCACACATTTGCTATAACATAAATAACGGCCAACAATTTCCATGTCAAAAGTACTTTTTCAATTAACATTATGCCTACCTTTATATCAATTTTTTACTATACCTTTCCATATTTATTGTTGGGATAACGACAAAAGCGATTTCTCACAAAACGCAAACTACACTGGCCCTTAAATCTATGCGACTAAAATATCTGCCATATTTAACTTCAACATTAGTAACACCATCTCGGAAACCCTTAATGCTCAAACTAAACCATTCCTACATAAATGATAATTGTGCCACACATTCTAATGATCTTTTGTTTCACGATTATTTCTTTCAACTTTAAATGGGGATATCACACTCTCCTTATGACTTTATCCTCCATGTCACTTTCTACTCTGGCCTTGCTCGTCATCTTCACTCATGGTTAGTGAGTGTTTCTTCACCTTCATCTTCACTGTTTCAGCCGCCTCGCACCTCTCCACACCAACCTTCTGGAAACGTTGCATCAAGTTAAAGTTTAAAACCATCTTTCATTTTCTTAATGATTACGATCTCTATTACATTCTGGTATGTCTACCAATTTATAACACCTTTCAGGAAAACTACATTACATGTCTTGCAGCTCTCACTAGTCAATTTTTTCCATTCATGCAATGCCCACCCAATACAAAACTGATATATACACAGTTGCAAACACATGAATGTCATTACTACTTGTGTGTAATGGTCTCCCAACCCTCACCATCCACTTACGTCTGGCTAACCACCAACTGCCAACAATTTTTATACCACCAGTAGACTTTCAGACTATGGAATGACCTTGCTCTCAAACTATTTATCAAAACAAGCCACCAAAGCTATGTAGCCCGTCCGTCCTCCAACCAAATATTAAATGGACCCGCCAACCCATCTGTCTTATATTTGGTTTACACTAACAGTTCCAACACTTCCTAAACAACTTCACTGACGAAACTGCGGCTTACAATTCTATATTTTGTATTAATTATGACAATCTCATAAGCCAATCAGGTCGGCGCGAACCTAACATCTATGCATTCCCACCCACAGTTCTTGTTTATTATGATGGCTGCATAACTGCAGTACCCTATAATTACGGTGTTCTGAAACCACTTCAATCATGTCTACCTGCTGTAGGAACACTGATCTCAGATTGTTTAGGTAGGAACCTTACTTGTATACAACGTATGACTTCTACTGCCACAACAACTACCTACCACATTACAAAACACGGATAATATTGTGATTTGCATCTTAACTTTCACCACGCATCACTAAATTCCCGAATACAACAACACTTAATCACTTTAATACTTGTCCCTGCAACACCCAATTTGACTACATGCCACTATTAACAATGATTTCCCTACATTAATTCAATTTCAAACCTATCTACGCCCTAAACTATTATATTCTTACTAAATGGGAACTATTTAGTAATGGCCATCAAGTCCTCAGAAATTTTTGGTAACAAATGCTTTACTTTAATAAACCTCATGACAAGAGGCGTCATGATAAACTGTTTACACGTAACTGATGTTCAAACACTTGTTTCTCTTACTATTTTATTTCAACAAGGCTGCAAATGCTTCACCCACGTACTACAAATATTACCCAACAGATCTTAAACACCTAGCCACACACAATATCCCACTATAATTCTTAAAATGTAGCATGTTCACTAGATTCGTGTTATTATTCTGTCACAGTTCGACCGATGAATGCAATGCCCTTTAGTAGAGGACGGGTTGCACACTGGCCGAAACATCCTAACTTCCTTACCCATATTACTAACCAAAAAGGGTAACCGTTTAATACCTTTCAAATTTTACTACGTTAACATTTACGTATATACCCGTTTACTGCCTCAACTTTGATAACACGAACATTTGCCCAATTCAAGCTCTAACTGCACGGGGGGGGGGGGGGGGGGTGACCAAACTACATTGTTACGTGGACCCGCCACACCTAGCTGGACATATTTAACATCCTCACCTTAACTGTGTAGTAGTAAGGTACGAACGTACAACATTCCAGGCTTCGTACGTAGCCCAGTTAACACATCCTCCACTGACTGCCTTCAGGAATACAACTGATCAAACTCGCGTTCTCGTTCAGCCGGCGACGAACTGCAGCCAATCACGTCGGGTATAACCTGAAAAAATATGAAAGTTATCACCAGTACCTCCCTCTTCAATTAACTACGACTATAATCTCAACACTAATTACAATTTGCATTAGATCCTTTTTAATAACACTAGTTATTTATATTTACGTCTAAACTATTCTACGTTGCACCTTCAGACAAGTTGTTGACGGCTACTTATTTACAACCCATGGATTCCCCCACCTTCGAGAGACGGGGGGGGGGGGGCTTTAAAACATGTGTAGCCCTTACCTGACCTTTATACACTTAAACTAGACTACATACTAACCTTTACCTACCTATTTTCAGACTACAGAAACCCTGCAAATGACACCAAAAGTAATTCCTTCCCTTAACTGCAGATTTAACCACCCACTTTCATACGGAAAAGGACCTACAGCCTTGATTTGACTCAACTATTGACAATTAAACCTTAACTTCATTTAATACCTATTCAAATTCTTTCCTTCTGCAGCAAGGAATAATAGCACCAGCCGCCTATGGTAATCCTATTCAGTTTTTACACCATAATTCAGTCAAATAACATGCCTACATCTCTCTGCTAGGAATATTACAAATACTCACCTGCGCAATGCAGACATTTCAGCCACCTGCTTCTGGTCGACAACTTCAGTTTCACTTATTCCATTGTTCATCATACCGTTAGTGTCTCCGCGAGTATGCCATGTCAACCAATAAGAGGAGGGTCTTCACGGTCTCAATATCCACATCTTAACACGTAATACCCGACGCTGGTTCCAGCAGCCTCATTACATTACTGAAGGGAAAATTAGTCACATTAGTTATTTCAAAAACATACGATCTAAATTTCATTTTAGTCCCGATTACACTTCACAACTAAAATAATATCAATATACGCACAAGAACACGGTGGTACCGTCTACTTGGGCGTATATACGCACACATATAGCTTTCAAATTTAAATATTTTGCCCCCAACATAATCCTGCTTTGACGGTCTCGTGTTTTCGACTATACACTAGGGGGTCTGTGGTCCCCAGTGACCCTTATTTCACAGCAACAGGGTTTACAGCCACAGACCACCAACACCAACTAAAGTTCACGACCGTAGTGCTCAACTTCTAGGGGCAAAATGACGCGGCGCTGCTCCTCTACCAGCAGGTGCACTCAACAGCCAATCACGTCTCCCGTTTTCAATTGACGTCACATTCTCGCTACCTGTACTCTCGATTCTCATTGGTCGCCTCGACATAGTTGGATACCCTAGTAATTCTTATAACATTTCTTTCATGTAACTTTGACATATGTACACATAAAACAATTTTAACACCTTTTTCCGTGTATACATACTGAGTTTACTTTAGTCATGCACTATTTTTACGGCTACAAGTATCCCTCCCGCTTGGTAAACTATTGTAGTGACGTTAATAGCCATGAACACGCTGGTCGATTAAGCCCAACACACTTTTTGGAACTTCGGACAATATCTTCACTGTATTACACTGTCCGTCATTATAAATAAATGACAAAGTACTATTAGTCCTTTGATACTGTTCATCACAACTACCTCTTACGTTAACTCCATCATTATGGAATCCGAGGCCTTCCCATGGACTATATCCAATCCTATCTTAGTGATAAACACCAATGTGTAGCAACCAATGATATCACCTCTCCCACTCTACCAATAACCGTTGGAGTGCCACACACCAGCATCTTCGGACCTTTCCTATTTCTTATATACATCAATGATCTCCTTAATGTCTCTAACATTCTTAAACCTATATTGTTTCTTGACGATCCTACCCTCATCTACTCAAACCACAACCTACATACACTAAATAATGCTGTAAATAATTAAGTAAAAAAAGGTCCACTTATATATGTCAAACAATGAACATAGAAAACACCTACTACATCTTATTTGCAAGCAAATCAATAAGTGCAATTCCACTTCACATAGACAATGTTAACATTACTAACAAAAATGATGGCAACTTTCTTGCCCTATTCCTAGACAAGATACTCAACTTCAGCACCCACATACAACACGGAACTAAGAAAATCTATAAAACAGTAGGTCTACTCTCCAAAATCAGATATTATGTACCAAACCCTGCTCTCATCTCACTATATTATGCACTAATCTATCCCTATCTTAATTATGGTATCTGTGCATCGGGTTCAACCACCTCAAGTCCATCATCACCCAGCAAAAATCTGCTATCACAATAATAACACATTCTGCTTTCAGACAACACTCAGCCCCCTTCTTTAAACCCCTAAACATAAACTCCGTTCACACATTCTCTTGTGTCAACTACATTTACAAAACCCTGTTCTTAAATGCAAACCCTGCTCTGAAATTCTCCCTGGACAGATGTAATAGGACCCATAATCACCACACCAGAAATAATTATCTCTGATATCCAGAGTGAAACTTAATCTGTGTAAACACTATGCAAATAAAGGGACCTACTCTATGGAACTCACTCCCTAATGATTTGAAAACCTGTCCAACTTTTCCGTCATTCAAAAACTAAACTAAAAAGTACCTAATTTCATCTTCATGGTTTCCTACCATGTTCCTTTAAAATTGCACTGTATCTAGTGATACCAATTCTCCCAATCTTTATGTACCTAATCCTAACAACTTTACCATTGTGATCATTGCTGTCTTCTTATAGGCGCTATAAATTGGCTCTATGGCGCCTATTAACCTTGTCTAAATTACCAATCAAGCTGTCAATGCAATCAACCACAGCTACCAATGTCCTTTAATAGACCTACTAATCTCTCCCATCTCATTTTTCTGTTTTCTTGTAATGTACCTGTAATCATTTAATTAATTCTGCTTGAATTTATCTACTTCAATATTTCTGTTACTTTAAGGACTTGCCAGAAACGCTGCGCGTATTAGTGGCTTTACAAATTTCTAAATACCAAACTATGTATCCTCACACACCCAATATACGTTCTTGTATATAAATAAATACATAAATAACATATGCTCATTAAGCTAGCCGAAAAACCCACATTTTTTTAACACAAACATTTTACATTCGGCTCACAACTGATGATGTTCGAACAGTGCTTCGCTCACGACCTCGGTTCGAGTCGCAATGCTGTTAACGTTTCACCCACCTACTTCAAATACATATTATTGCCAACTGAACCTAAACGCCTAACCTAACCTATGCCTTCAACTTTAATATATATATTATTATTATTATTTTATACTAACAACATAAGTATTTGCAATACCCATTACTGTATTACGTATGAGGGGAGGGAGACGATGATTGGGGCCAATACAACAAGAACACTTAATTTGATCTAATTTAGGCCTTCTTATGCACCAAATAATAACATAAAATAATTACAACGCCTCCCTTGCTTCCATCCCAATCGACATGATAATTGTTTTATTTTTATGGGGTAAAAACATAAAGACAACCATAACAGAACAAAATCTACGTCAATATTATCAGTAACAAGGAAAGAAACACAAGAATAGTATAACATCACATACAAACAGAAACTGTACAATACATAAAATGAAAACATTAACAATAAATATCTGCTGCACTTAATTTTTGTATATATTTACATGCAAACTATGCTACAGAAAAGACAATAAATACAACAAAACCGTGTTTTAACATCCTTTTACCCAAGGGCCACAACGGCTTCAGAATTAGGCGAGATACCCTTATAAATTCTCCATGAACCACATTTTCTATAAACGTCCTGAAATATTTTCTCTTCAGAAAACGACGAAATGCTAACTGCAACAGTAACTCGCTAATTTAATATATTAATACGTATAGAAATACTTAATATTAATTCATTGTGTCGGGGGACATGCTGCCAGGATATTAGGATATACATACAGTACATGTGAGGCTTATATCGCGGTACTTATATCGACCCTTCCATATCGACAGCCGAGCGATATTGATCATTGTGTTTATTGCAACACTTGCCACCTTTACGATGAGTTTACCACAAACAGCAACGAGGCTTATTGCCCAAAGTACACCGTTGTGTCTTGATAACGCAATCATAAGTGCTCCAATTCGAGTTCTTTCCATATTGATAACATCTTTGCAAGCATAGTACAAACTAAACAATCACGGTTGTGATTGCAATATGCTTCCTCATACCCTTAATCACTAGACCTACTAGAATCACTGATAGCACTGCCACGACGCTCGATCACATCTGGACAAACATAACCTCTCCGCTTACTTCAGGTATAATCACCGATAGCACTACAGATCATTACCCCACATTTCTCTTAACTAACATTAGCAAACCACCTCTTGAGTCAAGAGTGATACGTTTTAGACTGCACAATGAAACTGCTATAGACAATTTTATAACTGCTGCTGATAATGTCAACTGGGAGTCCGAGTTAGGTAACATAGTGGACATCAACCTTGCAGTACAATCTTTTCTTCAAAAAACTCTTAGCCTTTATAATACCCACTGTCCTATGCTTACAAAACAAGTCACAACCAAAAGGCTTAACAATCCCTGGCTTACAAAGGGAATACTTAAATCTATTAATAAAAAACATGACCTTGAGAAGAAGTATAGGTTAGGAATTGTCTCCAAAGAATTCTCAAAGAATTACTCATTATTGCTGTCTAAGATAATTAGACGAGCCAAAACTAAATACTACGAAGATAAATTTACCCAAATAAAGAGCAACATTAAACAAACTTGGAGAACAATTTCTCAAATATTGGGATCAAAGAAGTCTTTAAATAACAAACCGACTCTCCTGTCTAATAACGATGGTCAGCTTTCAGCCTCTGATTCTGCTACTGAGTTCAATAGGTTCTTCTCTTCCATTGGTTCATGCCTTGCAAATGATATTCCATCTTCCAGTACAGACATTAATGACTATCTTTCAGGTAACTATCCACAGTCTCTGTACCTAAAGCCTATTAATTCCACTGACGTCAATGAGATAATCCTTTCCCTTAAAACCAAGTCTGATGCCCTTGAGGAGATACCAACTTTAATTTACAAAAAAGCCTCCAGATCTTTAGCCCCTGCTATTGCTTTGCTCTTCAACAAGTCACTTGAACTCCAAACCTTCCCAGATATTCTAAAAAAAGCGAGAGTAACGCCTGTCCACAAATGTGGTAATCTCACAGATGTTAACAACTACAGACCTATATCTTTCCTGCCAAACTTGTCAAAAAATTTTGAAAAACTAATCTATAAGCAGCTTTACTCATATCTAGCCAAACTCAATATACTTAGCCCTTGCCAATATGGCTTCAGACCCAAAAAAAGCACTAACGATGCACTTATTAGTATGCTTAACTCGATTCATACAGCTCTTGATAAAAATGAGTTCTCTGTTGGGTTGTTTGTGGACCTGCGTAAAGCTTTTGACACTGTCAACCACCAAAACCTTCTTCTTAAATTACATCATTATGGAGTCAGAGGACACTCCCTACAATACCTCAAATCCTACCTTACTGACAGGCTCCAATATGTTTCTGTGAATAATACAATTTCTCCCACCCTACCCATCAACATTGGTGTTCCCCAGGGCAGCATACTTGGCCCTCTCCTCTTTCTCATCTACATTAATGACCTTCCAAATGCCTCCCAACACCTCAAACCAATTCTATTTGCTGACGACACAACCTTCATTTACTCCAGTCCTGATCCCCTTGCTCTAAATGCCACAGTAAATACTGAGCTAAATAAAGTCCATCTGTGGCTAACTGCCAACAAACTCACCCTTAACATTGACAAAACTTTCTATATTCTGTTTGGCAATAAATCCTCTAATCAAATAAATCTCAAAATAAACAATACCCAAATTTGTAACAAATTAGATGGCAAATTCCTTGGCGTTCTCATTGACCACAAGCTTAATTTCCAGGGACACATTCTAAACATATCAAAAAAAGTTTCAAAAACTGTGGGCATTCTTTCTAAGATCAGATATTATGTACCACGCCCTGCCCTGGTGACTCTCTATTACTCCCTTATCTATCCATATCTCAACTATGGTATTTGTGCTTGGGGCTCTACTACCCAAAATCACTTACGTCCTCTAATTACTCAACACAAAGCTGCTATTAGGACAATATCCAATTCTGGCCCCAGACACCACTCGGTACCCCTACTTAAATCTCTGAATATGTTAGACATTAAGTCACTGCACATTCTCTCATGTGTATTATACATATATAAAACGCTAAACTATAATGCCAATCCTGATCTCAAAAGCTTCATAGAAGGTTGTATCAGAACCCATGAGCATCACACCAGAAATAAATACAGTTTTGATATTCCTAGAGTACGACTTAATCAAACTAGAAATGCTCTACAAATCAAGGGACCCAGAATGTGGAATGACCTTCCCAACCATGTTAAAGACTGTACCTCTCTCAACCAGTTTAAGTTAAAAGCGAAGCTATACCTAATAAATTCCCTGTAACCTACCTTACCCTTCTATTGTCAACCAATGTCTGTTTTTTTCTTTAAAGAGCGCTGTTTGTCGACATAATTGTATTTGTGCTGCTTTTTCATCTATGTTTTCATTTCTTGTTTTCATTCTACTCATTATGCTCAATTAGTATTAAGCTTGTCATTTAAGTTTATCATGCCCGAAACGCTCTGCGTAATAGTGGCTTTAGGCATTGTATGTACTAGCTATACCTATAAGTTAAACAATCCTTGTAAATATTTATTGTATGTATGTACCTTACCTAAATAAAATTGTATTGTATTGTATTGTATGGTTCTCCACCATCCACGGGGAGAATTAACTCGCTTCTTCACTCTCCCATACATCTGGATCTTCCATGCTCTTGACACTCACATTCAAGGGGGTTCTGCCCTCACCTCCCGGAATGTGACCAGCCGCTGGCTCCACCACTACCACAACACTCCTACTCCCTACCTCTCCTGCTCAACCACTTGGGCTGGACGGTAGAGCGACGGTCGACGCTTCATGCAGTTCGCCGTTCAATCCCCGACCATCCAAGTGGTTGGCCACCACTCCTTCCCTCCCCCCGTCCCATCCCAAAATCCTTATCCTGACCCCTTCCCAGTGCTATATAGTCGTAATGACTTGGCGCTTTCCCCCTGATAATTCCCTTCCGTTCTTATGACTCCTGCAGCACAGTGGACTACGTGCTCGGCTCACAATCGACCCGGGTTCAATCCCCCGTGTAGGCCAGAACCGGTTGCCCAAGTTTACTTACACCTGATGCCTATGTTCACCTTACCGTATATAGGTAACCAGGAGGTATAGGCAACTGTTGTGGGTGGCTTCCTGGGGAAGGTCACTAGTTGGCCTAGTGGCGATCTCGACAAGCATATATACAGTCTTCCTGTCCCCGCAAGACAGGGAATTAGTAAATTAATTTAAGGCTCTCCGCCTTCCTCACCCTGTATTCAAACACCGTTTTCCTGACGTAACTCATTACTGTTATTCCTCGTTCACCCTGGTACCTAATACCATTCTTACATTACTCTTCTCATATTCTCAACTGCACATGTTCAATTCATAGCCTTTTGCAGCTTCTGGAGTTATCGGTTCCACTCTCTACTGTGTAGTGATATTTCGACCGACCGACCGACCGACATGTCTGAAATGTCGGAAATTTGACTCCTGAGCGTAATTTTGAGCCGAATTCTGACTCTCTGCACCTATTTTCAGTTTAAAATTACGACGTTTCATACCGAAAATATGCCAATTACTGAAAACGGCGATGGGTCATATTTTGCCCAAACCCCCCTGCAGTTTTCAAAATGTCGGAAATGTCGGAAATTTGACTCCTGAGCGTGATTTTTTATCCGAATTCTGACTCTCTGCACCTATTTTCAGTTTCAAATTACGACGTTTCATACCGAAAATATGCCAATTACTGAAAACGGTGATGGGTCATATTTTGCCCAAACCCCCCTGCAGTTTTTAAAATGTCTGAAATGTCGAAAATTTGACTCCTGGGCGTGATTTTTGAGCCGAATTCTGACTCTCAGCACCTATTTTCATTTTCAAATTACAACTTTTTATACCGAAAATATGCCAATTACTGAAAACGGAGATGGGTCATATTTTGCCCAAACCCCCCCTGCAGTTTTCAAAATGTCTGAAATGTCGGAAATTTGACTCCTAAGCGTGATTTTTTATCCGAATTCTGTCTCTCTGCACCTATTTTCAGTTTCAAATTACGACGTTTCATACCGAAAATATGCCAATTACTGTAAACGGCGATGGGTCATATTTTGCCCAAACCCCCCTGCAGTTTTCAAAATGTCTGAAATGTCGGAAATTTGACTCCTGAGCGTGATTTTTGAGCCGAATTCTGACTCTCTGCACCTATTTTCAGTTTCAAATTACGACGTTTCATACCGAAAATATGCCAATTACTGAAAACGGTGATGGGTCATATTTTGCCCAAACCCCCCTGCAGTTTTTAAAATGTCTGAAATGTCGGAAATTTGACTCCTGAGCGTGATTTTTGAGCCGAATTCTGACTCTCTGCACCTATTTTCAGTTTCAAATTACGACGTTTCATACCGAAAATATGCCAATTACTGTAAACGGCGATGAGTCATATTTTGCCCAAACCCCCCTGCAGTTTTCAAAATGTCTAAAATGTCGGAAATTTGACTCCTGAGCGTGATTTTTGAGCCAAATTCTGACTCTCTGCACCTATTTTCATTTTCAAATTACAACTTTTTATACCGAAAATATGCCAATTACTGAAAACGGAGATGGGTCATATTTTGCCCAAACCCCCCTGCAGTTTTCAAAATGTCTGAAATGTCGGAAATTTGACTCCTGAGCGTGATTTTTTATCCAAATTCTGACTCTCTGCACCTATTTTCAGTTTCAAATTACGACTTTTTATACAGAAAATATGCCAATTACTGAAAACGGCGATGGGTCATATTTTGCCCAAACCCCACTGCAGTTTTCAAATTGTCTGAAATGTCGGAAATTTGACTCCTGAGCGTGATTTTTGAGCCGAATTCTGACTCTCTGCACCTATTTTCAGTTTCAAATTACGACTTTTTATACCGAAAATATGCCAATTACTGAAAACGGCGATGGGTCATATTTTGCCCAAACCCCCCTGCAGTTTTCAAAATGTTTGAAATGTCGGAAATTTGACTCCTGAACGTGATTTTTGAGCCGATTTCTGACTCTCTGCACCTATTTTCAGTTTCAAATTACGACGTTTCATACCGAAAATATGCCAATTACTGAAAACGGCGATGGGTCATACTTTGCCCAAACCCCCCTGCAGTTTTCAAAATGTCTGAAATGTCGGAAATTTGACTCCTGAACGTGATTTTTTATCCGAATTCTGACTCTCTGCACCTATTTTCAGTTTCAAATTACGACTTTTTATACCGAAAATATGCCAATTACTGAAAACGGCGATGGGTCATATTTTGCCCAAACCCCCTGCAGTTTTCAAAATGTCTGAAATGTCGGAAATTTGAATCCTGAGCGTAATTTTTGAGCCGAATTCTGACTCTCTGCACCTATTTTCATTTTCAAATTACGACTTTTCATACCGAAAATATGCCAATTATTGAAAACGGCGACGTGTCATATTTTGCCCAAACCCCCTGCAGTTTTTAAAATGTCTGAAATGTCGGAAATTTGACTCCTGAGCGTAATTTTGAGCCGAATTCTGACTCTCTGCACCTATTTTCAGTTTCAAATTACGACGTTTCATACCGAAAATATGCCAATTACTGTAAACGGCGATGGGTCATATTTTGCCCAAACCCCCCTGCAGTTTTCAAAATGTCTGAAATGTCGGAAATTTGACTCCTGAGCGTGATTTTTGAGCCGAATTCTGACTCTCTGCACCTATTTTCAGTTTCAAATTACGACGTTTCATACCGAAAATATGCCAATTACTGAAAACGGCGATGGGTCATATTTTGCCCAAACCCCCCTGCAGTTTTTAAAATGTCTGAAATGTCGGAAATTTGACTCGTGAGCATGATGTTTGAGCCGAATTCTGACTCTCTGCACCTATTTTCAGTTTCAAATTACGACGTTTCATACCGAAAATATGCCAATTACTGTAAACGGCGATGGGTCATATTTTGCCCAAACCCCCCTGCAGTTTTCAAAATGTCTGAAATGTCGGAAATTTGACTCCTGAGCGTGATTTTTGAGCCGAATTCTGAATCTGCACCTATTTTCAGTTTCAAATTACGACGTTTCATACCGAAAATATGCCATTTACTGAAAACGGTGATGGGCCATATTTTGCCCAAACCCCCCTGCAGTTTTTAAAATGTCTGAAATGTCGGAAATTTGACTCCTGAGCGTAATTTTTGAGCCGAATTCTGAATCTCTGCACCTATTTTCAGTTTCAAATTACGACGTTTCATACCGAAAATATGCCAATTACTGTAAACAGCGATAAGTCATATTTTGCCCAAACCCCCCTGCAGTTTTCAAAATGTCTGAAATGTCGGAAATTTGACTCCTGAGCGTGATTTTTTATCCGAATTCTGACTCTCTGCACCTATTTTCAGTTTCAAATTACGCTTTTTATACCGAAAATATGCCAATTACTGAAAACGGACACGGGTCATATTTTGCCCAAACCCCCCTGCAGATTTCAAAATGTCAGAAATGTCGGAATTTTGACTCCTGAGCGTGATTTTTGAGCCGAATTCTGACTCTCTGCACCTATTTTCAGTTTCAAATTACGACGTTTCATACCGAAAATATGCCAATTACTGACAACGGCGATGGGTCATATTTTGCCGAAACCCCCCTGCAGTTTTCAAAATGTCTGAAATGTCGGAAATTTGACTCCTGAGCGTGATTTTTGAGCCGAATGCTGACTCTCTGCACCTATTTTCAGTTTCAAATTACGAATTTTTATACCGAAAATATGCCAATTACTGAAAACGGCGATGGGTCATATTTTGCCCAAACCCCCCTGCAGTTTTCAAAATGTCTGAAATGTCGGAAATTTAACTCCTGAGCGTGATTTCTGAGCCGAATTCTGACTCTCTGCACCTATTTTCAGTTTAAAATTACGACGTTTCATACCGAAAATATGCCAATTACTGTAAACAGCGATTGGTCATATTTTGCCCAAACCCCCTGCAGTTTTCAAAATGTCTGAAATGTCGGAAATTTGACTCCTGAGCGTGATTTTTTATCCGAATTCTGACTCTCTGCACCTATTTTAAGTTTCAAATTACGACTTTTTATACCGAAAATATGCCAATTACTGAAAACGGCGATGGGTCATATTTTGCCCAAACCCCCCTGAAGTTTTCAAAATGTCTGAAATGTCGGAAATTTGACTCCTGAGCATGATTTTTGAGCCGAATTCTGACTCTCTGCACCTATTTTAAGTTTCAAATTACGACTTTTTATACCGAAAATATGCCAATTACTGAAAACGGCGATGGGTCATATTTTGCCCAAACCCCCCTGCAGTTTTCAAAATGTCTGAAATGTCGGAAATTTGACTCCTGTGCGTGATTTTTGAGCCGAATTCTAACTCTCTGCACCTATTTTCAGTTTCAAATTACGACTTTTCATACCGAAAATATGCCAATTACTGAAAACGGACACGGGTCATATTTTGCCCAAACCCCCCTGCAGTTTTTAAAATGTCTGAAATGTCGGAAATTTGACTCCTGAGCGTAATTTTTGAGTCGAATTCTGACTCTCTGCACCTATTTTCAGTTTCAAATTACAACGTTTCATACCGAAAATATGCCAATTACTGAAAACGGACACGGGTCATATTTTGCCCAAACCCCCTTGCAGTTTTCAAAATGACTGAAATGTCTGAAATTTGACTCCTGAGCGTGATTTTTTTATCCGAATTCTGACTCTCTGCACCTATTTTCAGTTTCAAATTACGACTTTTTATACCGAAAATATGCCAATTACTGAAAACGGCGATGGGTCATATTTTGCCCAAACCCCCCTGCAGTTTTTAAAATGTCTGAAATCTCGGAAATTTGACTCCTGAGCGTGATTTTTGAGCCGAATTCTGACTCTCTGCACCTATTTTCAGTTTCAAATTACGACGTTTCATACCGAAAATATGCCAATTACTGTAAACGGCGATGAGTATTATTTTGCCCAAACCCCCCTGCAGTTTTCAAAATGTCTGAAATGTCGGAAATTTGACTCGTGAGCGTGATTTTTGAGCCGAATTCTGACTCTCTGCACCTATTTTCAGTTTCAAATTACGACGTTTCATACCGAAAATATGCCAATTACTGTAAACGGCGATGGGTCATATTTTGCCCAAACCCCCCTGCAGTTTTCAAAATGTCTGAAATGTCGGAAATTTGACTCCTGAGCGTGATTTTTGAGCCGAATTCTGACTCTCTGCACCTATTTTCAGTTTCAAATTACGACGTTTCATACCGAAAATATGCCAATTACTGAAAACGGTGATGGATCATATTTTTCCCAAACCCCCCTGCAGTTTTTAAAATGTCTGAATTGTCGGAAATTTGACTCGTGAGCGTGATTTTTGAGCCGAATTCTGACTCTCTGCACCTATTTTCAGTTTCAAATTACGACGTTTCATACCGAAAATATGCCAATTACTGACAACGGCGATGGGTCATATTTTGCCGAAACCCCCCTGCAGTTTTCAAAATGTCTGAAATGTCGGAAATTTGACTCCTGAGCGTGATTTTTTAGCCGAATGCTGACTCTCTGCACCTATTTTCAGTTTCAAATTACGAATTTTTATACCGAAAATATGCCAATTACTGAAAACGGCGATGGGTCATATTTTGCCCAAACCCCCCTGCAGTTTTCAAAATGTCTGAAATGTCGGAAATTTAACTCCTGAGCGTGATTTCTGAGCCGAATTCTGACTCTCTGCACCTATTTTCAGTTTAAAATTACGACGTTTCATACCGAAAATATGCCAATTACTGTAAACAGCGATGGGTCATATTTTGCCCAAACCCCCTGCAGTTTTCAAAATGTCTGAAATGTCGGAAATTTGACTCCTGAGCGTGATTTTTTATCCGAATTCTGACTCTCTGCGCCTATTTTCAGTTTCAAATTACAACGTTTCATACCGAAAATATGCCAATTACTGAAAACAGCGATGGGTCATATTTTGCCCAAACCCCCCTGAAGTTTTCAAAATGTCTGAAATGTCGGAAATTTGACTCCTGAGCATGATTTTTGAGCCGAATTCTGACTCTCTGCACCTATTTTAAGTTTCAAATTACGACTTTTTATACCGAAAATATGCCAATTACTGAAAACGGCGATGGGTCATATTTTGCCCAAACCCCCCTGCAGTTTTCAAAATGTCTGAAATGTCGGAAATTTGACTCCTGTGCGTGATTTTTGAGCCGAATTCTAACTCTCTGCACCTATTTTCAGTTTCAAATTACGACTTTTCATACCGAAAATATGCCAATTACTGAAAACGGACACGGGTCATATTTTGCCCAAACCCCCCTGGAGTTTTTAAAATGTCTGAAATGTCGTTAATTTGACTCCTGAGCGTAATTTTTGAGCCGAATTCTGACTCTCTGCACCTATTTTCAGTTTCAAATTACAACGTTTCATACCGAAAATATGCCAATTACTGAAAACAGCGATGGGTCATATTTTGCCCAAACCCCCCTGCAGTTTTCAAAATGTCTGAAATGTCGGAAATTTGACTCCTGAGCGTGATTTTTGAGCCGAATTCTGACTCTCTGCACCTACTTTCAGTTTCAAATTACGACTTTTCATACCGAAAATATGCCAATTACTGAAAATGGACACGGGTCATATTTTGCCCAAACCCCCCTGCAGTTTTTAAAATGTCTGAAATGTCGGAAATTTGACTCCTGAGCGTAATTTTTGAGCCGAATTCTGACTCTCTGCACCTATTTTCAGTTTCAAATTACGACGTTTCATACCGAAAATATGCCAATTACTGTAAACGGCGATGAGTATTATTTTGCCCAAACCCCCCTGCAGTTTTCAAAATGTCTGAAATGTCGGAAATTTGACTCCTGAGCGTTATTTTTTATCCGAATTCTGACTCTCTGCACCTTTTTTCAGTTTCAAATTACGACTTTTTATACCGAAAATATGCCAATTACTGAAAACGGCGATGGGTCATATTTTGCCCAAACCCCCCTGCAGTTTTGAAAATGTCTGAAATGTCGGAAATTTGACTCCTGAACGTGATTTTTGAGCCGAATTTTGACTCTCTGCACTTATTTTCAGTTTCAAATTACAACGTTTCATACCGAAAATATGCCAATTACTGAAAACGGACACGGGTCATATTTTGCCGAAACCCCCCCTGCAGTTTTTAAAATGTCTGAAATGTCGGAAATTTGACTCCTGAGCGTAATTTTTGAGCCGAATCTGACTCTCTGCACCTATTTTCAGTTTCAAATTACGACATTTTATACCGAAAATATGCCAATTACTGAAAACGGCGATGGGTCATATTTTGCCCAAACCCCCCTGCAGTTTTGAAAATGTCGGAAATGTCGGAAATTTGACTCCTGAGCGTAATTTTTGAGCCGAATTCTGACTCTCTGCACCTATTTTCAGTTTCAAATTACGACTTTTCATACCGAAAATATGCCAATTACAGAAAACGGACACGGGTCATATTTTGCCCAAACCCCCCTGCAGTTTTTAAAATGTTTGAAATGTCGGAAATTTGACTCCTGAGCGTAATTTTTGAGCCGAATTCTGACTCTCTGCACCTGTTTTCAGTTTCAAATTACGACGTTTCATACCGAAAATATGCCACTTACTGTAAACGGCGATGGGTCATATTTTGCCCAAACCCCCCTGCAGTTTTCAAAATGTCTGAAATGTCGGAAATTTGACTCCTGAGCGTGATTTTTTATCCGAATTCTGACTCTCTGCACCTATTTTCAGTTTCAAATTACGATTTTTTATACCGAAAATATGCCAATTACTGAAAACGGCGATGGGTCATATTTTGCCCAAACCCCCCTGCAGATTTCAAAATGTCTGAAATGTCGGAAATTTGACTCCTGAGCGTGATTTTTGAGCCGAATTCTGACTCTCTGCACCTATTTTCAGTTTCAAATTACGACGTTTCATACCGAAAATATGCCAATTACTGACAACGGCGATGGGTCATATTTTGCCCAAACCCCCCTACAGTTTTCAAAATATCTGAAATGTCGGAAATTTGACTCCTGAGCGTGATTTTTTAGCCGAATGCTGACTCTCTGCACCTATTTTCAGTTTCAAATTACGACTTTTTACACCGAAAATATGCCAATTACTGAAAACGGCGATGGGTCATATTTTGCCCAAACCCCCCTGCAGTTTTGAAAATGTCTGAAATGTCGGAAATTTGACTCCTGAACGTGATTTTTGAGCCGAATTTTGACTCTCTGCACTTATTTTCAGTTTCAAATTACAACGTTTCATACCGAAAATATGCCAATTACTGAAAACGGACACGGGTCATATTTTGCCGAAACCCCCCCTGCAGTTTTTAAAATGTCTGAAATGTCGGAAATTTGACTCCTGAGCGTAATTTTTGAGCCGAATCTGACTCTCTGCACCTATTTTCAGTTTCAAATTACGACATTTTATACCGAAAATATGCCAATTACTGAAAACGGCGATGGGTCATATTTTGCCCAAACCCCCCTGCAGTTTTGAAAATGTCGGAAATGTCGGAAATTTGACTCCTGAGCGTAATTTTTGAGCCGAATTCTGACTCTCTGCACCTATTTTCAGTTTCAAATTACGACTTTTCATACCGAAAATATGCCAATTACAGAAAACGGACACGGGTCATATTTTGCCCAAACCCCCCTGCAGTTTTTAAAATGTTTGAAATGTCGGAAATTTGACTCCTGAGCGTAATTTTTGAGCCGAATTCTGACTCTCTGCACCTATTTTCAGTTTCATATTACGACGTTTCATACCGAAAATATGCCACTTACTGTAAACGGCGATGGGTCATATTTTGCCCAAACCCCCCTGCAGTTTTCAAAATGTCTGAAATGTCGGAAATTTGACTCCTGAGCGTGATTTTTTATCCGAATTCTGACTCTCTGCACCTATTTTCAGTTTCAAATTACGATTTTTTATACCGAAAATATGCCAATTACTGAAAACGGCGATGGGTCATATTTTGCCCAAACCCCCCTGCAGATTTCAAAATGTCTGAAATGTCGGAAATTTGACTCCTGAGCGTGATTTTTGAGCCGAATTCTGACTCTCTGCACCTATTTTCAGTTTCAAATTACGACGTTTCATACCGAAAATATGCCAATTACTGACAACGGCGATGGGTCATATTTTGCCCAAACCCCCCTGCAGTTTTCAAAATGTCTGAAATGTCGGAAATTTGACTCCTGAGCGTGATTTTTTAGCCGAATGCTGACTCTCTGCACCTATTTTCAGTTTCAAATTACGACTTTTTACACCGAAAATATGCCAATTACTGAAAACGGCGATGGGTCATATTTTGCCCAAACCCCCCTGCAGTTTTCAAAATGTCTGAAATGTCGGAAATTTGACTCCTGAGCGTGATTTTTGAGCCGAATTCTGACTCTTTGATATTTTCAGTTTCAAATTACGAAGTTTCATACCGAAAATATGCCAATTACTGTAAATTGCGATGGGTCATATTTTGCCCAAACCCCCCTGCAGTTTTCAAAATGTCTGAAATGTCGGAAATTTGACTCCTGAGCGTGATTTTTGAGCCGAATTCTGACTCTCTGCACCTATTTTCAGTTTCAAATTACGAATTTTTATACCGAAAATATGCCAATTACTGAAAACGGCGATGGGTCATATTTTGCCCAAACCCCCCTGCAGTTTTCAAAATGTCTGAAATGTCGGAAATTTGACTCCTGAGCGTGATTTTTGAGCCGAATTCTGACTCTCTGCACCTATTTTCAGTTTCAAATTACGACGTTTCATACCGAAAATATGCCAATTACTTTAAACAGCGATGGGTCATATTTTGCCCAAACCCCCTGCAGTTTTCAAAATGTCTGAAATGTCGGAAATTTGACTCCTGAGCATGATTTTTTATCCGAATTCTGACTCTCTGCACCTATTTTCAGTTTCAAATTACAACGTTTCATACCGAAAATATGCCAATTACTGAAAACGGCGATGGCTCATATTTTGCCCAAACCCCCCTGCAGTTTTCAAAATGTCTGAAATGTCGGAAATTTGACTCCTGAGCGTGATTTTTGAGCCGAATTCTGACTCTCTGCACCTATTTTCAGTTTCAAATTACGACTTTTCATACCGAAAATATGCCAATTACTGAAAACGGACACGGGTCATATTTTGCCCAAACCCCCCTGCAGTTTTTAAAATGTCTGAAATATCGGAAATTTGACTCCTGAGCGTAATTTTTGAGCCGAATTCTGACTCTCTGCACCTATTTTCAGTTTCAAATTACAACGTTTCATACCGAAAATATGCCAATTACTGAAAACGGCGATGGGTCATATTTTGCCCAAACCCCCCTGAAGTTTTCAAAATGTCTGAAATGTCGGAAATTTGACTCCTGAGCGTAATTTTTGAGCCGAATTCTGACTCTCTGCACCTATTTTAAGTTTCAAATTACGACTTTTTATACCGAAAATATGCCAATTACTGAAAACGGCGATGGGTCATATTTTGCCCAAACCCCCCTGCAGTTTTCAAAATGTCTGAAATGTCGGAAATTTGACTCCTGAGCGTGATTTTTGAGCCGAATTCTGACTCTCTGCACCTATTTTCAGTTTCAAATTACGACTTTTCATACCGAAAATATGCCAATTACTGAAAACGGACACGGGTCATATTTTGACCAAACCCCCCTGCAGTTTTTAAAATGTCTGAAATGTCGGAAATTTGACTCCTGAGCGTAATTTTTGAGCCGAATTCTGACTCTCTGCACCTATTTTCAGTTTCAAATTACGACGTTTCATACCGAAAATATGCCAATTACTGTAAACGGCGATAGGTCATATTTTGCCCAAACCCCCCTGCAGTTTTCAAAATGTCTGAAATGTCGGAAATTTGACTCCTGAGCGTGATTTTTTATCCGAATTCTGACTCTCTGCACCTATTTTCAGTTTCAAATTACGAATTTTTTTACCGAAAATATGCCAATTACTGAAAACGGCGATGGGTCATATTTTGCCCAAACCCCCCTGCAGTTTTCAAAATGTCTGAAATGTCGGAAATTTGACTCCTGAGCGTGATTTTTGAGCCGAATTCTGACTCTCTGCACCTATTTTCAGTTTCAAATTACGACGTTTCATACCGAAAATATGCCAATTACTGTAAACGGCGATGAGTCATATTTTGCCCAAACCCCCCTGCAGTTTTCAAAATGTCTGAAATGTCAGAAATTTGACTCCTGAACGTGATTTTTGAGCCGAATTCTGACTCTCTGCACCTATTTTCAGTTTCAAATTACAACGTTTCATACCGAAAATATGCCAATTACTGAAAACGGACACGGGTCATATTTTGCCCAAACCCCCCCTGCAGTTTTTAAAATGTCTTTAATGTCGGAAATTTGACTCCTGAGCGTAATTTTTGAGCCGAATCTGACTCTCTGCACCTATTTTCAGTTTCAAATTTCGACATTTTATACCGAAAATATGCCAATTACTGAAAACGGCGATGGGTCATATTTTGCCCAAACCCCCCTGCAGTTTTGAAAATGTCGGAAATGTCGGAAATTTGACTCCTGAGCGTAATTTTTGAGCCGAATTCTGACTCTCTGCACCTATTTTCAGTTTCAAATTACGACTTTTCATACCGAAAATATGCCAATTACAGAAAACGGACATGGGTCATATTTTGCCCAAACCCCCCTGCAGTTTTTAAAATGTTTGAAATGTCGGAAATTTGACTCCTGAGCGTAATTTTTGAGCCGAATTCTGACTCTCTGCACCTATTTTCAGTTCCAAATTACGACGTTTCATACCGAAAATATGCCAATTACTGTAAACGGCGATGGGTCATATTTTGCCCAAACCCCCCTGCAGATTTCAAAATGTCTGAAATGTCGGAAATTTAACTCCTGAGCCTGATTTTTGAGCCGAATTCTGACTCTCTGCACCTATTTTCAGTTTCAAATTACGACGTTTCATACCGAAAATATGCCAATTACTGACAACGGCGATGGGTCATATTTTGCCCAAACCCCCCTGCAGTTTTCAAAATGTCTGAAATGTCGGAAATTTGACTCCTGAGCGTGATTTTTGAGCCGAATTCTGACTCTTTGATATTTTCAGTTTCAAATTACGAAGTTTCATACCGAAAATATGCCAATTACTGTAAATTGCGATGGGTCATATTTTGCCCAAACCCCCCTGCAGTTTTCAAAATGTCTGAAATGTCGGAAATTTGACTCCTGAGCGTGATTTTTGAGCCGAATTCTGACTCTCTGCACCTATTTTCAGTTTCAAATTACGAATTTTTATACCGAAAATATGCCAATTACTGAAAACGGCGATGGGTCATATTTTGCCCAAACCCCCCTGCAGTTTTCAAAATGTCTGAAATGTCGGAAATTTGACTCCTGAGCGTGATTTTTGAGCCGAATTCTGACTCTCTGCACCTATTTTCAGTTTAAAATTACGACGTTTCATACCGAAAATATGCCAATTACTTTAAACAGCGATGGGTCATATTTTGCCCAAACCCCCTGCAGTTTTCAAAATGTCTGAAATGTCGGAAATTTGACTCCTGAGCGTGATTTTTTATCCGAATTCTGACTCTCTGCACCTATTTTCAGTTTCAAATTACAACGTTTCATACCGAAAATATGCCAATTACTGAAAACGGCGATGGGTCATATTTTGCCCAAACCCCCCTGCAGTTTTCAAAATGTCTGAAATGTCGAAAATTTGACTCCTGAGCGTGATTTTTGAGCCGAATTCTGATTCTCTGCACCTATTTTCAGTTTCAAATTACGACTTTTCATACCGAAAATATGCCAATTACTGAAAACGGACACGGGTCATATTTTGCCCAAACCCCCCTGCAGTTTTTAAAATGTCTGAAATGTCGGAAATTTGACTCCTGAGCGTAATTTTTGAGCCGAATTCTGACTCTCTGCACCTATTTTCAGTTTCAAATTACAACGTTTCATACCGAAAATATGCCAATTACTGAAAACGGCGATGGGTCATATTTTGCCCAAACCCCCCTGAAGTTTTCAAAATGTCTGAAATGTCGGAAATTTGACTCCTGAGCGTAATTTTTGAGCCGAATTCTGACTCTCTGCACCTATTTTAAGTTTCAAATTACGACTTTTTATACCGAAAATATGCCAATTACTGAAAACGGCGATGGGTCATATTTTGCCCAAACCCCCCTGCAGTTTTTAAAATGTCTGAAATGTCGGAAATTTGACTCCTGAGCGTGATTTTTGAGCCGAATTCTGACTCTCTGCACCTATTTTCAGTTTCAAATTACGACTTTTCATACCGAAAATATGCCAATTACTGAAAACGGACACGGGTCATATTTTGACCAAACCCCCTGCAGTTTTTAAAATGTCTGAAATGTCGGAAATTTGAGTCCTGAGCGTAATTTTTGAGCCGAATTCTGACTCTCTGCACCTATTTTCAGTTTCAAATTACGACGTTTCATACCCAAAATATGCCAATTACTGTAAACGGCGATAGGTCATATTTTGCCCAAACCCCCCTGCAGTTTTCAAAATGTCTGAAATGTCGGAAATTTGACTCCTGAGCGTGATTTTTTATCCGAATTCTGACTCTCTGCACCTATTTTCAGTTTCAAATTACGAATTTTTTTACCGAAAATATGCCAATTACTGAAAACGGCGATGGGTCATATTTTGCCCAAACCCCCCTGCAGTTTTCAAAATGTCTGAAATGTCTGAAATTTGACTCCTGAGCGTGATTTTTGAGCCGAATTCTGACTCTCTGCACCTGTTTTCAGTTTCAAATTACGACGTTTCATACCGAAAATATGCCAATTACTGAAAACGGCGATGGGTCATATTTTGCCCAAACCCCCCTGCAGTTTTCAAAATGTCTGAAATGTCGGAAATTTGACTCCTGAGCGTGATTTTTTAGCCGAATGCTGACTCTCTGCACCTATTTTCAGTTTCAAATTACGACTTTTTATACCGAAAATATGCCAATTACTGAAAACGGCGATGGGTCATATTTTGCCCAAACCCCCCTGCAGTTTTCAAAATGTCTGAAATGTCGGAAATTTGACTCCTGAGCGTGATTTTTGAGCCGAATTCTGACTCTTTGCTCCTATTTTCAGTTTCAAATTACGACGTTTCATACCGAAAATATGCCAATTACTGTAAACTGCGATGGGTCATATTTTGCCCAAACCCCCCTGCAGTTTTCAAAATGTCTGAAATGTCGGAAATTTGACTCCTGAGCGTGATTTTTGAGCCGAATTCTGACTCTCTGCACCTATTTTCAGTTTCAAATTACGACGTTTCATACCGAAAATATGCCAATTACTGAAAACGGCGATGGGTCATATTTTGCCCAAACCCCCCCTGCAGTTTTCAAAATGTCGGAAATGTCGGAAATTTGACTCCTGAGCGTGATTTTTGAGCCGAATTCTGACTCTCTGCACCTATTTTCAGTTTCAAATTACGACGTTTCATACCGAAAATATGCCAATTACTGAAAACGGTGATGGGTCATATTTTGCCCAAACCCCCCTGCAGTTTTTAAAATGTCTGAAATGTCTGAAATTTGACTCCTGAGCGTGATTTTTGAGCCGAATTCTGACTCTCTGCACCTATTTTCAGTTTCAAATTACGACGTTTCATACCGAAAATATGCCAATTACTGTAAACGGCGATGAGTCATATTTTGCCCACACCCCCCTGCAGTTTTCAAAATGTCTGAAATGTCGGAAATTTGACTCTTGAGCGTGATTTTCTATCCGAATTCTGACTCTCTGCACCTATTTTCAGTTTCAAATTACGACTTTTTATACCGAAAATATGCCAATTACTGAAAACGGCGATGGGTCATATTTTGCCCAAACCCCCCTGCAGTTTTCAAAATGTCTGAAATGTCGGAAATTTGACTCCTGAGCGTGATTTTTGAGCCGAATTCTGACTCTCTGCACCTATTTTCAGTTTCAAATTACAACGTTTCATACCGAAAATATGCCAATTACTGTAAACAGCGAAGGGTCATATTTTGCCCAAACCCCCCCTGCAGTTTTCAAAATGTCTGAAATGTCAGAAATTTGACTCCTGAGCGTGATTTTTGAGCCGAATTGACTCTCTGCACCTATTTTCAGTAACAAATTACGACGTTTCATACCGAAAATATGCCAATTACTGTAAACGGCGATGAGTCATATTTTGCCCAAACCCCCCTGCAGTTTTCAAAATGTCTTAAATGTTGGAAATTTGACTCCTGAGCGTGATTTTTTATCCGAATTCTGACTCTCTGCACCTATTTTCAGTTTCAAATTACAACGTTTCATACCGAAAATATGCCAATTACTGAAAACGGCGATGGGGTCATATTTTGCCCAAACCCCCCCTGAAGTTTTCAAAATGTCTGAAATGTCGGAAATTTGACTCCTGAGCATGATTTTTGAGCCGAATTCTGACTCTCTGCACCTATTTTAAGTTTCAAATTACGACTTTTTATACCGAAAATATGCCAATTACTGAAAACGGCGATGGGTCATATTTTGCCCAAACCCCCCTGCAGTTTTCAAAATGTCTGAAATGTCGGAAATTTGACTCCTGAGCGTGATTTTTGAGCCGAATTCTGACTCTCTGCACCTATTTTCAGTTTCAAATTACGACTTTTCATACCGAAAATATGCCAATTACTGAAAACGGACACGGGTCATATTTTGCCCAAACCCCCCTGCAGTTTTTAAAATGTCTGAAATGTCGGAAATTTGACTCCTGAGCGTGATTTTTTATCCGAAATCTGACTCTCTGCACCTATTTTCAGTTTCAAATTACGACTTTTTATACCGAAAATATGCCAATTACTAAAAATGGCGATGGGCCATATTTTGCCCAAACCCCCCTGCAGATTTCAAAATGTCAGAAATGTCGGAAATTTGACTCCTGAGCGTGATTTTTGAGCCGAATTCTGACTCTCTGCACCTATTTTCAGTTTCAAATTACGACGTTTCATACCGAAAATATGCCAATTACTGAAAACGGTGATGGGTCATATTTTGCCCAAACCCCCCTGCAGTTTTCAAAATGTCTGAAATGTCGGAAATTTGACTCCTGAGCGTGATTTTTGAGCCGAATTCTGACTCTCTGCACCTATTTTCAGTTTAAAATTACGAAGTTTCATACCGAAAATATGCCAATTACTGTAAACAGCGATGGGTCATATTTTGCCCAAACCCCCCTGCAGTTTTGAAAATGTCTGAAATGTCGGAAATTTGACTCCTGAGCGTGATTTTTTATCCGAATTCTGACTCTCTGCACCTATTTTCAGTTTCAAATTACGACTTTTTATACCGAAAATATGCCAATTACTGAAAACGGCGATAGGTCATATTTTGCCCAAACCCCCCTGCAGATTTCAAAATGTCTGAAATGTCGGAAATTTGACTCCTGAGCCTGATTTTTGAGCCGAATTCTGACTCTCTGCACCTATTTTCAGTTTCAAATTACGACGTTTCATACCGAAAATATGCCAATTACTGACAACGGCGATGGGTCATATTTTGCCCAAACCCCCCTGCAGTTTTCAAAATGTCTGAAATGTCGGAAATTTGACTCCTGAGCGTGATTTTTTAGCCGAATTCTGACTCTCTGCACCTATTTTCAGTTTCAAATTACGAACGTTTCATACCGAAAATATGCCAATTACTGAAAACGGCGATGGGTCATATTTTGCCCAAACCCCCCTGCAGTTTTCAAAATGTCTGAAATGTCGGAAATTTGACTCCTGAGCATGATTTTTGAGCCGAATTCTGACTCTCTGCACCTATTTTAAGTTTCAAATTACGACTTTTTATACCGAAAATATGCCAATTACTGAAAACGGACACGGGTCATATTTTGCCCAAACCCCCCTGCAGTTTTTAAAATGTCTGAAATGTCGGAAATTTGACTCCTGAGCGTAATTTTTGAGCCGAATTCTGACTCTCTGCACCTATTTTCAGTTTCAAATTACAACGTTTCATACCGAAAATATGCCAATTACTGAAAACGGCGATGGGTCATATTTTGCCCAAACCCCCCTGAAGTTTTCAAAATGTCTGAAATGTCGGAAATTTGACTCCTGAGCGTAATTTTTGAGCCGAATTCTGACTCTCTGCACCTATTTTAAGTTTCAAATTACGACTTTTTATACCGAAAATATGCCAATAACTGAAAACGGCGATGGGTCATATTTTGCCCAAACCCCCCTGCAGTTTTCAAAATGTCTGAAATGTCGGAAATTTGACTCCTGAGCGTGATTTTTGAGCCGAATTCTGACTCTCTGCACCTATTTTCAGTTTCAAATTACGACTTTTCATACCGAAAATATGCCAATTACTGAAAACGGACACGGGTCATATTTTGCCCAAACCCCCCTGCAGTTTTCAAAATGTCTGAAATGTCGGAAATTTGACTCCTAAGCGTAATTTTTGAGCCGAATTCTGACTCTCTGCACCTATTTTCAGTTTCAAATTACGACGTTTCATACCGAAAATATGCCAATTACTGTAAACGGCGATGGGTCATATTTTACCCAAACCCCCCTGCAGTTTTCAAAATGTCTGAAATGTCGGAAATTTGACTCCTGAGCGTGATTTTTTATCCGAATTCTGACTCTCTGCACCTATTTTCAGTTTCAAATTACGACTTTTTATACCGAAAATATGCCAATTACTAAAACTGGCGATGGGTCATATTTTGCCCAAACCCCCCTGCAGATTTCAAAATGTCATGAAATGTCGGAAATTTGACTCCTGAGCGTGATTTTTGAGCCGAATTCTGACTCTCTGCACCTATTTTCAGTTTCAAATTACGACGTTTTCATACCGAAAATATGCCAATTACTGAAAACGGTGATGGGTCATATTTTGCCCAAACCCCCCTGCAGTTTTCAAAATGTCTGAAATGTCGGAAATTTGACTCCTGAGCGTGATTTTTGAGCCGAATTCTGACTCTCTGCACCTATTTTCAGTTTAAAATTACGAAGTTTCATACCGAAAATATGCCAATTACTGTAAACAGCGATGGGTCATATTTTGCCCAAACCCCCTGCAGTTTTCAAAATGTCTGAAATGTCTGAAATTTGACTCCTGAGCGTGATTTTTTATCCGAATTCTGACTCTCCGCACCTATTTTCAGTTTCAAATTACGACTTTTTATACCGAATATATGCCAATTACTGAAAACGGCGATGGGTCTTATTTTGCCCCATTCCCCCTGCAGTTTTCAAAATGTCTGAAATGTCGGAAATTTGACTCCTGAGCGGGATTTTTGAGCTGAATTCTGACTCTCTGCACCTATTTTCAGTTTCAAATTACGACGTTTCATACCGAAAATATGCCAATTAATGAAAACGGCGATGGGTCATATTTTGCCCAAACCCCCCCTGCAGTTTTCAAAATGTCTGAAATGTCGGAAATTTGACTCCTGAGCGTGATTTTTGAGCCGAATTCTGACTCTCTGCCCCTATTTTCAGTTTCAAATTACGACGTTTCATACCGAAAATATGCCAATTACTGTAAACGGCGATGGGTCATATTTTGCCCAAACCCCCCTGCAGTTTTCAAAATGTCTGAAATGTCGGAATTTTGACTCCTGAGCGTGATTTTTCATCCGAATTCTGACTCTCTGCACCTATTTTCAGTTTCAAATTACGACTTTTTTTACCGAAAATATGCCAATTACTGAAAACGGCGATGGGTCATATTTTGCCCAAACCCCCCTGCAGTTTTCAAAATGTCTGAAATGTCGGAAATTTGACTCCTGAGCGTGATTTTTCATCCGAATTCTGACTCTCTGCACCTATTTTCAGTTTCAAATTACGACTTTTTTACCGAAAATATGCCAATTACTGAAAACGGCGATGGGTCATATTTTGCCCAAACCCCCCTGCAGTTTTCAAAATGTCTGTAATGTCGGAAATTTGACTCCTGAGCGTGATTTTTTAGCCGAATGCTGACTCTCTGCACCTATTTTCAGTTTCAAATTACGACTTTTTATACCGAAAATATGCCAAATACTGAAAACGGCGATGGGTCATATTTTGCCCAAACCCCCTGCAGTTTTCAAAATGTCTGAAATGTCGGAAATTTGACTCCCGAGCGTGATTTTTGAGCCGAATTCTGACTCTTTGCTCCTATTTTCAGTTTCAAATTACGAAGTTTCATACCGAAAATATGCCAATTACTGTAAACGGAGATGGGTCATATTTTGCCCAAACCCCCCTGCAGATTTCAAAATGTCTGAAATGTCGGAAATTTGACTCCTGAGCGTGATTTTTTATCCGAATTCTGACTCTCTGCACCTATTTTCAGTTTCAAATTACGACTTTTTATACCGAAAATATGCCAATTACTGAAAACGGCGATGGGTCATATTTGCCCAAACTCCCCTGCAGTTTTCAAAATGTCTGAAATGTCGGAAATTTGACTCCTGAGCGTGATTTTTGAGCCGAATTCTGACTCTCTGCACCTATTTTCAGTTTAAAATTACGACGTTTCATACCGAAAATATGCCAATTACTGTAAACGGCGATGGGTCATATTTTGCCCAAACCCCCCTGCAGTTTTCAAAATGTCTGAAATGTCGGAAATTTGACTCCTGAGCGTGATTTTTTATCCAAATTCTGACTCTCTGCACCTATTTTCAGTTTCAAATTACGACTTTTTATACCGAAAATATGCCAATTACTGAAAACGGTGATGGGTCATATTTTGCCCCAACCCCCCTGCAGTTTTCAAAATGTCTGAAATGTCGGAAATTTGATTCCTGAGCGTGATATTTGTGCCGAATTCTGACTCTCTGCACCTATTTTCAGTTTCAAATTACGACGTTTCATACCGAAAATATGCCAATTTCTGAAAACGACGATGGGTCATATTTTGCCCCAACCCCCCTGCAGGACCCATCAACCTGGTTGATACCTGGTTGATACCTGGTTGATGGGGTTCTGGGAGTTTTTCTACTCCCCAAGCCCGGCCCGAGGCCAGGCTTGACTTGTGAGAGTTTGGTCCACTAGGCTGTTGCTTGGAGCGGCCTGCAGGCCCATATACCCACCACAGCCTGGTTGGTCCGGCACTCCTTGGAGGAATAAATCTAGTTTCCTCTTGAAGATGTCCACGGTTGTTCCGGCAATATTTCTTATGCTCGCTGGGAGGGTGTTGAACAACTGTGGACCTCTGATGTTTATACAGTGTTCTCTGATTGTGCCTATAGCACCTCTGATCTTCGAGGGGGCAAGGGGTAATTTACACAATTTACACAACATTACCTTCGAGGGGTAACAAATCAGAAGATTTTCCTGTTCTGCCAGGTGGTGCCTCCCGGACATGGACCTCCCAGCTACCTCATTGGGGACCCAACGTCCAATCAGCAGCCCAGTCTCATCCTACTTCAGGCACTGGTATGATACCTTCTCTGCTGCACCTTACTGAGAGGATTGCTGGGGCTGACAATAGTTTGTCACAACTCTCAATGCAGCTGTTTGCT
The DNA here is from genome assembly GCF_040958095.1 of Procambarus clarkii. Lineage (NCBI taxonomy): Eukaryota > Metazoa > Arthropoda > Malacostraca > Decapoda > Cambaridae > Procambarus > Procambarus clarkii. The sequence continues at coordinate 44,452,990 of NC_091166.1, read as the reverse complement.
GCAAATGGCTTAACAACCTTCAGAGTTCCTGAGACAGTGCTTCCTATAGAGCAGGCACCTTCATCATCAATTATAACTGCCTTGGCAGCTGCACAGCCTGTAACACCTGCTGTTAACCCTCCATCTGACTCAGCAGAGGAAGACGACCCTCCAGCTGTTCCTACCACTTCCACGAAGATTACTATCGACGTTCAAGGAATCACAGATACGCCCACCGAAGCCTTCTACTCCAGCTGTAGTTGCAGCAACCACTCGGCCACCTTCTCCATGACATGCTACTACTCAAGCTTCAATTAACACCGCCTCAGCTTTTGATTCAACTGATTCATCAGATGAAGATGCCTCAGTGGAAACACCATCCCCTCCTCGGTGGAAGGTTCATTATACACCTGATGATTTCCTACTGGACACCACATCTACAACTTCAAATGACAGCACAGCAATGTCAACGAGAAGTAGGACAGGCACGACTTCCGCGAAACCCAAGAAAAACAGTGATTCAATTTTGCTGAAAACTACAGGAAGGAGGAGGAAAGGATGGGAGGAGCAATGTAGTGTGAAGAACAGCGATTGAAGAATGAAGACCCAAGAATGAAGAACTACTACCAGCAACCATCAACTTCTTTCAGCTGCCATCAACTGCCAGCTGCTTGCGAGCCCAGCCCCTGTGTGTTCTACAAATGATACCCCACTCAACTCTACTGCAATCTACTCAAGTTCAAATCCACAATGGTTGGGTCACCGATCTTTATCTCCTCTCTTCGCCTAGTCTCCAATTCCTCGCTCAAGATTTCTGCATACTCACCCCGTTCTTCCACTCCCTGCTTACCTGCCCTAAGGTCTTTGAAACAATGGAATGTAAACAAAAGCAAAAATATTAAAATGAGAATTTATTATACAAGTATTATATTTAGACAACTCGAAATATACACAAAATTACCCAACAAGATATAAAAATGCTTTCAAGCCATATATCAATACTCAAATTCTAATACCAATGCTGGTTGAATGGCTGGCTTAGTCTCTGGGTTATTGTTTAATTACTGCATTAAATGCACTGTAAATTAGATGCATTACATCAAGGAACCACAGATACGCCCACCGAACCTTCTATTCCAGCTGTAGTTGCAGCAACCACTCAGCAACCCTCTCCACGACATGCTATAACTCAACCTTCAAGTAACACCTTGAACACCCTGAATCATTGTTCACCAATGATTGATCTAACATATACCATGGTCAAAATGATAAATACATAATAAAATGACTTTTCTATTTTTTGTTTTAAATAGTTTTGAAGGTGGATTATGATGAATCTGTACATGCCTAAATGTGTTTCACAGTTATTATAAGATATTTCACTTCACTACTTTTTTGTAGTGGTAAGGTATTAGACTGAAATTGACAACATATGAGTGTGGTACAAGCCCCTGGCATCATGAGGTAAGAGAGCATGTCAGCATATTGCAGGGTGTTGGGGTGATGGAGGGTGGGAGTCAATCACATTGACTCCCACACATGACATTGCAGCATGGTGAGAAAGTTATTAATCATTTTACATTTTTGGTTTCAACAATAACTGTGCATGTATGAGTACAGACAGTTCCCTTAATATGAACAAGTTACATTCTGAGAATGTGTTCATAAAGCAGTTGTTCAAAATGTAGAGAGAGATTTTCCATATGGTCAATGCTATAAGTGTGGAGAGAGACTTTCCATATGGTCAATGCTATAAGTGTGGAGAGAGATTTTCCATATGGTCAATGCTATAAATGGGAGATGTGTTCCCAGACCACCAAAAATCCTCACAAACAAATATTTTGGGGACATAATATATATAAAAAAAAAATAAAAATAAGAGCATAATATTTATCGTGAATCATGGAGTTGTCCTGCTTGTCAAAGTTAGTGGCTTTTGAGGCAAAGTTAGCTAGACTGAATTGTCATATGGTTATTCATAGTTATAATATGATCAAAATGATAAATACAGAATAAAATGACTTTTCTATTTTTTGTTTTAAATAGTTTTGAAGATGGATTATGATGAATTTGTACGTATCTAAATGTGTTTCTCAGTTATTATAAGATATTTCACCTCACTATTATTTTGAAGTGGTAAGGTAAGTCACAAAACCTTTATATGCATTATTGTGGTTGTAGGCCTGCTGATATTTTTACTGGGAGGGAGAGGTTGAGTGGAATTTGATGCAGCAAATGAAATCACTATGAGAATGTATCAACTTCGAGCTATATAATGAGATACTAGTGCAATACTAGTGTGAGAAAAACACTACTGTAATACAATAAACCTTTACATTCCAGGCTATAGAAAAATGTTGAAGTTAATCATTTTAACCTGTATCACTTTCTCTCACTCTTCACTCTGAATAGGCAGTCCATTGCCAAAAAACTTTAATCAGAGACTCTCTTTCAATTATGTTCACTCCCTGTCACTGTTTTCACCTTTTGGTCATCACGAAAGACTTTCTCATAAAACCAGGCTGGTAAAAATGTCCATTCAGGGTCAAAGCCTAAATATGTACAAGTTATGTTGCCTCCATTACTCTCTCTCTCAAACTTATACACTGCTTTGGGATTATCTTCATGCACAGAGTATTTAACAAAATCCAGGAATTTCTTGAGAAAGTTCAGCATTATATTTGGCTTCCAGTAGTCCTGTTGAAAAATTTTTACTGTTAAATTCAATTGTGTATAACAAATACTGAAATTTGAATACTCAATAAAAATCATTGGTTAACCCTTGTTGCGTGTGAAAAAGACCAACATTGAATGTAATGAAATCCCACTTTCCAGGCGAGGCCCAGAGACTCCCTGAAGCTACTGATAGTCTACCATCTACTGGGTCGTAACAGCTGTGGAGTTCAATATGACCTACTGCAGGTCAAGAGCCAGAACCTGGTCCCTTCACAGAGGTACAGGGAGCAGTAGCATGTATTTCATCTTGTTATTTATTTATTTATGCCACCACCTGGCAAGGCAAAATCCACAGGTGGACGTAGAAGAAACTGTAGCCTCATGAACTGCCAAAAGAACTCCCCAACAATGTAAACAAAATATAGAAACAATATAAAACTAGCACCTTCATTTGGAAGGAGGGAGAGGGAGGCAGCTCACAGTCAGCTGGTGACACTGCCCTCAGTTCTATGGTAGTTGTGAGAAAATGCCCCAATGACCTGGAGGGAGTGTGTCAGGGAGCCACCAGGGCCCATCCAGAAAGTGACGTTTCATTACATTCACCGCTGATTTTCTGAAGAAAGCCCCTTGTGGCCTCGGGCCCAGGCATATTGACAACATACTGGACCATCAGAGCTCTGTTCGACCTCCAAAACCCCTATGCCTCTGTACTGCACAAACCATGATATGGGGAGACGGGGGTATATGATATACTATCCTGACACCCCTTTTGGGGGAGGGGTGTCAGGGAGCCTTTGGGGGCTCACCCAGAAACTGGCATTTATTACATTCAACGCTGGTTTTCTGTGGGGAGCCCTGGAGGCTCCCTGAAGCTAACTACCCACAGAGAAGGAAAACAGGGAAGAACCTGGGGGGCAGCAGCCCCACGGAGTGTAACCTGACAAAGACAGCCAGCTGCTACAGAAGCCCCAAAGCAGCACAAAGTAGCAGAGGGACAAAGACGGTTCCATGGTTCAATGGCACCACAGTTCCATGGAACATTATGAACATTCTACTGTATACATATTGTAAAGGACACAAATATGCAATATATACGATAAAAGAAAATAAAACCACATTGGAAATACATAAAACAAATAATTGAAAATATATTCGTGGCAACACCCGGTGCTTGAATGTACCCGCGCGACCGTGTCTGGGTGATTCACGCACGGGCGACCAGGTCCTGATGACGTCACAGCGCACCTTGACCATGTTCCCACAGCCAAAGTAAGTGGAATTTGGTATTTATTTTTACATAGACATGTTCAGGGAAGGGAATTTATCATTTTACGAAGAAAAAATAATTTTTTGGGAACACTTTATTTCATGCGCACCAGAGGAAATTCACAATAAACTCCGCGCAGCACGGTGGTTAAAGATACCACGGACAACCTGAGACACACGAGCCCTGGAACTGAAAACCAGGGAAACCCTAACTACCCAGAGCACGGCCATCGACACTGGTGATCTGCAGGAAGTGGCATAAAGCCGCCACTGTGCACAGCACGTGATACACCCCTGGCCGAACCAACTAAGCATCCATAACCAACAGGTCTCTTCGGAAGCCTCATTCTTCACCCAAAAAATTACCTACTAAAAACAAGTACAAACTGAAGAGACCACCACAAACCAAGGTGAAGAAGAAAGGAAAGATCCAGTTTCAAAGACCAGAAGGTTCAGTTGGCGCAAACACAGGCCGGAGGTGAAAATGCATGCAAGAATGGTCGGCCGGCCGAACAGTCTAGACACTCCCTGAATGTGAACAGAACGGATAGCTAAACCCTGAGAACTTGGCAGGAGAGCCACCCAAAGTGACCAGCTACAAAGAGCCACGGACTGAAGCAACCATCTCCAAAGAGCCACAGACTGAAGTGACCATATACAAAAAGCCATAGACTGAAGCGACCAGTTCCAAAGATTCACGGACTGAAGCGACCCACTCCAAAGAGCCATGGACTGAAGCGACCCCCCCTTCCCCAGTTGAGACAAGTTACCACAGGGAAGCAGTCCAAGTGAAGCCGGATCACCTGAGCCCCGGGGAAGTCGAATCCTCCGCAGCGCCAGCCCCACACACCCAACTCCCGCATCATGTAGGGAACCCGGCACAAGGACAGCTGCCAGTATCCCCAGTTAAACTGGTGAACACTGGTCACAAAGCTCCAGCCGATAGACAAGGTGTACGTGAACACATCAAGCACGAGAGGAGGAAGGCACCATGGCACCAAACCCCGAAAGCCTGAAGAGGAAGCCGGTGTTGCAGCAACTGGCCCAGGGACACCGAGGGTCGAACTCAGCAATTGCGATAGCGGAGGAAGCGGCTTCCACTTAGATACCAGAACAGCCTCCGAAGCCAAACTCTCCCCAGTGGATAAGCCAGAAAAGCAAAATTCAGGCTCTCGCACAGCTGCACAAGCAATTGCACAGTGATCCAAGTCCCCCACCAAAAACAGCCGATGGCGGGAACCTTACTCTGGTTGCAACCAGAGCAAGGCCACGGGAGGGAGAGAAAGGGACGCAGTCCCTTTCTCTCCAATAACACAAGGCCCAGCCAAGTCCAAATCCGAGATGAGATCAACTGGGACTTTCACCAGCGCACCAGGAACCCAAAGCTGGCAGGCTGGGAAAGAGCCAGATTCCTGACTAGCAGATAAGCAGACTGGCTGAGAGCCCACACCAACCAGTCATCGAGGTAGGCCAAGACCTGACGAAGATGTATCACTACAACTCGAGTCAAATGCGTAAAAATGCAAGGTGCCAAATTAACACGAAGGGGACAACCGAAGGGGTAAGCATGTTGCCCTGCAACAAAACCGAACCAAGCCTCAAACCCAGATGGATAGGAATGGGCCAATACTGAGATCCAGGGAAGCATCCCAGCAACCCGGATCGAGAATGAAGCGGACCTGGGACAATGGGGCCATCCGAAAGGAGGGATGAACCCACTCCAAGATGATCTGACAAATGGAGGGGGAGGAGGTCTGCTCCCCAGACCCAACTCCTCTAAAGCGCCCAATGCCACCAAAGGCTTCAAGAACGACCCAAAATGCCCACAAGTCACAGGACCAGGCATTGGCAAAAGTGTGAGCCTTTCCTCCATCACCCTGATAAAGTGGCATCCTGCGAAAGGGCTGACACGAACCCCGAGATGCCGACCTTTGTACTGCGCGAACACCGCATCAACCAGATGGAGAAGGCATCGGGGAACTCACAGACTCGAATTGGCAACATAGGCATACCCAGACCGAATGAGGCCCGAGCCTGGGCACAACCATTCAGGAAGGGCCAGGAGCATTTCCCCCCCCCCCCCCTCCAAGAACCAACAAGTCTGAAATAGGCTGGCAACAAGCAGAAGCCACTTACAGAAACAACACAGTCTTCCAGGAACAATAGGGGACAAAACGGTGAAAACACTGCGGAGCCAGGGCACAAGCTGAAGCCAACTGACAGAGCCAATACAGCCTGTTTACACACGAGGCCAGAGGTGAAAACTAGGAAAAACCACTTCCTGGAGGATCGGCCCAAACAGCATCAGCAAGGCAGACAACGCAGAAACAGCCAAGACCAAGACCCCAGCCGAGAACCCCCACCCTGTGCTCCCACATCCTCTAAAAGCTAATCCAATGACAGCTCCAGAAGACTAAAGAACAAGTCTCTATGGAGAGGGTTTTACTGAGACAAACAAGCAGTGAGGCACAACCAGGTCCTAGTGGTATGCCTGCAAAACGTACGAGAGAGAGTATCCCTGAGAAGTCATCACTGCCTGATGTCATAATGGAAGGGGACTCCCATTCCAAACAGTAACACCTCTCTTCCCTCTCTCCCCCTCCTCACTGTCTTCCACCTGCCAACAAGTCATCAATAAAGGTAAGCTATAACTTGTACATAATATAGTTCAAAATGTGTGTGTGTTTTATGTATGAAATGTATTTTGAAGTTAATATTTTTGTGAATGTGGAACGGATTAATTCAATTTACATTATTTCTTATGAGAAAATTTGTTTCGAGTTACGAATTTTTGAGTTACAATCCGTCTTTGGGAACAGATTAAATTCGTAAATGGAGGTACAGTACCACTGTATCAGATATTTTTGGGAACCTCCAGCTCATATAATGTTTTAAATCAAGATTAAAAAGTGACAATTTGTTCAGTAATTGACTTATTTTACCATGTAAGAATGTTAACAATTTATCCATCCGTAACTACAAAAGACAGGATCTGGAGCTGGGCCATGTACATGAGGATCCCCACATCAGTTACAGATACATATACATTAACAATACACAATCTGGAACAGGATGATGCGGATCCCCACATTTAGTAGAAATCATGCACTCTCTCCTTACCTGTCCTCTGAATGGCATGTCTTCAACATTGTATGTCTCCAGCGTGTGAACTGTGCCTTTTGCATCTCGAAAACCGCATACAACTCTTGGTATTCCAACTAGACTTGATTGACTCCACCATTTCATGAACTTATACCTGATGATAATGATATATAATAAAGTTCTCTGTAGTACAAGGAAAAAATAACATGCAAAAATATTTAAGTGTGAATTTACAGTAATTAATGTTAATACATTATTTAAAGTATTTATAGTGGTGTGTGCTATACTGGCATTCTCATGTTGAACATACAGTTAATTATCAACAAAGTAAATATTACTTCATTGAAATCTGCAGTTGATGGGGCTTGTCTGTGTTTAAACTGCAGTATTAGATGATAGACGTATGGGAATGTATCTGACAAAAGGAGACAAGGAAAGGTTTGGGAGTGAATAAAAATAGTGTGGGTAAAAGTAACATGGAAGGGGAGGGGGGTGGATACAGGATAGCAGGAGTCCAAGAAACAAAGTAGATGATTTAATTGCACTTGTGAACACAAACTCGATATTATTGCACTAACAAACATGGACGAATAAACAGGCAACTATTAGCCGAGCATGAAATTAAGGGATATAAATTTTTTCATACTGATACACACATGAGGCATGGAAGGGGAGTAGAAATATATGCCAAAGAATATTTTAAATGTAGTGTCAAAGAAAGATTCAAAACTGAACCACACACAGAAACTATTTGGTTAGAATTAACCACTGCACTGTGCAAAACACCTTAAGGCACTCTGAGAGTTGTGTGATTTTTTTTAATTAGGTCATATTTTAAGGGGTTTTAATGTTTTCATCGCTCTTTGTGATTTGAAATTAAAATTATTGAATTTGGAAACATTTTGACATTAACATTAGCTGAACATTTATAAAACAACAAATATGTCCTTAACAACTACATCATGAAATATTTGACAAAAATAGGTGCGCAGTGCAGGGGTTAAACAAAAAGGCTAAAAATCCTATTATAGGATTTATATACAGGCCACCAAACTTAGAATGGAAGCAAAGCATCTATGGGATGAAATATCTAGAGCATCTAGGTCTAAAAGTATTTGTGTCATAGGTGACTTTAATTTTAGTGGAATAAATTGGCTTCACAGAACAGGGAATAACGAAGCAGAAGATTTTATAGAATTAATTGGCGATTGCTTTCTTACGCAACACATTAACCCTTTAACTGTGCAATGCGCCTGCAGGCCCACGTCATGGGGTGCGCTACGCGCCTCTGGGTATTTGTATTTTTCACGTTCCATTCAAAACTCCCGTGGCTACATGGGGTTCACATCAGCTTCCTCAGGGCTTTTGTAAACAGACTCCATCTTTAAAAAAAATCGTGGTCCACATTCCCGGGTGTGAGAGCCTCAGTAGTGAGTGAGCAACCTAGGCTGGAGCTCGCAGCATGAGCACACAGCACTGCTGTTCAGCGTGTGACCACAGCATCGCCTAATGTCAAAATATATATATAACCTGTATTATTTAGCCATGATAGTATTATAGAAGAGTCTGAGTGTGATAATGACTGGGTACAATGTTCAAATATCAGTGATTCAATGCTGTTCACAATGTTCACAACGCTAGCCACAGCACCACAGTATTATTCCGTCCATCTAGAAATCTTCAAACCACTTCATAGGTTCCTTTTCAAAATAAACTTGTGGTCAATTATTCATTTACAGGAATTAGTGACCAGGATTGTGGTTATAATTAGCATTGTGCATAGAATTGTGGAAGGAGGAATTTTGGTGAGGAAGGGAGAGAATTGAGATAGCCTCACTGTGTGGCAGCCACTCTTGTTTTGCTCACCATACTAGCTTCGTGATTTGCTATGGGAACACATATGTACATGGGTATATACAGTGTGTGTGTGTATATAGTGTAATAACAACAACAAGTGAGGGAGGTGACGTTGTAAACGTAGCATCGTCTGCTGTGTGATTTCTCATGCAGTGTATGGTGGCCACTGTACTGTTTGGACACAATACTGGCTTACTTGCATAGTTCTGGTAAATAAAACATGTAGATAAGTATATATAGCATGTGTAAATAGTGTAATAAAAGCAATAACAGTATGGTGGGAGGAGCAATGATGGCGAGTAAGATGTTGGAGTGAGGGAGGGCTGGCTGGGTGTGGCTGCTCACACTTGGTGTTCTGAATGTGTTGATGGTAAATGTATATAGTGTGTGACAGTGTAAAGTGTGTACATATGTTGCAAATATACATAAATGAACATGAAACATTGGTGTGAATAACTGTATGATGGGAGGAGCAATGTTGGCGAATACAATGTTGGAGGAGTGAGGGAGGGCTGGCTGGGTGTGGCTGCTTACACTCGCGATGTTCTGAATGTGTTGATGGTAAATGTATGTAGTGTGTGACAGTGTATAGTGTGTACATATGTTGTAAATATACATAAATGAACATGAAACATTGGTGTGAATAACTGTATGATGGGAGGAGCAGTGTTGGAGGAGTGAGGGAGGGCTGGCTGGATGTGGCTGCTCACACTTGCGGTGTTCTGAATGTGTTGATGGTGAATGTATATAGTGTGTAACAGTGTATAGTGTGTAAATAGATTGTATATATACATAAATTAGCATGATACATGGTAAATATGTGCAACATATGTGTACACAAATGTCATGCACATAACACAGTGTCTTCTGACAGTACAGATGTTTTACTGCCATAATAGAGTGTACGTGTTCATTATACATAGGATTAGCACGCAAAAACAAATAAAATGTATTTGGAACTGTGTGCAAAAAATTAACATAAATATATTTGCGGCAACTCGCGCGCCCCGCCCCGGGTGCCCAACTGGCCCCGGGAGCGTACGTCACGGGCGAATGGGGAATGATGACGTCATGTGCCAATTTAAGGACCCCATAGCAACCAAAGTAAACACAATTTCGATTTTTTTTTTACATACCCATACTGAGGAAAGGGTTTTTGACACTTCAAAAAAAAAAAATAATAAAAAAAAATTCAAGAGAATTTACTTCCTGCACAGTGGTGGGTGTCATATTTGGAGGCGGGGCAGTTAAGTTGGTTAAGGAACCAACGCGGAAAAATAATATTTTAGACTTTGTGACTTTGTGCTAACTAACAGGGAGACAAATTAATGACATCGAAATAGGGAGTGAGCTAGGGAACAATGATTGCAAAGAATCATTGCAAAGATTTAACATAGAATGGAATAGACATGTAAGAGAGAATTCTGTTAAAGTGCCAGAAAGTTGATTTTAATGGCCAAAGAATATTTTTGGGTGTAATAGATTAGAAAGTCCTGGGCATTGCGGGTGGCCGGTCTTGGAGCAAGACGTGAACCAAGCGATGGGTGACGTAAAAAGGATTTCGATGTGGATTAATTAATTAATCGATGTCAATCAATTAAAATTAGATTTGAACAAATGGTTGAATCTAAATACTGTAGTCCCAAAAGATGTTCTCCTTTGGGTATGGAGTGAGTTACAAGGAATATTATCTGGACAGATACCTTTATTAACAACAACTCCAGTTCTCAGAATTCCAGGAAGACAGAGAAAGGACAACTGATCACAATTACCTAAAAGAAATCCCCTCAGGAACACCAGCCATCGGGAATGGAGTTGACATGATCAGAAGTTGAAGAAGAATAAGAGGACTCAATCCTAGGTAGCAACTATATTAGTCGTTATGATGTAACTCTTGTCCAAGCCATATACAGTACTCAGATCTTGATAATATACTCAAGAGAGTGAAAAAGACTTAGTATAGTTCAAATCTTTACATAAAATATATAAATACCTGTACATAAGTGTGAGATTTTATCCTGTGTTATTATGTCAGTGATTAGTCATTAGCATTACGAAATACTGTACAATAATTTTTGTTAGAAAACGGCAAACTTCACACACAACACAGTTTTGACTGCTATATGAGGGCTCTAACACAAATATGTCTTTGTAATAGAAATATACAGTAGTGTATCATATTGTATCCTTTTACCAGCTTCCTCAGTACACTTAGCTTGTCTTACCTGTATAGATTGCGATAATCTTTGTCTGCTATGATTTCTTTACTAGTTTTAAGCTCTATAAAAGCTCTAAGGTCAGCATGAGGTGTTTTATATTGGGAGGGATCAGCTCCATCCACTTCTGCTCCATACACAAGAGAGTGATTGTCCAAACGTGATCGTACCACGCAGCAGTACTCTTCATTTTCATTTACTCCTCCTGATAGGTTACTTCCTATAATTATAATGACCCATTTTTAATATTGTCATGTGTGTGTGTGGCTGTAATTACCCAAGTGTAGTTACAGGATGAGAGCTACGCTCGTTGTGTTCCGTCTTCCCAGTACTCTTTGTCGTATTACGCCTTGAAACTACTGGGAATTTTGGCCTTTACCACCACACTTAGCTTGTTCCAACCATCTACCACTCTGTTTGCAAAAGAAAACTTTCTAATGTTTTTCAGCACCTTTGTTTCCTTAGCTTGAATCTGTGTCCTTTTGTTCGTGATGTTACTGGTTTCAGGAATTCCTCTTTGTCAATTTGGTTGATTCCTGTTATTATCTTGTAAATGGTGATCATATCACCTCTTTTTCTTCTATCTTCTAGTTTTGACATGTTTAACGCCTCGAGTCTCTCCTCGTAACTCTTGTTTTTCAATTCCGAAAGTCATTTTGTAGCATGCCTTTGCACCTTTATTAGAGTTCTGTAATTTCTTTCCACATGATTTGTAAGTTGTGTGTGGTCTATTTTCTCTAATTTCACAGTCCATAACATGGCATTTATTCACATTGAATTCCATTTGTCACTTGACATTCCAAGCACTTATTTCATCTAAGATTAATTTGAAGGGCATTACAATCATCTGCAGTCTCCTATCTTCAACAGTATCTTAGCATCATCCACAAACATGTTCATATAATTCTGTATTCCTTCTGGTAGATTATTTATGCAGATGATGAACATTACTGGTGCAAGAACTGAAGCCTGTAGTACTCTGCTAACAACACTCCTCCAGGCAGATACATTGTCTCTGATTACTGCCCTCATCTGCCTGTCAGTTAGAAATGTTTTCATCCATGTCAGAAGTCTCCTTGTCACTCCTCTAGCATGTTTCAGTTTCCAGAACAGCCTCTTGTGTGGGACTTTGTCAAAAGCCTTTTTTAAGTCCAGATAGACACAACCTACAACCACCTCTTTCCTGTATAATCTCCGTGGCTCTTATCATAAAAACTAAGTAGGTCTTCCTGTTTGAAAACAATACTGTCTATCCGTTATTATTTTGTTACTCTCTATAGGTGTTCAACTCATTTGGCTTTAACTACTGTTTCTAGTGTTTTGACTACCAAACATGTTAATAATACCGGTCTATAATTTAGAGGTCCTCTTGACTACAATTTGTATAGATTGGTATTATGTTTGCCTTTTTCCATATATCTGCTAAGATTCCTGTGCACAAGGATGGCTGGAATAGTAATTGGAGTGGAATGCCCAGCTCATTTGCACTTTCTCGCAGAACCTAAGGTGAAACTCCATCTGGTCCAACTGCTTTGTTTCTACCTAGCCCCTTGAGTAATTTTTCCACTTCATCTTAAGATACCTCTATGTCTTTTATGGTGTGCTCTGAAATTGGCATTGGCATTGGGTCCGGCTCTGAAAACCTCATTTCGTACAGACACACTTTGGAACTGTTCATTTAGTGTTTCGCATATTTCTTGTTCATTTTCCATAAACCTGTATTACATACATTCTCAATCTCTGGATTTTATCCTTTATATGCAGCTTGCTTTTAGTGAATTTATAGAAAAGGCCTGGATCTGTTTTACATTTTTCTGCAACCCATTTCTCAAAGTTCTTTTCTGCCTATCTCTTCACTGCTGTGTATTAGTTTCTTGCGTGCTTGTAGTGCCGGTATGTTTGAGGGTTAGGCCTCTTCCTATATTGTACCCCATTTTCTTGGCTTTTCCACTCTGGTCCTCTCACAATTTCTGTTGAGCCTATCCTGCTTTCTGGTTTTGCATCTGTTTTGGTATTAATTTTTTAATGCCTTCATCGTATATTTTGCAAAATTTGTCATACATCCTTGCCTAGCAACAAGTCTGTCCAATTAAACTCATTAAAGAATTTTCTTTGTTCCCCCATAGTGTTCTCTCTTGACATCGAGTTCATCAATTGTTTCAGTGTTTCCATTAATCTAGATTATATTGCAAAACATATTTAATTGCCAACAGAACATGATAATGCTTTCCCAAGGGAAGGTACAGGATGTCAAATATCTCTTCTTCTTTTCTAGTGAATATTAGATCCAGTACTGATGGAACATCCTCTTCTGTTATTGTTGTGGCCTGCTTGACGTGTTGATACATGATTGTCTCCAGAATGAGGTTTACAAATCTGCCTGTCCAAATGTCCTCCGCTCGTGCTTCGTAGGCCTCCCAGCCTATTGCTTTCAAGTTACCAACAATCATGATTTATCTTTATCTGCTTTTATATACTCTCTCTCATGACTATTATGAGGCCCTCTCGTTTATCATCTAGTTCTTCTTTTGTCCATGTGTTGCTTGCTGGTGGGCTTTAGGCATTTACAATTATCAGTTTATCATCCTGATTCCAAACCTGCAATGCCATTATAGCAACTTCTCGAGTGCTGTTGATTATTAACACTCTTAACTTCAGATGTCCTTTCACCAGCATAGCTATACCTTTACCCTTCCTAATTTTCTTATCATGTCTCCAAATTGAGCAGCTTTTGGGAATACGACCTTAATTAAATTATCTTCAAGTTTCGTCTGTTAGTGCGACAATATCTAGGACCTTAAGGTGAATTATATCTTTTAGCTCCAGTATTTTGTGTCTCATTCCATCTATGTTGGTACAGTATATACAATTTTCAAGAACATTTTCTCTCCACCTTCCTCTAATGATTTTGTTGCTTTGTTTTTATGTACCATTTCACTGACTTTCCAGTCCCTATCACTATGAAGAAAAATGAATTTCTCTCTTCTTCATTACCTGGTTGATACCTGGTTGATGGGGTTCTGGGAGTTCTTCTACTCCCCAAGCCCGGCCCGAGGCCAGGCTTGACTTGTGAGAGTTTGGTCCACTAGGCTGTTGCTTGGAGCGGCCCGCAGGCCCACATACCCACCACAGCCCGGTTGGTACGGCACTCCTTGGAGGAATAAATCTAGTTTCCACTTGAAGATGTCCACGGTTGTTCCGGCAATATTTATTATGCTTGCTGGGAGGACGTTGAACAACCGCGGACCTCTGATGTTTATACAGTGTTCTCTGATTGTGCCTATGGCACCTCTGCTCTTCACTGGTTCTATTCTACATTTTCTTCCATATCGTTCACTCCAGTACGTTGTTATTTTACTGTGTAGATTTGGTACTTGGCCCTCCAGTATCTTCCAGGTGTATATTATTTGATATCTCTCTCGTCTTCTTTCTAGTGAGTACATTTGGAGGGCTTTGAGACGATCCCAATATTTCTATTCCTATTTAGACATTTTACTTCATTGAGGTTTAGTTATAGGTTTTATCTTGTCTTCCTTTGAGGTCTTAATGACCGAAGTTTCTCATCTTTATCACACTGCAATTTCCTGGCTTTTCTAAGCAAAACAAACAACAATGTTTATTGTTTATTTATTCAATGTTTATGTTTATTGGTAAAAGTACATACATTCAAAATGAGTTACAAACAGAATACTGTATATCTAGATAGAGCGAATACATACTATGCCTAAAGCCACTAATACCCACAACGTTTCGGGCAAGCACTTCCGCCATTAGTTTCACTCCAATAAATGGCACCCTTAAGGGGCGATTCTTGTCTTTCTCATATTGCCATATCCTCCTAAAATCATTGACATTTATCTTTGAAGTGAGGCCTTCTCCTAAACCTACTATTTTTTCAACAATTTTCATCTCTTCTGCTCCTCTATCCACCCTAGATGATATTTCCTTTTCTAAACACCCAAAAATTTTTGTGAACTTACTTCTATCTGCAGTGTTTTGCACTAATTTACTGTTGGTAACCAGTTCTTTCCTAACTGCTTGTCTAATTTCTGCTTCGTGTTGGTCATTTCTGGTTTTGACTTCCACACGCACTTCCTTGATCGTTTTTATCTTTTTTTTTTACAACTTAAGCATGTCTCTCTTATTTCCTCTCTGCACTTTTCTAGTTCTTTATTAACATCCTCTATTCGAGTTGTCAATGAAGTTCCTTTTAGCCTATCCTTGCCTAACTCCATGTTAGCCTGTAGGATTATGATGATTTGTTTACCATATGAGTATTTTCTTGTTAATTTCTTCAAATTCACCAGTCTTCACTTTCCATACCTCATTTCCTTTCACTAGTTCCTTGATTTGTTCCTCCTGTCTCTTTACCTTATCGGTTAAGTAGGTAATTTTCTTACCTTGCTGGTGAATGCTTCCTTTTAAATTGCAAAACTCCCTTCAGAGAACTTCATTTTCTTGTTCTAATTCAATTACTTTTTCATCATACTTCTTTAGCATGTTCTCAATAATCTCTAACCTGCCAAGAAAACCTACTTTCATTATGTCTTGTGGTGAGAATCCTTTGAAACGTATCTGCTGGTGTGTGTTTCCGTCCCATTGTTGTACGACAAAGAGTGCTGGGAAGACGGGACACCATGAGTATAGCTCTCATCCTGTAACTACACTTAGGTAATTAATATACAATATAAAATTTTGACTTGTAATCCTGTACACAATTTCATAATAATAATAATAATAATAATAATAATAATAATAATAATAATAATAAAATCTTCTGGGGCTGATGTGATGCGAACCCGCGACCAAGGCACTGCCAGCCACATACTCTACGACTGTGCCACCACTGACCCAGTAAAAGTCATACAATCGGATTTCTACTGAAATCACAGGAAATCTAGAGGCCTCATTTGAAGCCAGTCCAAGTTTTATGTATGACCCCAAAGCATTCGAGTGTCATACATAAAACATATATACGATAGCCAAGTAGTTCAACACTGTATGCCCCAACTTCAGGTACACATTTCCATTGTGTATCCTAACCTCCTGTAATTTCAGTAAAAATTAGAGCATGTGGCTGGCATTGCCTTGGTTGTGGGTGTGTCCCCCCTTAGAGTCCTAGTAGATTTTGTCATTGATATATATAATGTTAGTGTGATTTCCTGTGAATAATAATTATAATAATAAGTATAATAATGAATATAATAATACTTAATAATAATAATAATAATAATAATAATAATAATAATAAATAATAATAATAATACAAACAATAATTATAATACTGTAATCAATGACATTAACCCTGGGGCTGAAACCCCATTTTCATATATGAGACAACATCCTGGAGCGTGAGATAAAAAAAAATACAAATTTTGTTTCCTTCTAATATTGTTAAAATGTATTCCACGATCATGATAAAATTGTCAAAAAATATTTATACCACTTACTTTGGCCATGGTATAGAGAGAGAGAGGAAATCTTGCGATGTCATGATTTACAAGCATTCACGAAGCAATCACCCTGGGCCAGGTGAAGAGTGGGAGTTGCAGCAAACACATATTTACATATGTACCAGTACTAATATTTCAATTTTGGGGATTTGATTTTCACTGTTTTTTGGCAGTAATTTTATTCAAGTGTGCCATTTGTAAAATCTATATGTGTGTGTGTGTGTGGAATAGGTTATTATACTGTACTCGCATAATTGTGCTTGCAGTGGGTTGAGTTTTGGCTCTTTGATCCCACCCCTCAACTGTCAATCTATTGGTGTAAAGGTTCCTGAGTTTATTGAGATCTATCAGATCTACATTTGAAACTCTGTATGGAGTCAGCCTCCACCTCATCACTTCCTAATGCATTCCATTTATTAACTACACTGACACCGAAAAGTTCCTTCTAATGTGTCTGTGGCTCATTTACTCAGCTTCAACCTGTCCCCCCTCGTATGAGTACCACCCATATTAAATAATCCATTCTTATCTACCCTGTCAATTCCCCTGAAATTTTTTTATGTAGTGATCATGTTCCTAAGCTCTTGTTTTCTCCAGTGAAGCGAGATGCAGTTCACACAGCCTTTCCTTGTAACTCATACCTCTCAGTTCTGGGACTAGTCTAGTGGCATACCGGTGAACTTTCTCCAGTTTAATTTTGCACTTGACAAGATATGGACTCGATGCTGGGGCTGCATATTCCTGGATTGGTCTTACATAAATGGTATACAAGATTCTGAATGATTCCTTATACATATTTCTCGAGACAATTTTTTTAGACAATGCTAGCCAGCCTTGCATACGCTGCTGATATTCTTTTGATGTGGGCTCCAGGAGACAGGTTTGGTGTGATATCAACTCCTACATTTTTCTCTCCGTCCATTTTGAGGTGGACTTATTTAGTTTATTTAGTGATAGTACATGTGATGAATCATTCTCCGTCTTCAGTGGCAGACTCCGATACAAGCAGTGTTGACGAACCGAGTACGCGCAGTGATTGTGTTACTAGGAGGGGCTTTGCTGCCCCAGCAACACGCCGAGGCAAGCGGCAGCGTGTCATGCAGCTTGAGGATAAAGACAACAATGTTCCCTCAACATCAGGTGTTTGTGGTAGGCCTACACTATGTAGAACAATCTCATCTCCTGACATACCAGTACCTATACGCAGCTCTAGCACAAGACGACAGAGCAGTGTTTTTGGTGCTCGTGGTGATGTTGGCCGTGGTGTTGGGGCCAAAACCAAAACCTCTGGTGTACTTGTGTGGGAGGATTGAGAGACTTTTGTCCCACAAATTCAAACATTTGATGGTACTGATGTTGGTGTGACACCGTTATTCCCTTATACAGGTGATGATATGGCTGAAATTGACTATTTTATGGCATATTTTGATCAGGAATTCATGGACCATTTAGTAATGGTTTGTCGAGTTTCACTGACTTTCTGGGTGCCTTTTTTGGTGGTGGCATAAACGAACTTAATATGTAGGTGTCACTGCTCCTTGTGCCTCTGTGTGCAGGCCAGGTTCTGGCTCTTGGTCTCCGGTAGGCCATAGAACTCTGCAACTATTGGGACCTTGTAGCATGGCACACTCTAACAGATAGTGTCAGGGAGTATGCCACACTTCAGGGAGCCACAAGGGGGTTCCCCCCTAAAATCTATTTTAATTCAAATGATTTAAATGTTGGATTTAGTCCAAATTTTCAGAGTTACACCGTATATTAATTACTCATATTTACAAATAAAAATTACATTAACTTACCATCAGTCATATATTGTTCAAATTTGTATCCCCAAGAAGACATCTGCTTCTGCACGTCCGTCTCATTCTCTCGTCGGGTGTGCTTCTCTGGGGTATCATATGCACATAAATATATAGTGTTACAGAATCTGCAAAAAATAAAATGCTTGCTTAAAAATCTAGCATGTTATATATCATACAGTACATGTAACAAATTATTTTAGTACATAAATGTTCATTTAGATTATAGACTGCTCTCTCTAGTACTGAAATGCCACAATACAAGAACACATCCAAAATATGGATTATATGGTTTTAGATCATATATGGAATTGTGTGATATCTGGCAGTCTGAAAATTTGCTCATTTCCTATTTTTAAGTAAAACTTATAGAAATGAACCACAGAATTTTGTTGTAAATGTATTCAATGGCTTTTCCAAGGTGCCAACTGTTTCCCCTAATGTTGCATTCAAAATGTGACCAGACCAACATTTAAGGAGTTACCATTTATACCCAAATATCTTCCATACTATGGGCAAATTTCACTAGCTTACTGTATTTTTAATATCCTAGTTTCAAAACCTCATTTTCAAAAGGTAGAAAAGTTCATATTGATTTAAAAACAAAATCAGAGTTGAATGTAATGAAACACCATTTTCTGGGCGAGCCCCGGTGGGTCCCTAGAACTATTGGACTGATGTGTGATATATTAGTCTGGGGCATCAGTCAATTGGAGTTCAGCCTACTGGGAACCACAAGCCAGAACATGGTCCCCTCAGAGAGGCACAGGGAGCAATGACTTATGGAAACCCCCTTGTACTTGGGGGCATTCCATGTCTGTCATCGACCAGGTCAGGCCCCAGAAATGTAGGCATAACAAAACAGACCCCCACATAGTAAGAAAAATTTGAAACCGAAGACCAGAGAGGCTGAAAAGAGAGAGAAAAAGAGAGCACCCTCAGGAGGCTACCTGCACTTGTCCTATCTCCCGTAAAAGTGTTCCTTATTCCGACTTCCAACCAGTTATTCATTCCTCAATTCTTGACCGCCGGCAGGGTCATTGGTCTTATGTTACTGGTAACAAACTGCGTGCTCTTAAGGGTAGCGTGTCCCTGTGGCCTTCCTCCTACCACTGCAACCGGTGGTGGGAAACGACTCTGGCATGGTTATGTATTCGCCATACATGTTTAACTCTCTGGCACTTAATGGAGCGCCGCCCTGCTCCTTATTGTCCCTCTTACGGTTGTGTATATCCTTGTTGAATGTCCTGACATCCAGGATGTGTGTGTGTGTGTGTTATTTCCCGACTATCTATCTCGGTCACTCGTCCCTAGATAAAATCCTTGGTGAATCAGATACCTTTGATATCATATCGGATTGAGGGTACATCAATCTGCAAGCGATCCGAATCCTCCAGAGTGACATCCACACAGCTGTGAACTCCCACACCGTGCTGTGAGCCCGACGGAAGGACGGACCCCACCGTCCCAGGCCGGCCTGATGTGCAGTGGTCACAAAGCCCCAGCCCAGCGACGACGCGTCCGTGAACACATTGAGCAAGGGCTCGGGCAGGTGCCAAGGCACTGAACCCTGAAAAACCCGAATAGGAAGCCAGAGACGCAAAGCCCCCAGAGGCCAAACCCAGCGGTCGCGAGAGAGGTGGCAGGGACGTCCCCGAAGGAACCAAAACAGCCGACGAAGCCACACTCGACCCCGCGGGTAGACCATCATGGCAGAGTTCAGGCTCCTGCACAAACCCTCGAGCAACTGCCGCGTGACCCGGGACCCCCTTAAAAACAGATGAAGGTGGGAATGCAGCCGAACTAGAGTCGCTGGAGGGAGAGACAAGGAAGCGGTCCGAGTATCCAATACAAGACCCAGCCAAGGCCGAACCTGAGAGGGAACCAGATGGGACTTCCGCCAGTTCACCAGAAATCCGAACCCGGCGAACTGGGAAAGAACCAAATTCCTTGAGAACAGACACATGGACTGGCTGGGAGCCCAAACCAGCCAGTCATCGAGGTAGGCCAGAACCCAAACACCTAACAGACGCAAGCGGGCCACCACGACCCAAGTAAGGTGTGTGAAAATGCGAGAAGCCAGATTCAAACCGAATGGAAGATAATGAAAGCGGTAACTCTGACGCCCCACAACAAATCCGAGCTAGCCCCTGAACCTCGGATGAATCGGAATGTGCCAATACCCGTCCTTGAGGTCCAGGGACACCATCCAAGCGTCCGGCTCCAACAGAAGACTGACCTGGGATAAAGTAGTCATCCGAAAGGAGGGGCAATAAACCCACGGATTCAGATGGCACAAGTCCAGAATGAACCTGAGGTCCACGCAGTCCCTTTTCGGGACCAGAAACAGGCAGGAAAATCACCTGAGGGACAAGGTCGTTTTGACCACACCCAAGCAAATCCACTCCAGGACTACTTGACAGCGCGAAGGAGAAGAGGCCTGCCTCGCCAGCCCCGAACCCCCTGAAGGAGGATGGGCTACCCAACGCCACCACATGCTGCACGAAACGACCCGAAACGCCCACAAATTGTAGGACCAGGTGCGAGCAAACAAGGCGAGCTTCCTTCCCCCCCCACTGCCCCGTCAATAGGACCAACCACAAGCGCCTACACACCTTACGAGCACCCAAACGACGCACAGGGCGATCACCTCGCCGAACAGCAACAGACAATACTGAAGGCTGCACCGGCGCCGAATCTGTCACCACTGGCCTACCAAGACGGGAAGAACCCCGTGCCCTGGCACGACCCTGCCAGCAAGGCCCTTCACGAGCCCCCCAGAGGACTAACTAATCCGACAAAGGACAGCAACTAGCTGAAGTTGCCTGCAGATACTGCACAACCGCAGACTCCGCAAACAGCAATGAACAAAAAGGCAAAGACACTTAAGAACCAGGGCCCAAGCTGATTCCAAGGAAGAAGCGAGCACCACCTGCCAACACATGAGTAGAGACGCAAAACATCGCAAAATCGCAACCTACAGGAGCAGTGCGAACAACTTCAACAAAGCAGATGACGCACGCGCCGCTGAGGGCAATGCATCAGACCCAGAGGTGGCCCCAAGTGCCTCCACATCCACCTCAAGCCAGTCTGTTGACACCTTAAGGAAGGAGAAGAAATGCAAAGCCGAAGCCAACAGGCCACGCATGTGCAAATCCTCAGCGACCAAGGCAGCCAAAAGGGAAGGAACTGCATATGACGCTGCATCACACCAATATCCCACAGAAGGGCAGAGGTGAACAAGCACGCATTGAGATGCTCCAATTCCCCCACAGGGAAAACCTGCAACGCCGTCTGAGCCTTCCTACACTCAAGCGTGCGGGATCGACAGAATGTATGCCAAGCCTCCAAAGAGAAGAGAGGGCAGTCAGCTAACCAGGACGACTGTGGAACTTCATAACAAACCCAGTAAAGACATGAAGATCCATACACGAAGGAATGCGGATCCATTACGAAAGCATAATCCAGGTCGCACAGGAGATAAGCCCCAAGGGCTTCCCACACCACATGGGATGGGATGCGGGAAGCCAAAAACCTCTGGAAAGACCGAACCGAAAAACCGACGAGATTACGGAACCAAACCTGGGAAGGGGTAGATGCCAAATCCAATTCGTACGAGGAGGGAGCGAAAGAGAACCCCTCACCTGTAACATCAAGTCCCGCTCCAAGGGTACAAAAACCTAGGCGGGGTCCAATGGGGCCTCAAGACCCCCAAGGCAACCCCTCCCCCGCCCCAGGAACTTCACCCCGAGGACCCAGGGCCGAGCCGTCCTCCAAACCCCCCGCCTCTAAAGAAAAGGCAGGAGTAGCCGAAAAAGCAGGAATGAAGGGGGACCCACTGGTCAGACCCAGAAGCTCCGGCTGGAGGACCAGGATCGAATGCCTCCACTGCCTCCCCGGAAGGGGACTTCCCTGAGACTACCAGTCTCAATACCAACTAGAACCTGCCCCGACTCCGAAACCCTCAGACGTTGCACCCGCATATCATGATGAGTAGCTTGGGTGAAATTGAGAATATACAAACAACAAACATCTCATGACTCCTAGTCAAAAGAAACACAGACCCTATAGGGTCACAGACCTGCCATGCTGCCTATAGGCAGCATGTCGGAAGCACAACCAGTGATTGTCACCCTGAGACAAAGGGACAGAGCAACCATCAACCTCGCACGAAGTAAAAGGAAGACTCCGGGGTCGCATCCATTGGAACAAGGAACCCCTATAGGGTTTCTCAGGGCTCTTAGCCTAGGGAAGATGCTAAGGGAAGCCCAGATAGCGTACAGCCAACCAGCACCCCAACTACCAAGCAAACTGCTAAAAGCTGCACCCCCGAGGACGTGTACACTCACAGGGGTTTTAGGAGAGGACCACCAAGAACAATAGGGTATGACCAACCAAGAGGCAGACCATCCACCAAGCAGAGAAAATAAAAAGAAAAAGAAAAATCCTGCAAGAGGACAATGTACCCAGGTGGAACAGAGCCAACCGGTATGAGAGGTGATAACAAGCTGCACTGTACCCTGTGTCACAACCAGTAATAAAAACTACCCCCTACCCAGAGCCAAACAGGGGTAAACAAAAACCCCAGTTGACTCCAAGGGCGGTCTATAACCGAGCAGTAAAATACACAGCGGAGGTAGACCCCAAGGTGACTTGTGGAAGGTTGCCCCAAGCCCCAAGGGCAGTACTTACACAACACCTAGGGATAGGAAACTCTAGGCACATGCAGCCCGAGTACTTGAGGAATAATACTCCTGGTTCACACACCAACCTTAGAGATAACTACGCTACAAGGCACAGAAACTGAGACAAAATCTGGAACCAGAGGCACACAACCTTGCCAGCAACAGCAACACATCAGCCAAGAACTGGGGGTGTGAATTGCCGGTGTGAGGGTCTGGGGCTTCCCCTTTCCCCCTCCCAGGGAGGTGGGGGGGGGGGGAAGGTGAACAGACAGTGGCGTGACAATGTGATGACGTCATGCTAGTTTGCTCATTTTTATTTGGGGAGTTTTGTCCACTCGTTTGGATTTCAATAGCAATATTTTCACCAGAATATGGGTTTATTTTAGGGTGCCTACCTTTCTGGGTGCCAGATCCGGTTGATGGCAGACACAGAATGCTCCCAACCACACGGAGGTTCCTATAGGCCATTGCTCCTTGTGCCTCTCTGAGTGGGGCCAGATTCTGGCTTGTGGTCCCCAGTAGGCAAGAACTCCATGTACATTGACTGATTCCAGAAAGCTAATATATCCATATCAGCCTGGATAGCTCCGGGGAACCGACAGGCTCGCCCCAGAAAGAAATGTCAAAAGCTTGAACATCAATTCATTTGGATTACTCAAGAGACTTTAAAACTGTCAGAGTAATAATTACAAGTGTCATAATATCTTATACTGATGGAATAACATATATGTACTCTATTAATGCATGAAAACATTTACCATTCATGACAAGTAATAAAACCCTTAAGAGATAGCAACATTCATCAATCACTTACTTTGTGGCACAGACAATCCAGCCTTCTCTTTCATATGGAGTGCACAGAAGCTCTGTCATTAATCCCCTAAAGCAGATGAAGTCTGTTGAAAGGCTACAAAAACAATGACACATTATTAACAAAAATACAGAATGTTACACTCAAGATAAAATATATTTTGATGACAGTCACACACAACTTTAAAGACTAAAACTAAAGACAGTTTCAGTCTTTAAGGTTATAACAAATACACAAAATGAACAGTAGAGATGCCATAGGTACAATCAGAGAACACACCACTTAGGACATCAAAGGTCCATGCCTATTTCAATATCCTCCCCCAAGTACTGTATAAGAAATATTTCCAGAACAAAATTGGACTTTCAAAACAAAATTTGTTCCTTGCAAGTGCTGAACCAAACAGGTTCATGGGGGCCTGCGGGCCGCTCCAAGCAACAGCCTGGTGGACCAAACTCTCACAAGTCAAGCCTGGCCTCGGGCCGGGCTTGGGGAGTAGAAGAACTCCCTGAACCCCATCAACCAGGTATCAACCAGGTTGTACATAGTGAATATTTGGGGAGCTGGTGGCTGAGCAGGGAGGTGGTGACTGAGCGAACAGAATATTGGATGCGTGATCCTGTGGTTCCCGGGCTCGATCCCGGGCACCGGCGAGAAAGAAACCGGCAGAGTTTCTTTCACCCTGATGCTCCTGTTACCTAGCAGTAAATAGGTACCTGGGAGTTAGTCAGCTGTCACGGGCTGCTTCCTGGGGGTGGAGGCCTGGTTGAGGACTGGGCCGTGGGGACACTAAGGCCCGAAATTATCTCAAGATAACCTCAAGAAGAAGATGCAGGCTATCCAAACAACAGTCTGTTGGATCAAGGTTTAAGAAGTCAAGCCTGACCCCAGGCCAAGCTTGTGGAGTAGAACTACTCCCAGAACCCTCTCCAGGTACAATCCAGGTACAGTATATATTATTATCCCATTCCACTGAAATAATGAAAGGATTTAAATTTACAGATTGAGTATGACAGAGTCCTTGACACTAACTAGAGTATCTTGAAATGATTTCAGGGCTTAGTATCCCCGTGGCCTGGTCCTTGACCAGGCCTCCTTTTTGTTATACATCCCCAGGAAGCAGCTCGTAGCAGCTGTCTAACGCCCAGGTACCTATTTACTGCTAGGTGAACAGGATCATCAGGGTGAAAGAATCTCTGCCCATTTGTTTCAGCCTCTGCCAACCCGAACCCGAAACCTTAGGACTACGAATCCCGGGCACTGTCCACTCAGCTGTCAGGCCCCCCTAATCTATTCACTTCACGAGGAGAGGAGGGGACGAGCTCTATCAAAGAATCAAGACTTGCTTGAGTGATGCAATCGAAGGCCCAGCACTTGACGCCTTCACATCCTCAGAAAGCCAGTCCGAATACAGCTCCAGAAAAATAAAGAAGCACAAGACCAAAGCCAAATGACCACGAGCTCGATGGTCATCAACCAAGGCAGCCAAAAGCATGGAGACCTGAGCGCGCAAACTGAGAAAACCTTACGCCAAGAGCCTTAGTTTATTGTACCCAAAACCCTCAAGCGTGCGGGTACAACCATAACCATGCCAAGCCTCAAAAGCAAAGAAAGGGCAGTCTACAAGCCAGAAAGACCCAGGAACCTCATAACACCCAGTATGGGAAAGAGGAATCGAACTCAAAAGATTCTGGGTTCAGAATAGAGTCGAGTTCTGGGTCCCTCAGGAGGTAACAACTTAGCTGGCACAACCACACAGGGCAAAATCCAGACAGGAGAATGAGGCATAGATAACGTCTGCTCCGTACGACATCAGTCAACGAACTACCAGTGTCAGCACTTGGGCCGCCTGAGTGGGACCCTCCTTCCCCCTCCCGGATTAGGGGAGGGGGTCACTAACGAGCAAATGCACTAGTTGATTAGACATTTGCTTGTTTGTTGTTTCCTCTTAGGGGATAGAGGGAGGGGGAGTTCTTGATCTTTGTTCAAGTCTTGGGTTGCAATGTTTTACCAGTAGGGGTTTGTAATGGTTCGCCTACCTTTTTGGGCGATACCCCCAGTCGATAGCAGACATGACTATACTCTCATAAAGTGGAATGTTCGTAAGCCATTGTTCCCTGTGCCTCTCTGAGGGAACCAGGTTCTGGCTCGTGGTTTCCAGTAGGCAAGAACTCCTATTAACTGATGCTCTAGACATTACAGTATAGCAAATATCAGTCAATCAGCTTCAGGGAGCCGACGGGGCTCCCCTCAGAAAAGTATTCTATAATAACATTGTATTAGAGTAAAATGCAAAAAGCAAATAATAAAACAAACAGTAAATGATTTAAATGGAAATAAAAACAGGAGCTACATGTACATTATTTATTTATGCACCTCTTTAGAGGGGGGCCAGGTTATGGCATCTGGTCCATGGTAGGCTTATAATGACTCACAAGGGCCTGGTGTGGATTCAAATGGGTGTTACTATCCACGGAGCTTTCAGAGGAGCCCTCCCAGAAAATGTATTTGAATCCTGTATTATTTTTTAAATCATTTAGAATATTCTTCAAATATCTCTTTAACAGATTCATAAAAGCAGCCACATTTTAAATGGATAATAAATAAAACTTACCATTTAAGTGATTTTCCAGTAGATTCTTTTGTGTGAAACTTAAAGGAGTTGTGGAGAATCCATTCCAACAAACGGTCCAGTTTTTCATGTTGCGTTTCTTCAAAAATTTTTCTTGTCACTTTATCGAGGCCCACATTCAGATCATACTCCACCTGATATAACATTATATTTAGCATTAAAATAAGACACATTTAAAGCTTTCTGGGTAAGTCACTCAACTGCTCCTTACTGCAAGTGTCTAGTTCTCTTTTGGACAATATTTACCTAAATCATGCCCAGTTAGTACCAATGCAATGGAGATCTCATTATGCCATCCCTACAGGGGTGAACAGAGGGGCAACACTTTGAGAAGTCTCAATCCAGCCCAGATTAGCAATAAGTAGGTTCATTTAACTACAATGGACCCTCCATAATTTGGACCGCCATATAACAGATCCCTTTAAATAACAAGTGTGAGTTAGTTACCTGATCACCCATCCTAAAATCATTTTTCTTGGAAAATCCAAATTCCTGAGGGACTGCAGTAAAAACTGGAAAGTCATTATGTAATTTCGAAACTATATATTCGTTTCCATTTATGTGATTCTTGCTTTAATAACCCTTAAACCATTCCCATCATTCTCAAGTGACCGCTCCAAGCAAATTACCTGGAGGCAATTTGAGGTACCCAGTAATATTAAAAAATCCCACCAATTCTAAGGAGACATCAATTGGCACTAGAAACCTCTAGCACTCATTTGTCATATTGTAAAAAAAAGTTCCAAGAGCCTTAGTTTTTTTCCCGAGTCTTAGTAAAATGATGCATACCAGTCCTAGCATATCACCATCCAGCCACTGAATATACAAGGTGGCCATGCTAGGGACCATTGATGCCCAGTATATATACAAGACATTTGGAAGACGTTCACGTTGAAGAGGAATATATTTCAAGTACAAAAGGTAACATGAGTATTATCCCTTAGAATATGAAACAAGTTACTCCAACAGCAAGGAAAGTGAGACAGAGGAATGAGGCTGAAGCGACTGTGACCAACAAGATGCTTCACTGACAAAACCTAAAGAATACCTGGAGAAAGTTTTGAGAGTTCTTCTACTCCCTGAGCCCTACCTGGGGCCAAGCTCAACTTGTGATAACTTGGTCCAACAGGCTGTTGTTTGGAGAGGCCCACAGGTCCACATACTCACTACAACCTGGTTGGTCTGGTATTTCTTGCAAGAACTTATGTAAATGGTTCTTGAAGATATCCACCTTTTGTTCTGGCAATATTTCAAATGCTTGTTGGGAGGGTGCTGAACAGCCATGGACTCCTGATGTTCAGACAATGCTCTCTGATTATGCCTATGGCACCTCTACTCTTCGCTGGTTTTATTCTACATTTCCTTCCGCATCTTTTGCTCCAGTATGTTGTTACTTTACTGTGCAAATTTGGGTCTTGGCCTTCTAGTATGTTATATGTAAAAATTATTTGATATCTTTCTCATCTCTTTTCCCGAGAGTACATTTTGAGAACTTTGAGAGGGTCCCAATATGTTGTTTTATCATTTCTATGCGTGTAGCATAGGTTCTCTGTATCCTCTCTAATTCAGAAATCTCTCCTGCTCTGAAAGGGTAAGTGAATACTGAGCAGTATTCAAGACGGGAAAGCACCAGTGTTTTAAATATTATTTAAAAGTGTGTTTAAACATGTACACTTTGAGTTGCCAATTAGAGCATATTTGTTGCAAAAATACTGAAAATGCGATGATGGTGATCTTGTTGCTAGTATGCTCATGTTAGTGGTAACCATATGTTGGTTTTCAAGGTGCAAGATAACCTAGCTTCATCAGTGGTTGTGGTGGAAAAACTATTTTCAGGTGAAGGTAATTTGCTTCCACAAGGTTCTAACTGTGATGACAACAGTAATATTGTGTGATCTGTACTAGTCATAGTGGTAGTGATGATCACTATACTGATAGTAAAGCAAGTGCTTACCTCTCAGAGACTACAGGGGAGCAAGATCTAGCTCGTTTTGCCAGGCCTCCTAGTCATTTATACCTGGCACATGAATTGTCCCTCACAACATTAAAGCTTTCATCATAGTTTTTTCTTAAAAAGTTGTGGAAGGAATTGGCTTCAGCAACCTCTTCCTTCAATGTATTCAACTTGCCGACTAGATCAAATGCTCGGGCAAACGCTTTACTTGGGCAAAACACTTACCATATTCTGCGACTGCTTACACCCACCCTTACCAAGTGGTCTAAATCCAAACTTTGGTTTCTGCTTCACCATTACACTTCCGGTGTATTCAGCAAGCCTGGCAGTACGTATGACAGTATGGTAGCTGATGTCCCTCATGCTTGTGGGGTTTAATTGTCATGTACAAGATGTTGGCTAGGTTGTTATAGCTTCTCCATCTGATTCTGAAATGGCAAAAAACAGATACGGGTAATCAGAATGTGCTTTGGGGTTTCTGGAACCCTCAGACATGCTTGTTGCATCTGTCATTCAGATTATTGGGTTCAGGGTTCCTATTGGGCTACTTCAACTCTGTGGGATCGAGTTTCCTGTTTCAGGCTTTTATAGCCCGCCTACCACAGCTGGTGTGAATGTCAATCCCTCTGCAATTTTCAAGGAGGTTTCTAGCTACTTCCTCTGCTATTTCTGCTTTGTCTGGTTCTGAAGGCTTCAGTTTGCTCAGTGTCCTTCATCGGATCCAGATTCTGTTGAATTTCAGGAGTTCATAGATTATAACAGGAGCAGAACTGAAGAGGCATCATCCAGAGTTGCACCACTCTATCTATATTCTAGGCTGGATTGAGTATTCTCTAGTGTCTCCACAGTACCAGCATGATCTGACAGGGACATGTTCTGACAGGGAAGATTCTAGCCAAGCCATTGCAAAACACCGACTGTTTCAAATGTTGCTGATCCTATCAGGATGAAAGTGAGATCTTGCCTAAGGAAGTGACCAACTTTAGTAGCTCAGCAACACATATTAATAAATGAAGTTCAGAGAAAAAATAATATTTGAGTAAACTGAATTTACTGAAAATTTAATACTGTATCACATACCTTCTTAGACTCCTTCCAATTGACACTTATAAAGTGGAGGTTTCGCTTATCTTGACAAAATTTTCTTTTTTCATCCAAACAAAAGTCACCGATGAACATTGGCCTCCGCAGCACAGCTGCAGCAAAATTATACTTGTTGCGAGGATGGACCTCAAAATGGCCAATAATGGAATTTTGTCTTGGCTCCTGCTTTCCTTGTTTTATTGAATTGCTGCAATTTTCTTGTCTATCATTGGGAAGTATAAGATTTTCCCCTTCATTTCTTTTTCTTTTAAATCTGTAAAATTGCATGAAAATTTATAACAATTAAAAAATTTCTTACACTTTATCAAGTACATGTATGTTGTTGTTCATGTATCAAAGAATAATAAACAAATCATTACAGCACAGTGCAGTACAGGAAATGTGTGGAAAGAGTAAATGAACAGTTCCATAATGAGTTTGTGCAAAATGAGGTTTTTGGAGAACCAGACACAATGCCAATTCCAGAGAAGACCATCGAGTCAGTGGCATATCTAGAGTATGGTAAGTATGGCACATACCCTGGGCACCACCTGAAAGGGGGCGTCACTGAGTACTTTCTGTTAAATTCAGATACGTTATCCTCGGAAAGTGCAAACAAAATTTTCTTCAGATGTATGATCTGTATTTGATTATATTATTATTATTATTATATGCAGTTACAGGATATGATGACCAAACCATTCTGGAAAACCATTTGGTCCATCCTGGACCATTATCAAGTCAATTGACCACACAATTGACTTGATAATGGTTCAGGACGGACCAAAACGTCACCATCTCTTCATCTTCTGGTGTGTAGTTTGGTCATCATATCTTCAGCCAGATTATTGTGTCTCACCGTCTGAGTTAAAGGATATATTTCTTACTGTTAATTGCATTGCATACTATGTACATATAAAAATCTACTTTTCATGTTCATAACATAATATGTTATTAAAAATGCCATTTCCTTATTTTAGAGCATTGTGCTATGCTAAGTGTAGAAAGAGAAGAAACTGACACCACTGACTTTGAGCACATCATACACATCATACTTTGAGCACACTTTTTGCATCGGTGAAAGCAAGGAAGGTGCAGTTGTCATTTTCAAATAGAATCATAATTTGTCAACTAAAAGATTAATGAACTTGACTGGTTTTTTGAGCTGATTTTATGTTAAAGTTATCTGAGAGATGGTGTCAGATGTTTGGACATGGGGCACAATTTCAGTGCTTGCCATAGGTGCTATACTCCTGAGATACATCACTCCATATAGTACACAAAGTGTTTTGAGATGAAATGAAAAAAATTACTCAAGGAGTTAAGAAGTAAAACAGTTGAACCAGATGGAGTTTCACCGTGGGTTCTGAGAGAATGTGCACCTGAACTGAGCATTCAACTTCAATTAATATTTAAGACATCTTTGTGTATAGGATTCTTAGCATATATATGGAAAAAAGATAAATATGAGAAAATAAATTGGTGCAATGAGGAGGTTTAAACCAGCAATCAAAGAACTTCCAGCTATGCACCTTGCCTCTGTACCACGACTTGGTGTAAGTTATAGAACCTGTAAATTTCAGTGAATCCAGAGGAATTTTTCTTTTCATTTATATATACAAGAGTTCTTACATTCTTATAAAGCCACTGACACACAGCATTTAGGGCAGGTTCTTAATCATAATTTTCCCTGGAATACGATCCACCAAATCGTTAAACAACCAGGTACCCATTCACTGCTGGATGAACAGAGGCGTACAGTTAAGGACTGGCGCATAGTCAATCCTCCCGAGTCAGGATTCGAACACAGGCCAAATCTCTCAAAGTGCGGGGTGGGAATGTTACCACTATGCCACGGGGACTAGGTAAACTGAAGAAATCTGGAGCTTTCTACTGAAGCCAGTCCCAAAACCTGGAGTGTGCAGAGATCCTTTACTGCTAGAATCCACTCAGTAAAACATCTAAACTATTGGGGCCGACTAACATGCCTAAATCTGTTCTGTATTCACTTGAGTGTAGGCGGGAGAGAAACATAATAATTTACACATGGAAAAATAGTAGCGAGGCTGGTCCTAAACCTGCACACAGAAATAACACCACATGAGACCAGAAGGCATGGCAGGATGTGCAGAATACTCCTGTTGAAAAGCAGAGGTGCAACAGGTACTCTGAGAGAGAACTCTGTCAACATCAGAGGCCCGAGACTGTTCAACACGCTTCCACTACACATAAGGGGCATAACTGGCTGACCCCCCTCACAGTGCTCAAGAGAGAACTGGATAAGCACCTCCAAAAGATACCTGATCAACCAGGCTGTGACTTAAATGTCAGGCTGCCTGCAGCCATGTCCATCAGCCTGATTGACCAGTCCAGCAAAAGGAGACCTAGTCAAGCCCTTGGCCGCGGGGACGCTAAGCCCTGAAATCCTCTCAAGGTAACCTCAAGACAAGGTAAGCACTCTGGTATAGCTAAATGTAGTTTATCAACCATACACTTCAGCTTCGGATACAAAGAAATCACACTAACATATATATCAATGAGAAAATCAATTGGAGCACCAAGCTGATTCAAGTCACCTCATTGCCTATACTGTACCAATAAAATGGAAACAAAACACGAAGCAATTGGTCCCCGCAGAACAACAGAGTCCTAGGAAGGCTAGCACTTAGCTTGAAACAGTAGGGATTGCCCGCGATCTGATGGACTAGAATCCCTATGAGCCGTATGTTTGATCTGTACTACAGAGTACAGCATCAATAACAGAACTGAGACAGGGAGCTGACTGAGAGCATGTGATAATCAGACCACCTGGTGGTGGTAATCAGTACCAACTAGTTCCGAGCCAGCTTGAATGAATCCCCTGTTCTGTGTGAATCACTTGCAGAGCTGTTTGGCTATTACGATGCATTATTTTCAGTGAGCCTTTCAGTTGTCTGTAAAGCTGCGCTTATTGTATGGAAGCTTTTTCTGGTCAGGTGGTGGATTGTCACCTGCTCCCTGCACTTCTGTGAAAGGGAGGGCCAGGTTATGGCTGTGGTCCCTGGTAAGCCAAACTGAACTTCTGTGACTGATGCGACTTTATAATATGGAGCAATTTCAGCAAAACAGCTCAGGAAGCCACCAAGGGCTCTGTTACGGTATCGCCATCTTCATTAGAGTATGGAGTGGCAATTTCGGAGCCATCTATGGGTCGGCACCTCGGTTCCCGATATTGGACGCTATGTGGGCAACGCCATCTCTTGGTGGTGGTGCGACAGTGACAAATGGCTCTGGTTTCCTGCCCTAGTTAGCAAGACAGGTCGATGTGGACGACCTCCGGTGAATGGCATGTCACAATTAGTGCCATCTGTTGTGCTACAGAGCATAATGTCAACTCTCAGGTGAATGAGTGTTACCTCATGGTTTCTCCAGTGTACCGTCCGTCTAATTGATGACGTTTTATGTCCACAGACGTGACGTGTAGAGGTGATTGTACTGATGAAGACAGTTTACCTTGGGCAGTCCACGTACTCTCAGCTTGGTCCTGGAAGACCAAGTAATCCGCCGCCAATCTGAGCAGTGTGTTAGCTGCTAATATACACAGTGTTGGTATAGATCGGTGTACCCGGGATTGGCTTGGGAGAGTAGCGGATGACAGTGAGGTGCCTATCGAGAAGTGCTGCTAGCAAGCTGCTAGAGGCTTCTGCTGAGGGATCAGCTACCCCAGCGTGAGTTTGTTTGAAACCCCTGTCAGCGTGATCGCTGAAGTCCTCTGCCAGTGTGAAGCTGGAGAGCGAAAGAGGGGTGTAGGCACCTCGTGAGACTGTCTTGGTGGACTGGCCCAAGAAAAAGGTGAATTCACCAGTGTTTTATCAGTACACATGCACACAGTACTGGGCGGGGGAAACACTGAAGTTGGTGAATACTGCCAATATAGTAGTGTCCTGCGTGAAAGTGACACTAATGTATATACCTGTAGTTATAATCTATTTATTCTAAGATATATTTTTAATGGTGAAAGTGTAAATATATTGGTGATGGAACTGTGTATTGTTCATCCCCCCCTTATTCTTTATTGCACTATACAACCAGTTCTTGAAAGCATACTACCAACTTGGGGTTGGGTACTATAAGAGAGGTTACAACATCAAGAACCCGGTTACAGATAAACAAGTGGCCATAACAGGCTCTATCCAGAAAAGCCAACCAAACCCTAGAAATAGTTAAATAGATCTTTGACTTTAACCCCCTGAATGCGCTCACTGAGATATCTCCTTTGATGGGATAAGCTCTAATTAGTCTGCTATGGAAAAAACAAAAAACATAAAAACAGAAACCATATACAGTGGCACCTCGACATACGATTGCCCATACTTACAATAATTTCGAGGTACGATGTAAATTTCATCGATAAATGCGACTCAACATCCGATGGTGTCGTCAACTTCCGATATTTGTTTGTCGGCCGAGCGGACAGCACACTGGACTTGTGATCCTGTGGCCCCGGGTTCGATCCCGGGCGCCGGCGAGAAACAATGGGCAGAGTTTCTTTCACCCTATGACCCTATTACCTAGCAGTAAAATAGGTACCTGGGTGTTAGCCAGCTGTCACGAGCTGCTTCATGGGGGTGGAGGCCTGGTGGAGGCCTGGTCGAGGACCGGGCCGCGGGGACACTAAAAAGCCCCGAAATCATCTCAAGATAACCTCAAGATAAGGTACACGTTCGGGTCGACCCGAGCTCGTGGTTCCCTGTCACGCGGCCGACCTGCCTCAGTTTACTACAGCTGCCCGCTTAGTGATGATCGCGCTTATAAGAAATTCCGCTTCTGTGGTGATTTTTTGCATTTTGAACATTAAAGTAATTATTATATATCACGCCATGAGTCCCAGGAAAGTCAGTGCTAAGGCTCAACATATGAAAACCCATGTAAGGATAACCATAGAGCAGAAACAAGAGTACAGAATGTCTCTTCCTCAACAATTAAGAAAATGTGTGCAGCATGGGAAGAATTCTAAACCTTTGCTGAAACGACTCACCCAAATCAAGCTGCAGTAGGTCGTTGCCTTAACCTATTCAATGACACTGTGATGCATCATTACAGACAAATGTTAAAACGAAGGGAAAAACAAATGTCTCTTGACAAACTCTTGACAAATTTGTAGTGAGACAAACAAGCACTGAACCACAACCAGGTCCTAGTGGTATTCAGGCAAAACGTAGGAGAGAGAGACCCCAGAGAAAACATCACTGCTTGATGTGATAATGGAAGGAGACTCCCCTTCCAAACAGTAACAACTCTCCTCCTCCCCCTCTCATCACCATCTTCCATACGCCATCAAGAGCCCTCCATAAAGGTAAGATCAACTTAGGTACTGTATTGTAGTTAGAAAAAAACATTGTATTCAGTATAAAATGTATTTGTATGTTAATATTTTGGATGGTGGGAACGGATTAATTCAATTCCCTTTATTTCTTATGGAAAAAATCGCTTCGACTTACGATCCGTCTCTGGGAACAGATTAGCATCGCAAGTCGAGGTCCCATTGTATAAAACAATCAAACCACACCATTGCAAGAAAGAACAATGTAAAGAGTTTAGGAGTAATAATGTCAGATGATGATTTGGCATGGAGTGATCCTATAAAAGATTAACAATCATGTAAAGTATTTGTGAATGATGATGTCACATGCCCTAATGTTTAGTGAGCCAAACAAAGCAAGCATCAGCCAGCAAAATGACAGGGTGGATTAAGGGATTGCAAATCCAGGGATTCCACCACAATGCTTATACTATTGAGGTGGCTATTATACTATTATAGTGATGGCCCCCATCAGGCCCAGTTGAGTGGACAGCTCTTGGGGGTTCAAAGTCCTAAGGGTCCGGGTTCGATCCCCTGCAGAGCCGGAAACAAATGGGTAGAGTTTCTTTCAACCTGATGCCTCTGTTCACCTAGCAGTAAATAGGTACCTGGGAGTTAGACAGCTACTATGGGCTGCTTCCTGGGGATGTGTGTGCGTGTGAAAATTGGGATTAAGGACCAGCCCAAAATGCTATGTTGGCTGTACAAGAATGTAAGAATTCTTGTATATATAAATACTGTAAATACAAAATAAATGAATAAAATAAAATTATAATATTGTGGTATTATAATATATTGGAATATAATATATTCCACAATTTAATATATGTTATAATATATTGTGCAATATTATAATAAGAATGTGGCTATAATACTATTCTAATCACTTGCACTATCCCACTTTGAGTACTGTTTAATACTTGACATTTCTGAAATAGAGGAAATTCTAAAAACATATAGGGCATGCACACATATGGTAGAGCACCTACAGGGATATTATTGGGACCCTTTCAAAACACTCAAAATATACTCTAGAAAATAAAGAGAAGAGGGGCAATCACATCTATAGTTATAAAGTAACTATAGTAAAATGTTTGTCTGTCTGTGTCTGTCTAAGATAGAAGGCCACATGCTTGGGGCTAGCCTTAAACTTTGTAGTGTGACTTGTAATT
Source organism: Procambarus clarkii (assembly GCF_040958095.1). Classification (NCBI taxonomy): domain Eukaryota; kingdom Metazoa; phylum Arthropoda; class Malacostraca; order Decapoda; family Cambaridae; genus Procambarus; species Procambarus clarkii. The sequence continues at coordinate 44,416,964 of NC_091166.1, read as the reverse complement.
ACCCAAGTGTAGTTACAGGATAAGAGTTACCAGAGTGACTCCCATGAAGTTGGTGGAGATGTAACGGTGGCCACCAAGTTAATAGTTTCATAATATTTCATAATATTCAGAATTCAGATACGCATGCAAAATGCACGTTCTGATTTGCATTCTGTGGGATCCTAATACTTAAACAATGCTAACTTTTGGGGGTCAGACTTGCACAGCAAAATAACAACAAACTGAAATAAAAGATGTAGTAATACTGTACTGTAAATGAAGAATAGACTACGAGAAGAGTGGAGATGCCATGGCACAATTAGAGAACACTGTATGAACATCAGAAGTCCATGGCCATTCAATATCCTCCCACCGAAAATAAGAAATATTGCCAGAACCAAACTGGACATGTTCAAAAAAATTTAGACAAGTTCTTGCAGGAAGTACCAGACTATTCGGGTTGTAACAGATATGTGGGTCTATAGGCTACTCCAAGCAACAGCCATTTAGAGGAAGTTATCACAAGTAGGCAAATATAAAAAAGGAACCAAGCTGGGAAGACTATGTAGTGCAAGACAAGCCTGGCCTTGGTTGATCAACTCCCAGAATTCACTCCAGGGTATACCATGCCCTGAGGACATACCAGAAGTCCACCAAGACCTGGAAACTCTTGATAACTCTCAGCCAATCCAGTACTTGGTCACTGTCACCCCACCCAAAGTGCCAATCATCAAACAGGAAAAATATATCAACCTCCCAGTGACCCATGCTGATAAGTGTGCCTGGCATCCTATAAAGCAGCCTTAAAGAGATATACCAGACAGCATTATCAGTGCACAAAGAACAAGAATCAGTCCCTTGTAAAGGAGATACCCAGACAAAGCAGGCATAAAATGTCTTTGGCATCAAGGTTGAACCAGGAGTAAATTATGTATTGTATTTAACTTTAATACTGTCAATATAAATTAATTATCATCCGGAATTATCATTTTACTTACGAAGCCATTCTTTATGATGCAGGCAGTGTGTATGAAATTCTGATTGCTCTTCACTTCTTTCTTCTTTGATACTCAGGTTTCCTTACTTGTACTTAAATATCTGCTTCCCCAGATCTGCAACTTGTATGAAGATATCTTTTCCAATCTATGGTACGTGCAGTTGGCATGAAGGTGTCCGCCTGCCTGATGACTGCACGTGTCACGAATCTGAGACAATTTGTCGCTGTGCACAATTAGACAGGGCTTGGGTATTGTGGTAGATGCTTGGCCACCTGTGGTTACCCCCCAGGGTGGAGAGCCTTAGACCCTCCTCCAGACACGTCGAACCTGGTAGATTATATAATCACCCAGTGGCTTGCAGACAATATTAATACAGACCACTTCTTTAAAAGATCACATGTAACACATACAAGGGGCAATGGCTTCAAGCTCAACAGGCCACAATGAAGGACAGAAAATAGGACATGCCTTTTCACCCATAGGGTTATAAACCCATGAAACTGCCTACCTGCAGAAGCTGTAAGTGCCAAGTCATTACTGCAGTTCAAAATCCAGCTGGCAAAATGATCTCAGGAACAATGGTAGGGTAGGGATCTTTTACAATCTGCTGGCTTTCTAACCCTGTCGAGGACACTAGAGATGTTGGCCATCAAATAAATTCAGATAAAAGTCTGGTGTAATTTAAACGTGGAGTAAATCAACAAAAGTTATAGCCCAATTTCTTGGAGTTAGACTTGATACGAGCACTTGACTGTGAAGGATCTTTATGCAGCTCGAATGAGTTTTTCTTCAGTGACTATTGGAATGATGTTGAGTGATGCGTCGGTGTTAACTTTTGTGCCCTCAGGTGTTGTTTCCTCTTCCTGAAACATTCAGTTTACATTAAAGTTTTTCTTCTCAACGAAAAATCGAGTTGACTGACAGCAAGGAACGGATGTTGCTGTTCTTTTTGTAGGATTAGGAGCAGCGACAGTGATTACAGAAGCAGGCTATACGTCGTCACTCGGCGGTGAAAAAACTGCCGTCTCGGGCTACGGCAGACAAATGCACTTCACAACAAGTGCCCGGCGACACAGGCGTCCCCCAGGGAGGCGAGAACCTCCCACTCCACACAGAAACCCAACTAGAAGACTGTCTATCGACACCCAGTGACCCCATACGACAAAGCATCAGGTGTCCAATTGTTGTTTTGGGCAGCGACGAGACTGGGCTGTGGAGGTAGTTAGTCGGTGGTTGAAGGGCGACGACGATCGAGGGATGGGATGCGCCCCTTCTTCTTCTTCTTGATAGTAGGTGCAGTTTGCATGAAGGGTTTGTCCTCCCGATGACTGCACCAGTACAGATGTTGGTAGAGGCGTTTATGTTGAAGATGATAAGAGTTTCAAAAGTGCTTGTTGCGTTGTGCTGTAGACAGAGGAGCGGCGACTAAAACAGAGGTGGATGTTAGAGGGAGACTTGCCGCACCGTAGGGCGGTGTGTTGTGTTTATGGCGTCAGCTGATCCTTGGTGTTGCGACGAGGCAGTTGTTTTCTGTGTTTAGCTGTTGGTGGCGCCAGGTATAAATGTGGCGCGGGTCAGATGTGACCCAATTTGTTGGTCGATTGGAGATATTTAGCCAGTGCTTTGACTATTTGGTATTTTTCTTGTAACGAGTGGTCACCGCCTCCTAATATATGCTCGATGGTAAAGGGTATTTTAAGTGAGATAAGTTCTTGTTTGAAATTTACTCTGGCACTATAGTGTCGGAAGCAATGTAGGAGATAGTGTTCGATTGTTTCAGGCACCTGACAGTGGATGCAGAGTTCGTTGATGTCTGTTCTGTACTTAGAGCTGTGTGCTGCTAGTTTGGTGTGTCCCAGCCTTAATCTGGTCATCGCTATATCAATTTCTCTGCTTTTATATCTGACATGTTTCCAAGTTTCCCACTTCTTTTTAATGGACCCGTAGTACAAAGGTGAGCATGACGTTTTCCATTTCGTCGCAAAATCTTGGGTGATGGTATTTTTGAAGGCTCCTTTACGTGCAACATGGGGAATTGGATGACGGGTAATGTGAGGTGTGTTGTGCATTGCTTTGGCTAGTTGATCTACTAGTTCATTATGGAGAATGCCACAATGCGCTGGGACCCATTGGATAGAGGTATCATAACCGTTCAATCGATGTTCATGAAGAAGTTGAAGACATGGGTAAACAAACTCCTTGCACGTTTTTGAAGAGTACGTAATTGCTTGAATCGCACTCTTGGAGTCACTGCAGATTGTATATGTCCCGACTGGTAATGTTGTGATTATTTGGAGAGCTTGATATAAGGCATATAATTCAGCTGTGAAAACAGATAGTTGGTTTGGTAACCGCCATCCCTGCTTGAGATGGTATTCCGGTATCCATACAGCGCTAGTGACCGAGGGTACGTTGTTCTTGATGATGCGAGATCCATCTGTATAAATCGCTGTGGTATTTGGGTAGCAATTTTTCATTGTTGAGAGAAAGACTGAGGCTATGGCTGAGTTTGGTGCAGACTTTGGAATGTTGTCTTCGAGTTGTATTGTTGTATTAGGAGTTGTATAAAGCCAGGGTGGAATAGGGGGAACAGTAAGTTGGGTTTCCGAGTTTTGGAGTAGAGAGAGGTCTATATTGAGGTTATTTGTAGCCCGTGTGAGGAAAGGTTGTGAGTGATTGGTTGGGAAGCGGGGGTTATGTGGGTTAACTGTTGGGTTAATTTTTGATCTGTATGGGTGTGTCTGGTGAGCAGTGGTACAGAGTGACAGATAGTTGGCACACATTATGTCTCGTCTGGTGGCTAGGCTTGTGAGGCCCGTTTCCCCGTAAAGTCCGAGGATAGGAGTGGAACGCATTGCGCCACATATAAGTCGCATGGCATTGTTTTGGATGACCTCTAGGCTCTGTAGGTTAGTAGGCGCAGCCGATGCATATGCTTGGCAACAATAGTCTATTTGGCTGCGAATGTAGGTTGTATAGAAACGGAGCAGGATTTTATGGTGTGCTCCCCAGGTGGTGCCAGTGAGGGCTTTCAGTATGGCGAGTCGGGGTTGTGTCGTCTGTTTAAGGTGTTGAATGTGTGCTGTCCAGGTAAGTGAGGGCGAGTCTAAGTGCATGCCAAGGTATTTATGTTCTCGTACGTGTTGGATGGGAGTGTTGTGTATTGTGAGGGTGGGTAGATGAACGAGTCTTTTTTTAGTGAAAATTTGATAATAGGTTTTGGTAGTACTAACTTGAAGGCCCCATTGTTGTGTCCAATCTATGAGGTGATCAAGTGCTGTTTGCATGGTTGAGACTGTATTAGGTAAGGCGTTGTCTGAGTAATACAGTGTTAAGTCGTCGGCGTACGCCGAGAGGTTAACAGGATGGGTGTTAGGCAAATCTGCTAAGAATGCAGCAAAAAGGGTTGGGCTTAGTATGGAGCCTTGTGGGACACCCGTTTGTATTGGGATGTCATCGGAAAACTCGCCTTGTATATAGACTTTAGAGGTCCTGTTCGTAAGATAAGATTTTAACCATAAAAGTAATCTTCCCTGTACGCCTAAACGCGCAAGCTTTGCGAGGAGGCAAGTATGAGGAATGCTATCAAAAGCTCCTTTGAGGTCTAAGTAGACAACAAGGCAATATTTACTGCTTCTGAGAGAGGTGCGGATTTCATGTTCAAGGCAAAGTATTTGATCGAGTGTGGAGCATTGCGGTCGAAATCCAGCTTGGAGTGACGGTATAATATTATTATATTCTAGATACCATTGGAGGCGAGTATGTACTAGTCTTTCCATGACTTTACTGAGGCATGATAGTAGGGAAATAGGTCTATATGACGCAGGTTGGGATGGGTCTTTTCCTGGTTTAAGGAACGGAAGAATAATACTGGTCTGCCATTGTGAGGGAATATTTCCGTGAGTCCAGCATAGGTTGTAATAGTTTAGGAGAGTACTATGTGCAGTTGATGGGAGATGTTTTATGAGTTCATATGGAATTCCATCCTCTCCAGGTGCCTTGCCAAGAGGTAGGCGGGTTAAGGCTAATTGTAGCTCGCTTAAGGTGTATATGTTGTCGACGCCAGGCATGGGTAGCAGTATGGCACGGTCAATTTCTTGTCTGAGGGGGAGTTCTTGGGCATGAAAGAAGGGTGTTGAGAGGGTAACTTTAAGACATTCAGCAAGAACATTTGCACGCTCCTGAGGTGTTTGACAGAGTGAACCGTTGATCGTCAGGGGGAACGAAGGGAATGTTGGGCGACCTTTAATGCTGTTAAATGTAGCCCAGACTTTTGAATGTGGCGTAGTGGGTGTGAGGCTATCACAAAATTTTGCCCATGATGCTCGCTTTGCTGACAGTATGGTTTTTTTGGCTTCTGCTGTAGCCCGCCGGAGATTAACCCAGTTCTGTAGGGAGGGTTGACGTCTTTGTTTTTGTATGGCTCGTCGGCGTAAAGCGACTGTTCGTGCACATTCCGCGTTCCACCACGGTTTAAGTGGTTTGTTTGACCTATGTCCTGAAGTTTTCTTGAGCATTTGGGTGGCTGCACAATTTATGGCCGAGGTGATTGTGGACAGTCGCGTGTTGGGGTCTACATCGTCTGTATCTGGGAGACAGACAGTATCAGCCCATTTTTCCTTATCTAGTTTCTTAATGTTCCACTTGGGGAGCGTTAGGGGGTGGGTTGGTGGCTGAAAGTTAGTAAATTTTATAATGAGGGGTTTGTGGTCACTTCCAATATCTGGTCCAGTATGAAACTGTAGTTCTTGTTGAAAATGTGCAGAGCCAAAGCAGATGTCCAATGAGGCTTCATAATTGGTTCTGTAGTTAAAGTAGGTTGCAAGGTAGGGCGGCGAAAGAAGAATATATGGTGTAGTGTCTAAGTAGTTATATAAATCGGTGCCTGCAGTATTTTGGGTACCTCTACTCCATGTGGGGTGGTTTGCATTGAGATCACCTGTAACGATGATCGGTTGCCGTAGTTGGTTTAGATAGAATTCTAGTTCATTTAAATTTATTGCGCCACCAGGGTTGTATATACCCAGAAAGGATATGTGTGTACCATTGTAGGGTATTAGGCATGCTAAAATTTCTAGCTTACCATTTACAAAATGTGTAAGCGTTACAGGTTTACATGTCATGTTACTCCGTGTTAGGAGGAAAATACCACCACCCATACGGTTTGGTCTGTCCAGTCTCTGCATCTGAAAGTTTTTAAAAATAGGATTTTGTTTAGGGGTGAGCCAGGATTCGGTTATGAAAGCTAAGTCCGGTTTGGATGAGTAAAGGAATTGTTTAAGTTCTGTGAGAGATGTTTTAATGCTTTTTGCGTTCCAAGTCATGAATGTTAGGGGAGCCATTTAGGATGTGTGGGTTATGGATGTGTCTGTTTTCCTTGGTATGCCAGTAGTAGTACGTGTTGGATACCTAGATGTGGATGTGGGCTGTGCCTTACTCTTGGTACTGGCGGTTTGGGTTTGTGGCAAGTCAGCCTGTGGAATGATTTTGGTAAGGCGTGCTAGGGAGTTATTTATGAGTTTTTCAATCATCTGTTCAAACAATGTGTGTCCAGCAATGGTGGCTTTGTTTGGGCGGATGTCAGTGTCTGTAGCTGTTGATGGGATGTCTTTTGGGTCAGCCTCAGGAGTGGGTTGTGTTACTTGTGTAAAGAATTTAGTTATCAGTCGGTCCAGCGTTTTTTCTAGTGCATTTTCAATGCGCGTGACAACAGTTTCAACAAGATCATTTTCAATGCGAGTGACAAGAGTTTCAACAAGATCAGAATTCAGTTGTGCATTTTGTGAGGGATGGTTGGACCCTGGGGTTGTGGGAGTGTCGGTGACAGATATATCAGGTACAAGCAAAGGTTGTGGTTGAGTGTGAGGTAGTGTTTGATGATGGGCTGTGTTAGGTTGTTTCAGTGCACTACTGTATAGCAGGTTGTTGGTAGGGAGAACCTTAGTTTTTGCTGCTGCTGCTATGTATGAGGGACATTGTTTGAATGTAATGTCGTGGTCGCCACCACAGTTTGAGCAGGTGAGTGTATCTGATGTACAATCTTGCGTGTAATGGGAACCAGAGCATTTCCCACATTTAATGTCTTTGGTGCAGCCTTTCCAGGTATGGTTAAAACCTTTACATTTAAAACACTGAGTGGGACGTGGTATATACACCTCTAGTTTATGGAGGAAGCCATTTAACCAAATCCTCTCAGGGGGGATGTAGTCTAGAAAGGTAAGCAGAGCAGTGCCTGTATCACTCAATTCTCCGTTGCGCCCCTGATGGGCCGTAGGGTATGTTGTGTTGATGGCGTCAGCTGGTCGCTTCTGAATCTTCAGTTACACGGTTAACGTTTTCTATGATGACATGTCGTTCAGCCCATTATTTATTTATTTTATTAAATTATATACAAGAATTTATTTATTTATTTATTTACATTTATTAATGTACTCTTACATTGGACTGTAAGAATACATTACATTGATGTTCTTGCATTCATGCAAAACCACTAACACGTATAGCGTTTCGGGCAGATCCTTAATCTAGATCAGGTAAGATGAAAAGATGTATTTTAGCAAAATTATATAACATATAACTATCCTTAACTGTAGCGTCTGTTCAACCAGTAGTGAGTGGGTGGTTCAAGTTCAAGTTCAAGTATGTTTATTGAGATAAGCAATAAATACATCTCAAAGGGATAGAGTAGCTTAGGCTATTTATACCCCCCTCTACTTCAAGTCCCTCAAGGGGCGCACAAATTCAGTGAGTACAAATAGACATATAACAGTACAAGAATCCCGGGTCGTATTCTGTGTTAAAATTAGGATTAAAGACCTGCCCGAAACGCTATGTGTACTAGTGGTTAGCACACTGTAGGTTTACAATAATATAAGATCTTTTGTATATATAAATACACAAGACAAACAATAAGGAGTAAGCCACCACCATAGAAAACGTTAAATGTGGCTGGGCGCCTCAGAAGCGACTACATGGTGACGGGGCGAGGTATGGTCGTTTCGGACACGAGACCATGAGACGAACCTTGTTTCCTGTTTGCTAAAAACCATATATGTTGTTATACTAGGCAGTATTAGCATAGGTTAGGGTATATTGGATTAGATTAAGTCAGGTTGGATTGAGCTAGGTTACGTTAGGGTAGGTTTTAAAATTCGTTGGCGAATCGTCTTGTGTACGATGTGACTCATTTAAGGCCCTTGTTGACGTCATCACAACAACAGCTGCCCTCATCACAACACTAGCCTCCCTCATCACAATAATTGCCGCCCTTATAAAAAAATAAAATAAAATGTTTATTTAGGTAAGGTACATACATACAATACATTTTTAAAAAGATTGGTTGACTTATAGGTAGAGCTAGTACATACAATGCCTAAAGCCACTATTACGCAAAGCGTTTCGGGCATAAATCACAACAATAACCTCCCACTCGCTGATTAAGTGCTCCCATCTACCAGACAAGTTTGTGGTTAGTCATTATGCATTCTATAGCCATCCTGTGTGTTAGTTTTTGTTAACTGTCACATAACTGGTTCAAAACCTTAATATCAATACAGTATTGAGGGTCAGTATGAGTATAATTCATAATTCACTGTGTCGGAAGACAGGAGGCCAGAGTGTATTCATTCACGTTTGTCTTTTATCAAGGTCTCCCCCACCTCCAGGTCGAATTACTGACCCCGACCAGGATGCAACCCCACAACAAGCTGACTAACTCCTGGGCGGTCCGTCTAATTACCACAAGCTACCACAAGCTACACAAGCTTCAGAAAGCTTCCTGGCAATACGTTAGTAATGAATAAATATGATATGTTAAGTTAGGCTGACCTAACCTAACCTAACCTAACTTAACTAAACCAAACCTAACCTAACCGTAGCTTGGATCGTCGACTTGATTTGGCGTCACCAGCTTTTTATTTTCGTCTAATTTCTTTATAAAAAGATACTTTTCAGATTAAAATTATGTTTTTTCGTGTTGTACATTCAGCACCAACATTATAATGAGTAAATATATCATATTTATTCATTACTAACGTATTGCCAGGAAGCTTTCTGAAGCTTGTGTAGCTTGTGGTAATTAGACGGACTGCTCCTGGGTACCTACTCACTGTTAGGTGAACAGAGGCATTAGTTGAAAGAAAATGTTCCCAAATATTTTTGTTCTGCCCGAGATTCGAACCTGGAATTCTCGATTTTGCGTCGAGAATGAACCTGACTGTACTACTGGGGACCCTTCAAACAGTGTATACAGTGAACTGTAATAAGTATACTGTAATGAGTATACAGTATACTAATAAGTGTACAGTACTGTATACTGTAATGCATATACATTATACTATAATGAGTATCCAGTATATTGTAAAGAGTATACAGTTGGATCTGTCTTTATGTTTTGGGTATGTTTTCTTTCGTACAGCTGTCTGTAAGTTTACACTGCCTATAAGCAAATCTCTTACTGGCTTATCTCATGACCATGTGTCCTAATGTTGGCGACAGTACTATAACTACCTCACTACCCTTGTATATTTATAGGAAGTTAATGTAAAATAAAAAATGTAACTAGTACACCAATGTCCATACACACAGAAATCACAATAGTATGATACATCTAATGAACAAATCCACAAGGGCCGTGATGAGGGTTCGAACTCGAGTCCGGGATGATCCCAGAAGCGCTTTAGTCAATTGCGCCACGACATGGTTAAAATGTTGAACTCTCATCACAGCCCTTGTGGATTTGTTCACAACAATGTTATAAATTGCTCTGCCTATAGAATACTACAGTACTACTAATAATAACAATAATGTTCATTCAGGTAAAAGTACATACACCGTACATACAAAATGAGTTACAAACAGAATGTTTGATTTCTAGATAGAGCGCACAGCATTTTGGGCAAGATGTGGTAAAAAACTTCAATACTGTACTAACATTGAAAACTAATTGAGATCAAAAGCATGAATTGAACTGAAATAGGAAAATAAAAAATGAAAATAATTACATATTGAATGGTACAGCAGAAATTGCAACAGAACAGCAGAAGTAATTTTAACTAAATAAACAGACTACAATTTTCTTTAAGTTTATAAGATGTACAACTGGGAGTACCCTGATCATAGGTTTGAATCACCTCATTGTTCCAATTTATTTTCTCATTGATATATATCACATTCAAACATACATACATACACAATAATAATAAGAATCAACAAAATTTATAAGAATTCTTGAAACCTGTATCTTTAAGAACAAGAGGTCATAGACTCAAACGATGGAAACAAAGCTGCCCCCCCAAAAAAATTAATGGAATATTCTCATTTGCAGATGGTTGGAACAAGTCAGGTGAGGTGGTGGTAGATGCCAAAACTATTAGTAGTTTCAAAGCATCATATGCCAGAGTACTGGGAACATGAGACACCAGGAGCATAGCTCTCATCCTGTAGCTTTATTTAGATAATTACACTTTGTAATTTAGGAGCCTGGAGCAGGGGTGGGTTCTCTGGTGGGCTTAGAAACTGATGCAGGATCTTGGGCTGGTACGATAATATACTTTTAAATCAATAAAAAGGCTGATGCATGATTGGTGGGCTAAAACCTGTCATGTGGTGGCTTGAACAGTGTGGCATGTTTAGGTCTGCCATATGGCACGGCCACACCATGAACGATGTGGCATGGTGACTTGAGTTTTTGAGGCAGGACATATCCCTTGATGCTACCAGTGTTTTGCCACCCTGTGTTACTATTTCCTTTCTGTCAGTGTCGGTATGCATGGTTGGTTGGTGAGAACTGGAAATACACACCAACGCACTAAGTTCATTTATTGTAAGAACTCGGATCAGTCCTGTGGGAGATCTTTCCTCCAGCCCTGCACTGTTTTACCTGCTGGGCATGAGCATGGTAGTCTAATGCTTGATGACACGAGAAGCCTTGTAACCCTTTGATAGCCACATAACTGACCACAATATAAATTCTAACGGGATCTTATATTTTTCATGTAATTATTATATACAAACTTTAGGGGAAAACTGTAGCTGTTTCAAACTATGCACTTGGTGATCTGATTGAAATATTTTGTGTCCAGTAATTTCTTTCATGCTACTGCTGCTTTCATGCTATAAGAGTGTTGCACAGTAGACTAATTGTCACTAGCAGTAACAAAGACAAGTTATCAGTTTTGATGAAATTATTTTATGTAACGGTTAAAATTATAATATGTTAGATCTGATGTTAGCTTTTTTTCAGATCAAATGGGAGGTGGACGTGATTACATTTGTGACCTTCTACCAAACATTCACAGAGGGTTACAACTTCCACCAGAAGTGTCAGAAGCATATCATGTTGTTGGAGATTACCTCTATTACCACTATGGTTGTGATGGATTTGATGACCGGGTAAATATTTCTAGTACAATTTGAGTGCATGAAGTTGAGCATCAGAAGTCTTGATCTCTGCCTAATTTGTTTAAAATATTCCGAGTTCATAATCACTTGATTCGTACAGAAATCCAAATTATTGGGTTTTCTTGGATGGTTCAGTGGTTGTTAACTGTTGTTAATGACTTGGATGGCCCCCACACATCAAATCACACCAAGCTCTTTAGAGTCATTAATAGCTTATTAGGGGCCAGAGGCCAAAATGGTCCCCCCCCTCCACACACACACACAGTTGCAGTTAGCACAGGATATTAGATAACCATGAGAAAATGAGAAAATAGTCACTAGAAAGGTAGTGCAAAACAAAATGGACAAGAGCAAGGTCAAAGTTTTATAACAGAATACAAGACAAACAGTAGTTCAGTCTTTAGTTGCACTTGCCCACCACCACCAGGGTGCAACACCCAGAGCTATTGGCTCATCTGGTGTATCTCTAAAGTCATTTGCCTGGTACTGTGAAGTGAAGAGTTGGGTCACCTGTGCCCACTGGGTCCCGGATATTTTCCAAATAAGTGAAGGTAATCCTACGGGTTCTGTCCTGTGGGTGTCCATTTGTTTATGTTCCAGTATTTGTTTCTTCTTTTAGTATGCGTGTGAGGTATGTTTCAGTGCCTCACTTCTTGTGTGGCCTCTTGAGAAATTGTTCACCTAGAGCTGCATGCACTTTGGGTTGATTTTCCTAGGTGCCCAAGGGTAATTATCTAAGTGTAACTACCAAAGTGTAGTTATAGGATAAGAGCTATGGTCATGAGTGTCCTGCCTTCCAAGTACTCTGTCATATAATGCATTGTAAAACTACCGATGGTTTTGTCATTGACCACCACCTCACTTAACTTGTTTGAACCGTCTACCACTCTGTTTGCAAAAGAGAACTTTCTAATATTTTTGAAGGGAGCCCCTTGTGGCTCCCTGGAGCTGTCTTCCTGAGATAGCTTCACACTGAAAGGTCACGTTAGTCGTAGATCGTTCTGTTTGGCCGACCAGAGACCAAAGCTAGAATCTGGCCTCATAAGAGGCACAGGTAGTAGGTGACAATCTGCCACCTCACTTTAAGCCTCAAAAACACTTAAACAACTTCCACAAACAAGTCACATGGAGCATGGGATTCACTCAAACGAGCTCGAAACTCGTTAGTACCCATTACCACATCCAGGCCACCTGGCCCCCAGCTCCCAGCTAACTCCCCAAGTCAATTCTGTTCCTGATGTTGGTGTCATCATACCTGCGTCTGGTCATGCAAGCTCACGGGCAAGCCCTGAAACTTTATGCTCAGTGCTGGCCATCCTCGGACTTCATTCTTCTGTTGGGGCCATTTGCTTTGTGTACAGTATTGTTTTCCATTTTAGTGTAGGCTTCATGTGCATGTTTTGATCCCAGCTTATTGTGTGAGCTTGGCTTATTTGGCATTTCGGGCTACATGTGCTCAGGGTTCTCTTCTGTGTGCCCGCTAAACACTTCCTTTGCACAACCAGAGCCTACCTTGTCTGGTGTGTTCGGGTGTCCAGCCAGCCTATGGTCTATCCCCGTGCTCACGACATTCGTAAGTTCACGGCTTTGGCTGCTGTTTTCGGTAATATGTCCTGGGCTGCATGTTACCGCATTAATGTTCCTGGTTCTTCTCGGGCGTGTATAGACTTGGGTCGCAGGTTGCAGCCAGTTGTCTCGACTTCGAGTTGAGTAGCGAGTGATGGCTGCCTCCCTGGTAAGTCCCTTTTCTTCTTTATCCTTGGTTAGGTAGCTCAGAGAAGCCAAAGGGGCTCTCCACAGAAAACCAGCGCTGATTATAATGAAACACCATTTTCTGGGTGAGACCCGGAGGCTTCCCGGCATCCTTCCCTCCCTCCGGTCGGCAGTTTTTTTGCATTTTTGTTATTCAGCCTCTGAACTGAGGAGAGGTGCCGGCACCTCCCCCCCCCCCCACCCCCGTCCCCCTCCCGGGTAGGGGGGGATTGCATAGACACATGCACGGCAGCTGTGGTGACGTCATGCTTGTTTGCTTATTTTTGATTGGGAAGTTCTGCTTGCTAGTTCGGTTTTTGGTTTGAAATTTTTGACCAGCAGTAGTTTGTTATGGAATTGTGGCTGGTGCCACAATCTAATATATACACATCAGCCCAGTATAGCTCTGGGGAGCCTCCGAGTCTCACCCAGAAAATGGCTTTTCATTACATTCAACGCTGATTTTTTGTACTTACAGTTGTGGATATGATGGGTCTGTGAATGAATGACTATAGTTGCATGTCTGACGGGGAAATAAGTGGGTCATTGACACTGGTTATACTTTGATTTCTACAGTATTGCAACTGATATAATAAATCTCATAGGGCTGGGGCTGCGGATATAGGACACTCATGACTTTGTGCTCGTGGATACGAGGTCAGCTACGGAAGTCACAAGCAACTTCAATCAGTTTACCACCTGTACCGTCCCACCATCGCATACAAGAAATTCTTGTGGAGATTGGAGATAAAGAAAAGGATTTTCTGAACTCTAAACAGTGGATAGGCAGTGTTGAGGTACAGTATTGTTTTGGGCTTCTTTTGTAATTTTAATTTGTTTGTGGGTTGGGTCTCTTTCTATTATTGTTGTGTTTCTTCGTTCTGGGGGAGCCCCTTGGTAGCTACTTCGAGCTGTCTCGCTGAGATAGCCTCCCACTACTGGGTCATATCAGTCATAAGAGTCCTGCTTGGCCTACCGGAGACTAGAGCCAGAACTTGGGAAAAGCATGCAGAAACATCAGTGAAGAAATGCAGACAACTGCAAGGTTCATAGAAAACAAATTGTTGAAATAGCAAATGCCTCTGCAAGAAATTCATTCAAAACAATTGGTTTACTCAGAACTAGCTCAATCCCCCTTAATGCAAATTATTATTTACAACTTTGTGTTTGCTGCATGTAATTACGTAAGTGTAGTTACAAAATGAGAGCTATGCCCCATGGTGTCATATCTTCCCAATACTCTTTATCATGTGACACTTTTGGCACTATAGTACTGACAATTTTGGCCTCAATTTGTAGACGGGACAAAAAAATTAGGAAAGGTGGAGGCATTGCCATGCTGGTGAAAGAACACCTAAAGGTGTTATAATGATTGCTAAATGAAATAATGATTGCTAATTCATGAGAAGTTAACATAATAACACTGGAGATTTGTAATCAGGACGATAAACTGATAATCATAAACGCTTACAGTCCTCTGTCATGTAACACATGGACAATAAATAAGAGGGCCTCATAACAATCTATGAGAGAGATTATAGCAAATAGCGGATAAAGATTAATCATGACTGCTGGTAGTTGGTGACTTCAACTTGAATTCCATAGACTAGGAGGCCTATAAAGCTAGAATGGAGGACTTTTGGACCTGTAGATTCATAAACCTCATCCTGGAGATGTGTATTAATATGTTACAGAAGCTATGAGGATGAGGAAAGTTCCTTCCATGCTGGATTTGATATTCACTATGAAAGATGAAGAGATATTTGACATTCAATACCTTCCCCCTTATGCAAATGTGATCATGCCCTTTTGGGAATAAAGTATGCAATGTGTTATAATCTAAAAGAGAATGAGGAAGTTGAAGCAATTGAAAAACCTGATTTCAGGTAAGAGGATACTGTGGGGGAAACTTTAGCCTTTAACCCCAACAAGCCAAACAAAGTCCAGCCAAGTTCGAACCTGGGACAGAGAATCTGGGACTTGGGCTAGTTCACCAGGAACCCAAACCCGACAAGATGAAAAAGAAGTAGGTTCCTGGCTAGCAGACATGTGGGTTGGTTGGGAGCCCCCACCAGCCAATTGTCAAGGTAGGCCAAACCCTGAACATGAAGTAAACATAGAGAGGCCACAAGAACCCAAGCCATGCACATCTGAGTTCTGGTGGGCCTGACAAAAGCCTGTCATTTCCTATCCTGTTTCTATATCTGTCACACAATTAAGTATTTTGTATTTGTACTCACTAATTATTATAAAATATAATTATCATGGGGGATGCCATAGGCACAATCAGAGAACACTGTATAAACATCACAGGTCCATGGTTGTTCGACATCCTCCCAGCGAGTATAAGAAATATTGCCGGAACAGCCGTGGATTCCTTAAAGAGAAAACTAGATAATTTTCTTCAAGAGGTGCCAGACCAACCGAGCTGTGGTGGATATGTGGGCCTGCAGGCTGATCCAAGCAACAGCCTGTTGGACCAACCTTTCACAAGTCAAGCCTGGCCTCGGGCCAGGCTTTGGGAGTAGAAGAACTCCCAGAACCCCATCAAGCAAGTATCAAACAAATAAAGAAAAAACATCAATCATGTATTTATAAATTTAAGAAGTTAAAACACTTAGTGCTCACAAAATAGAGATGAGAAGTTTCACAATAGTTTCCACAAAGGGGTCAGATATGAGATGTTTTCAGGGTTGTGAAGCAACTGTTGTCCAGTTGTCATCTGCCGATCTGTGGTACTGCAGCCATGATATGGCATATGGCTCAGGATTCCACTGAGCTAGAGGAGGTCCATGTAGTTTAACAAATGTAAGTGCTGATACATGATTTATGAGAATTCCTGAGCATGTTGTTGTTGTTATTAAGTTCATGTGATTGAACCTGATTTTTCTCACACTCAGCAGTACTAATAGGAATAACTTGTAAACAGCTCAGTAATGGGTGTCTAGGGGGATGTGGCATCTGTGATCCTCCACATGGTCTCTATAGTCATTTAGTGCAGAGCAAAATGAAAGCTTAAACCTCTTACAGAGAGAGAATATTTCAGCTTCTCCGTAATTAGGTGGTACATCAGGCCAGTAATCTTTTTTCAAGAACACACGCATTTCACATAGCAGTTTGAGAGTCTTTTATGGATGTTGTCATGAACATACGGTGCTGCAAATTGTTCACAAGGCTAGTAAGAAACTGTCAATAATTAATGGAGACAATTTTCTTGTTGCTTGTTATGGTAATTCCTCCAAACTTCCCCTTTTCAATTGCCTTTTGAGCTCCTAAAGTTCTAGTGCCAGGTTTCTCTTTTAGTCCATGCAGTGACTTTATGCTCTGTTGAATCAGTTGGTCTACATACACAATTAAATTAGTGCATTTCTGTTGACACTCTTGACAGTAAACCAAGTTCATGCAACGTGTCATACATTAGAGCTAAATCCAATAGAAACTGTTCTGAAGTTAGCTTTTTCAACAGACCTTCATAGGTTTTATTATCACTTCCTAATCTTGTTTCATATTACACTGCTTTTTCAAAATGAAAACAAAGTGCTTCATAATTTGTCCGCACTGCTGAAACTGTTCGAAACGAGCTGGCCACCCACCTGTTGCTCAGAACACGGTCTATTGTGCAAATCTGTTGTTCAGGTTGAAAAGCAGATTTAGATGTAAACTGAGTACAATTTGTCCATAAATGCTTGAAAATGTTTAATTCCATGAACTTCTCTCACTGAATCACCTACTACAAGTTCTAATCAATGTTCCTTGAGAATTGTTGCAACACCAGATTTGACACCAAGCATGACACTTGACCCATCACTAGCAAATGCTACAAGATTCTGTTTTAAATGTAAGTTATCAACCCCATGATAATTGAGACAGCTCAATAGATGCCTAGCAATACAGTAGTTGCTGCTTTCTGATCAGGTAGTTCAATTAGATTTAAGAACATGAAATGGGGATTACATTCTTTATCACTTTCTCATTTCAAGTAAACTATCAAGGTTGTTTTAATGCTCATGCTTGTTGATTCATCAATAAGAACATAAATTTTGCAATTTATCTGCTTGATATGCTGGCAAATTTTATTTTTCAGCATATAAAAAATTATGATATGCTGCATATCATAATTTTTTGTCTCCGCATGTCTGCGCAGTTCCCCCCCCTCCTCGGGAGGGGGTAGGGGGGAGCCCCAGACCCCCACACTGGCGATCCACCCTGCAGTTCCGAGGCTGAATATCAAAAGATGCGAAAACCACTGACCAGAGGGAAGGTGGATAGCTGGGGAGCCTCCGGGGCTCGCCCATAAAATGTCATTTCAATACATTCAATGCTGTTTTTTTAGTTAATATATTTGGGGCATGTAATGGATTAATTCAATTTATTTTATTTCTTTTGGGGCATGTAATGGATTAATTCAATTTATTTTATTTCTTTTGGGAAAATTCATTTTGACTTAAAAAATTTTGACTCACTACCCATCTCTGGGAACGGATTAAATTTGTGTCGATGCCCCACTGCATGTCAAAAGGGCCACCCGAGCCACCCCAGCGGGGAAACCCGAAAGGAGGGAAATCTCCAGAAAGATGAACCCATAGGGCCCAAATGCATCCGGAAGGGAACCCCGGGAGGAGCCGCACCCAAATCAAATACATACAGGGATGGGGATAAAAAAAACTCCCCCTGCAATAGAAGACCCTCCATAGAAGGCATGAGAAACCATTTTGAGTTAAATGGGACCCATATCCATCTCCTCCCAAGCCACAGAAGCTGCCACCGAAGGCCCCAGGGCAGAGCCGTCGTCCGTATCCACTGCTTGGGATAGATAAGCAGTCCAAGGGAATAAAGGGCTGGCTATGAGGAAATCACAGCCAGAAGCCTCGGTGGGACAGTGAGGCTCAACTACCTCCATGCCCAAATCGGAAGTGACAAACCCTGGGGCTAACCAAGCCACATCCAGAACTCTACCCTTCACCGACCCTGAAACCCTAAGATGCTTTGGGTCCGAAAGCAGGGGAGGATCAGAGTTGATTTTGGTGCACTGAGTGCAGCTTGCAGACCCCAGTGTGCCCTGCCAGTCAGTACTCCCAACCATATGCAGGACAGAAAGCCAGAGACAACTGACTCGCCCAGGGTGAGTGCCACCACAAACGAGGATGACCTTTAAAAGGGTGATCCCTGAACACTCCAGGGAAGATAACCCAGGCAGTGCAAGGGCAGCACTAAGGAGCACACAAGAAAGGTAACCCTGAGCACATGCAGCTCATGCTGCACCAGAGAGGAAAGGAACAGCCACAAAGACAAAAGCACCACCTAGCTGAATACAGAACACTGGAGCTAGAATAACAGAGAGGGTGACCATGCCACACAACTGCCATCAGAATTGACAGTGGAGCAGACTGACTGTGGGCTACCTTCCTCCTCTCCCCGAACAAAGGGAAGGTGGGGATAGAATGAGCTTGCTATAGTTTCATGAAGTTTCAATCATTTGTTTACATTGTTGGGGGAGTTCTTGTGGCAGTTCTTGAGGCTGCGGTCTCATCTGAAGCCAGCAGTGGTTTATTTTGTTTCTCTGACTTTCCGGGTGCCTTCCTCAGTGGTGGCAGACATGACTAAATTTATACAAATTTTATCATAAATACCACTGCTTCTTGTCCCTCTGTGAGGGAGACAATAGAACTCCATGACTGATGGGATCTACTTGTATAGCACACACAGTACTGATACAAAGCACACACAGTACTGATACAAGTAGATCCCATCAGTAGCTTCAGGGAGCCACAAGGGGCTCCCTCCAGAAATATATTTTATCATAGAATACTATACTGTATATGCACTCTACTGTATACTGTAATAATAATTACAAAATATATATTTTCTAATGTATTATTCATTTTTTTACAGGTTTGCCATATTTTAGATACTGTTTATGATGTTCCATGCAAAATTATTCATATAAATAGTGGTAAAGAATTGTATGAAAATATAAACAGCTTGGTTGATCACTTCAAGATTAGAGGGTCACCGGTTATGATGGGTGGCAGTACTGACGTGTCGTCTAAGGGAATTATGGGTGTGTGCAAGAGCGCAACTCAAACTTACCTGCTTGTGGTGGTGAGTATTATCAACTGCATTTTAGCTGTATGGTTATTCATAATAAAAACAAAGTAGCACTTTGAATATCATTTTAATCCTTGGTATAATATTTACAATCATAAATCCCCATTGTGCCTTTATGGCAGTTATAGCCAATACAAAAAAAAAAAAAAAAAAGAGGTAAAAAAATTTCTTGAATGGCACCATCGGTTCTCATTTTTAGCTTGATTGCATTTCATTCTATATTAGCTACTGGAAAAATAATCCACATAATTCCAGGTGCCTACCTTGAGGTTACCTTGAGATGATTTCAGGGCTTAGCGTACCCGCGGCCCGGTCGTCTACCAGGCCTCCTCATTGCTGGACGCCTGGTCGACGACCGTGCCGAGGGGATGCTAAGCCCTGAAATTATCTCGAGGTAACCTCAAGGTAGGCACCTGGCCTAGAAAAAAGGTTTGTCATGTAATGTTTGAACAGAATCTTTTGCTTTCAAAGCTGGTCAGGATGAATTTTTAAAAGTGCTTTAGTGCAGCTTCCTGACTTAACCGTTGAACATGACAGTATGCTATGGCAGCTCATGAGGGTACTCATTTTCTTACAAAAAGCAGTTGGACTGTCTATGGATAAGACTCTTCATACAAAGTTCACTGTCTTTATGAGGATATACTTGACATTATTCATTTTTGTTTTGTATGAAATGGCTGTCAACATGTCCTTCCATGGGTTTGGTGAGCTTTTTGGTAATTGGTTTCTTCACTATTTTGGAAGCTGTCCTCGGTGTTCTTTTTCTTCCACGCGGCTCATTCACCTCCAGAGCCTTCTTCGCTTCTACTTTGGTTCTTTCTGTTGTCTTCTTCTTTGTGCTCCCTCTTTGTTCCAGGATGTCTTTTCTGGGGGAGGGGGTGAATGGTGGTTTTTGATAAGTATAAGATAAGTATAGATAATCCCTTAGACTTTGTCTAATAGGGTGATTTGCATGTGTATTGTGTCTTAAGAATAGTGTCTGTTTTATGGGTGTATTTACGTGCCTCACTTGTTGCAGGTACTTTAGTTTGCTACAAGCTGCTTATGATTAGAGTGACCCTTCCCTAAATGCTTCTTAGCATCATCCCTGCTCTGACAGAGTATCTTCTCTGGTGTTTTGGGGACTGTGCCCCTGAGAGGCCAGGCTACTGTGTAGAGTGCCTTGTCTTGGGTAGCACACAAGTCCTTGACTCCTTTGCAAGGCCCTGTGGTTGGGGGCAGTCAGAGTATCAGTATTGTGGGGTG
The DNA here is from genome assembly GCF_040958095.1 of Procambarus clarkii. Lineage (NCBI taxonomy): Eukaryota > Metazoa > Arthropoda > Malacostraca > Decapoda > Cambaridae > Procambarus > Procambarus clarkii. The sequence goes on along the minus strand of NC_091166.1, from coordinate 44,396,481 downwards.
CACTAGGGTTTTGCTTGCTTGTTAATATGGCTGATGTCCAATGCAGCTGCATTTATCTTCAGGTCTGTGTTAGGTGTCAGTTCTCTTGGTGAGCATTCCTATTGCCTGAGGAGGATCCTGCTTGGTGATTGCCTTTAGGCTCTGGTAACTTTCCACTGGTCTTGGATGTGACCTGAAATGGATCGATCCGCCTAGTCCACACTCACAACATGAGTGATTGAAGGATGTCCATTGGTGTTACTACATATCGATAGACACTTTGTCTGCGCTATGCTTCCTTTTCATTCAGTGATACTGTACAGTACTTTCAATCCTGAGGCCTGTAGCATTTGTGTCCATTGGTCCTTTATTTTAGCTGAAAAGCCTCTAGACAGAGGCTTTTCAGGTAGCTCGCATGTGTTGTTTGTGGCAGGGTGCTTGAATGGATACTCTGGAGTTAGCCACCCTTTGGTGTTTAGGGACTCGGAGTTGGAGGGGTTGGTGATTTGCCTTCTTGAGATGATTTCAGGGTTTTTTAGTGTCCCCGCGGCCCGGTCTTGACCAGGCCTCTACCCCCAGGAAGCAGCCCATGACAGCTGACTAACACCCAGGTACCTATTTTACTGCTAGGTAACAGGGGCATAGGGTGAAAGAAACTCTGCCCGTTGTTTCTCGCCGGCGCCTGGGATCGAACCCAGGACCACAGGATCACAAGTCCAGCGTGCTGTCCGCTCGGCCGACCGGCTCCCCTGCCTGCTCAAAGTTTGCTTTCTCCTCCTCCCCCTATTTTGTCAGGTGTGGTTCATCTTACATTTGTTCCTCCCCAGCTGCTTCTGGCCCTGAAACATCTGAATGTTTTCTGGCTGGGCAGGATTTAGCTCTGGGTGTAGCTCGGCTGCCTCCTAGGTTTGTTCCATCCACGTCATAGGTGGAGACTGTTGAACTGTTCCTTCCTGTTAGGGTTTCAGAGTTACCTTTCTGCTTCTCAGGGAAAGGATGGGGGGTTTGCCAAGCTCCACTCCTATACCATGGGTGGATGCCTTCCTATCTGTCCCACCATCAGGCATGGAATATGGTTCTGCTCTGGGGTAGTCATGTGTGACCTCTGGGAGATGACAGAGAGCCTGAGGAGGGTCCCCTGGGTGCCCTTCAACTTTACCTGGTCTCTGATCCCTTCTGCGGAAGGTTTTCTGGGGGGGAAGAGGCTTCCTGAAGCTACTAGCGCTGATAGTGGCCATCAACTAGGTCTCATCAACCACAGCGTTCTATAGGCCTATTAGGAATCAGAGCCAAAATCTGCACCTCCCCCTCCCCCCCCCTCACAGAGGCACAAGGAGTGCTGATATTTATTAACTCAACAAACTGGGAAGCAACCTGAAAGTCAGCGAGACAAAACAGACCCTTGCTGGCTTTTAATGGTGACCGAAAGCTGCCAAAAGAACTACTAGTATGTAAGAAATGATAGAAATCTCTCCAAACTAGTGCAAGCTCGTCAGGTGCGCCTGACAGCTGGGTGGACAGCGCTTCGGATTCATAGTCCTGAGGTTCCGAGTTCGATTCCCGGTGGAGGTGGAGACAAATGGGCAAAAATGTTTCTCTCACCCTGATGCCCCTGTTACCTAGTAGTAAATAGGTACTTGGAAGTTAGACAGCTGCTACGGGCTGCTTCAAAAAGGAAGCAGCCCATAGCTGCTTCCTTTGTGTGATAACAAAAAGAATGTGTAACAAAACAAAAAGGGTGTGTAACAAAAAGGAGGCCTGGTCGAGGACCGGGACACGGGACGCTAAGCCCCGAAACCATCTCAAGATAACCTCAAGATAACCCCACCTTCCCCACTCGTTTGTGGGGAGGAAGGAGGCAACCCACAGTCAGCTGGCTATTTCACCCTCAGATCTATGCTGATGTGTGTGTGTGTGCCTCGTTGCTTCTATGCTACTTGGGCTCTGATGTTTTGCTGTTACAGCTGAGTTGTGATTTTTTACCTTGTTGGCATGTCCTTACACTTTGTAGTGTAATATGAGCTGTATTTTAAGAGTGCTTGGAGCTGCATGTGCACAGGGTTCTCTTCCCTGTCTGATTCCTGGTGCTGCCCTTGCACTGCCAGGGTTCGCTTCCCAGAGGGTTTGGGAGCCTCTTCCTTAGAGGTCCTCCTTGCTTGTCATGGCCCTTGCCTAGTGTGAGGTAAGTGTCTTGGGAACTTCCTGTCTTAACTTGGGTCAGGAGTGACATTGGCTGACCTGGGGTGCACTGCACACTCCAAGAGTGCTGAGGTGGGTCTTCGCAGCTGGGTGAAACAGGCTGTGCTGGCTTACTTCGCTATTTCTATATTCCTATTCTCAAAAATTTATGCGACACCCTTCAATTAAAGGTCTGGCATTGTGTCACAATGCCTGGGTGTCCTGTTTGATCAATTCTTTTGGGGCCTGGAAATCTCCTGTAGGTTAGGTATTCACCTAGTTGTATTCACCTAGTTGTGTTTGCGGGGGTGGAGCTTTGCTCTTTCGGCCCGCCTCTCAACTGTCAATCAACCGATTATTAACTATTTTTTTTTCCACACCACACTCACACCCCAGGAAGCAGCCCATGACAGCTGACTAACTCCCAGGTACCTATTTGCTGCTAGGTAACAGGGGCATTCAGGGTGAAAGAAACTTTGCCCATTTGTTTCTGCCTGGTGCGGGAATCGAACCTGCGCCACAGAATTACGAGTCCTGCGCGCTATCCACCAGGCTACCAGGACCCCCTTGCCTGGGGGTGATTTGTTGATTGATTTTCTTGATTTGTTAGGTGGTCCCATGGATATTTCCCTGTACCTGCTTTCGCTTTGCGCGAGTTTCAGGGTTGCACACCATCCATCCCACGTGGTGACAGTCATTCCTTCTACCTCCACCATGCTGCCTGTTGGGTCTACCTACCTACCTTGTGTGGTTTCTGGGGATCAACAGCCCCGTGGCTCGGTCTCCAACCTGGCCTCCCGGTTGCTCATCTAGTCAACCAGGCTGTTGGCTGCGGCTGCTCACAGCTTGATGTATGTATCACAGCCTGGTTGATCAGGTATTCTTTGGAGGTATTTGTCAAGTTAGCTCTTGAACACTGTGAGAGGCCAGCCAGTTATGCTCCTTACGTGTAGCGGGAAAGTGTTGAAAAGTCTTGGCCCCTTGACGTTGATGCAGTTGTCCCTCGGCGTATCTATTGCCTTTCTGCTTTTCAATGGGGCTATTTTGCACATCCTGCCATGTCTATTGGTTTCAAGTGATTTAATCTCCATATTCAGATTTGGAACCAGTCCCTCTAATATCTTCCACGTATAGATTATTATGTATCTCTTTTGCCTGCACTCTAGAGAATACATATTCAGAACTTTTAATTGCTCCCAATAATTAAGATGACTTATGTAGTGGATTCTAGCGGTAAAGGATATCTGCATGCTTTCTAGGTCAGCAATTTCTCCGACTCTAAATGAGGCTGTTAGTGTGCAACAATATTCCACACTAGAGAGCACTAGTGTCTTGAAAAGTATCATCATTGATATGGCATCCCTTGTTTGGAAGGTCCTTGTTATCCAACCTGTCAGTTTTCTTGCATTTGTGACAGCTACTTTGTCTTCGATAAAGGTAAGGTCTTCCAGCATGATTACTCCTAGATTCTTTACATTGCCTTTTCGTTCTATAGTGTAATTTGATTCCATTTGATATATGGTTTCTGTGTTTACATTTTCGTTATTTTCCATTGCGCAGGAGCTGGAACTTATTTCCATAGCTCAGGAGCTGAAACTTATTTTCATTAAGTGTAGTTTACCCTTCTTCTGAACCCCCCTCCCCCCACTTCTGGTCCTGAAGCATCTGAGAATTTCGGGGTCGTAGCTCGTGATGTGGATCTGGGTGATTTTTATCATCCTGACCCACGTCATAGTGTTGGATGATGTGGGTCGGGATGAAGCCGCCGACAGAACCTGAGCAACACAGTCCTCCGGAAATAACAGGGGACAGAACAGAGATGAGGACTGCAAAACCAGGGCCCAAGCAGAATCTGAAGAGAGCTAGGATGGCCTGCTGACACGCGAGACGAGAGGTAAAAACACACACTGCCTCCCGGAGGATCAATGCAAAAAGCTTAAGCAGAGCAGCCGAAACCGGAACCCCGGCTGAAGACCCTCCCCCCCACTCAACACTGCCACATCCTCTGAAAGACAGTCTGAGGATAGCTCCAGCAGACCAAAGTAGCACAAGACAGACGCCAAATGACCACGAGTTCGATAGTCATCTGCCGCCAAGACAGCTGAGAGAGAGAGAACCTGAGCATGTAACTGCACCAGACCCACATCACGAGAAAGTGCAGGGGTGAAGAGGCACTCATTGAGGAACTCCTAGGAGCCCCCCTAAGAACACCTGCAACACCAACAAAACCTCTCGCCACTCAAGTGTGTGGGTCTGACAAAACCCGTGCCAAACCCGCAAAGAAAAGAAAGGGCAGTCTGCCAGCCAGGAAGACTCCAGACCACCCTCGTTCTACACCCAATACAGTGAATAAGAACTGAACTTAATTAAATGAAGACGGATCCATTATAAAGGCGTAAATCCATTATAAAGGCATAGTGCAGTGCAAATAATTGACACAAGCCAAACAACCACCATTAGTGTTTGAACACGTGTAGTGGTGGCTTAATAATACCTGTACAGTGTATTTGCTTTTGGCTGTTCTGTGTGCATATGTTTAAATATTAGTATTTTATAATATAATTTGTAAAGTTTCAAGTCATATTTAACATTTATTGCATGTTTCTAAGCACTGTACTATTGTTTACATCTTGATTAGGTGCATCATGAATAATAACACAACCATCAGTTGATGCTCAAACTTGGTGAAAACTTGGACAGTCCTCGCTTAATTGAACATGTGTATGTTCCACTGGAAAACTTGTTCTGACCATCTGGGAATTTGTTAGAGCAGGGTTTGCTAGAGTGGGGGCTGCACTGTACTTCATTGGAGTTTGTCGTAGCTTTTCTTGTACATACACACTGGAGTGGCATGAGGTGTCATCTGTGTTGCAGGTTTGTGGTTCTTTAGATCTGGGCTAATGTGGATAACTTGGAATGCCAGGAGCTCCCAGCAGTGCTGTCACCTGTCGGCAGTCGGTCATTACTTGGGGTTTAAAACTATTGTTCTTACCAAGTAAATAATTTACAGAATCTTATTGTTGCTCCATGGCCCGTCTTGCTAGGAATCTGATAGTTGTCTGTATTGCTTCACTTACTTTCTGGATATTTCCTTTGGTGTAGATGATCATTAAAGAATTCCACCTCCCTGTGCCTCTGTGAGGGAGCTGGGTTCTGCCACTGATCCTCCAGTAGGTTATTAAAGACTTCTTTGGCTGATGTGACTTGTAGTGTGAAGCAACCTCAGGGAGATAGGGAGCCACCGAGGCCCAACCAGGAGGAGGCATTTCATTACATTCAACACTGGCCTTCTTTTTCATTGACAGGATCCACACTTTTGGGGTGAAGCTACAAATGCAGCACTACTACAAGCCAGTGAATGGGCTAAATGGCAGCCTCTAAGTGACTTTAATGAATCCTCATTCTATAATGTGTGTCTTCCACAGTGCACTGCCATAGAATTAATAAATAAATAAATGTTTGCTAAATTGTTCTACTCTGTTCATTTTCCATATTTTAATAATTTCATCGTTATATGATTTATGCATTTTCCCATTCAGCAAATTTGACAGGTTTTCTTAAACATATTAATGGAACTAATAATAAATAATACATGTGTAATGCAATACTCTTGTCTTGGTTGGTTTAACATATTTATCTCACTTTTATATTATTCCATTAAGTTAATGTACCAGTGTGGATGTCAGGTGCTCTCTGGGGTATGAGTACACAAGCTATCAGTGTGGATGCCAGGTACCGATTGGCATACCAGTACTTGAGCTACCAGTGTGGTTGCCAGGTACTGTCTAGCATACCAGTACTTGAGCTATCAGTGCAGGTTTCAGGAGTTGTGCACAATGTCACCAGAAGATGTAAACACTGACATCTGATGATATGACTACTGCCACTAGATGTTGCGATTTAAAATAACAGAATTATGAACATCAATATAAATTAATAAACCCTCAACCAGTCTCTCAGAGATGTACCAATCGGCTTAAAACACAATGAATTTACAAAGGAATAGGTTACTGAAATCACCTATAATTTTAATATTGAAATATATTAACTGTTACACATTTATATTATTATCTATTTCACACCATCACAAGATTAAAAATCTCTTAAGCCTGGATAAATACCAAGCCAGGTTACTGCAAACCACATTCCTTGACCATACCGGCCCATACTCCTGGACTCTTAAACCCGGTTCACACAATGAACCCTGCCCAGTCCACATAACACTAACATCCTATCCCTATCTTAGAATTTACTTAGGTCAGTCCCCGGAAAAATCAGTCATCCATACCCATGCTCACCCATACTTACACACCAAAGGAGTTCGACCTACACTGTCTCATGAGCTGGTCCATACTTGGTACTGGGGACCTAATCTTTACACCGAGTACTCCAGCCAATCCTGAGGTCCTGGCTTCCCTTCTCCGAGGTCTTGGCTAGACTTCTCCGAGGTCCTGGCTAGACTGACTCGATGACCACTGATATCTCTGCCATGACATTCTTAAAACCTGGCAACTGCCAAAATGTCAGATCATGTATCACGTGATCAAGTCATGCCTTGCCCCTTGCCGAAAGGTAGCGACAGGATGTGCTCAACCTGTCAAGTCAATTGCCCACCTGGGGTGATCTCGCATCCTCAAAGATCTGACCTTTGTTAATCTCTCTGACCACTGCTATCTCCACACAGCTTGAGCCACAAATCACTGCTCATTGACTTGTACTCATTTGCTTGAAAGACTTAATAAATTCTCTAGCTAAATATATACTTTATAATATACAGGTGCTGCCTGGAATACCAGTACACCAGCTACCAATCTTGATGCCAGGTGCAGTTCAAACAAGCCAGCCTTGTCGGAAAAATCAATACCATTTACTAACATTTAGTATAAAAACTACAGTACTGTAGATACTCGATTATCCAGGATTCGAATATCCAGAAAAAGCCTTTATACGGCCAAACTCGTGACCCGAAAAAGTTATCTCAGTATCCGGCCAAAATATCCATAGGAGCCGGAAAATCGGGTGTTTGACCAGATAAAAAATCTGGGCCGGTTAACTTGCTGCCAATGTTGCACTATCCGGACAGTCAGTCGGACAAGCAGTGAATTGTCCGGATACGAAAGCCAGTCGGCGAGCCGTACCGTATTAATCCCGCATGGCTGTGGCTCAAGGCACATGGTGGAGGAGGGGGTGGGGTAGGTGGGTGGTGTTGGGAGAGAGGAGAGCGTTGGGAGGGATTACCTAGGTACAGGAATTACCATTAATTTTAGAACAATTTATCATAGCCAAAAACAAAAGAAATACTAGTAATTATGTAATAACAAATATATGTTTCCTAAAAACAGTTTGCATAGGCTGAAGTTTCCTTCAAAAATATTGTGAGTTTTTCCTCCTGGCGGCCTACATAACCTGTTATAGCTGCCCCAAGTGGACCCGTCCAGGCCTGGTCAACCCATGTGCTCCTGTCCCTCGAGTTATACCACAATGCCACCCCATTAGTGAAATATTTTTTTAAATAACCTTTTTATTTTCATAGTAACTTTGAACATTTTTGGCCAAGACTATGTCTGGTAGCAGCATCAATCGTTCTGGAGGTGTTAAGAGGAAGAAGGTTGTCCTAACAATTAAAGACAAGTTACGTGTTATACACCTCAACCAGTGAGGTATCACAGGCAAGCCAAGCGCCTTCAACCAGTGAGGCCTCACAGGCAACCCAAGTGCCTGTGATTAATTGAGATTAAAGTATAAAATGTGTTGAGAACAAATAAAAATAAAAAGGGGGGGAACATGGCTGAAAAAGCAGCACAAATACAATTAGGTCGACAAACAGCATTGTTTAAAAATAACAGACATGGGTTGACATTATAGGGGTAAGGTAGGTTACAGGGAGTTAATTAGGTAATGCTCAGTTATTATCTTAAACTGGTTAAGAAAGGTACAATCTTTAACATGATTGGGAAGGTCACTCCACATTCTGGGTCCCTTGATTTGTAGAGCATTTCTAATTTGATTAAGTCGTACTCTTGGAATATCAAAAAGGTGTTTGTTTCTGGTGTGGTGCTCATGGGTTCTGTTACAACCTTCAATGAAGCTTTTAAGGTCAGGATTGGCATTACAGTTCAGCGTTTTATATATATATAATACACATGAGAGGATGTGCAGTGACTTAATATCTAACATATTCAGAGATTTGAGAAGGGGTACCGAGTGATGTCTGGGGCCAGAGTTGGATATTGTCCTAATAGTAGCTTTGTGTTGAGTAATTAGAGGACGTAAATGATTTTGGGTAGTAGAACCCCAAGCACAGATACCATAGTTGAGATAAGGATAGATGAGGGAGTAATAGAGTGTCACCAGGGCAGGGCGAGGTACATAATATCTGATCTTAGAAAGAATGCCAACAGTTTTTGAAACTTTTTTTTTATATATTTAGAATGTGTCCTTGGAAAAACTTTCATAGTAACAACACTACCGTGCAGCATATTGATGAAGTAGAACCTAGGAGTTAGGATCCACATTTCATTGAAAGTTGCACAGTAAGTGGGTGTAGTAAAAAATGCCAACCAACCCCAAGTCAAACGAACGTTTGAATTTAAGGAAACGTAAGTGTAAGTTCAATTACGTAAGTTCAATTTATCCAATTTACCTGAGGGACACTAACCCTAGTGGCCTCGATGAGGACAGGAAGCCGATGGCTTGTCGAAGGTCTCCCCATTTGCCTTGATGATCTTTTCCAGGTAGATTTTAAAAGTTAACAGAGTTTTGGCATTTATGCCTACGGCGGGTATGAGGTTCCATGGGTTTATAACCCTGTGGGTGAAAAAGTGTCTGTTCTCAGTCCTACAGTGTGACTTGTTGAATTTGAAACCGTTGCTCCTTGTTTGTGTTACACCTGACCTTTTGAAGAATTGTTTGAATCAACATCCTCTAACTTGTTAAGTTTCAGTTATTTTAAAAGTTTAAATAAGATTCTCCCCGTTATGTCTGGTTTGCAGAGTTGTTAGTCCTGTGGCCTTCAACCGTTTCTGATACGAGAGATGACTTGGATCTAGAATGACTTGTTGCCAGGTGTTGCATTTTCTCCTGAGCATCTATGTCCTTCTGAAATTGAAGTCTCCATGCTTGGATACAGTAATCCAAATGGGGGCACACCAGAGAATTGTATAGTTGAATCATTACCTTCTTTTCAAAAGTATGCTTGATTATTCCAAGTTTGGTTAGTTTTTACATGTTGTGCAACTTTTAGTAAGTGGTTAGGTCCTTTTTTCCTCAATCTGCTGTAATGTAATGCTATTAATTTGGTAGTTGTGGCGTGGGTTGTTATGCCCTACATGCAAGCTCTTACATTTGTCGATATTAAAAAGCATTTGCCAGTCTTCTGACTATTTGGACTTTTCCCAGAACACTATGCGTATTAGTGGCTTTAGATATTATATGTACTAGTTCTATCTATAAATCCAACATTATGTTTGTAAATCAACTATGTATGTACTTTTCCTGAATAAAAAATTTAATTTAATTTAATTTAATTTGTGGAGTTACTGTAGATCTTTCTGTAAGGGTTCAATATCATTATTTCCCACTTTACAAGTAATCTCTGATACACCCCATCTGGACTACTGTGTCCAAGCAGGGAGACCTCGCCTTCAGGAGGTCACATCTGCTCTGAAGGAAGCAGAAGGCAGAAAGGTAAAAATTATCCCAGAACTAAGTCAACTCTTACCAGAAATAGTTGAGAGCCACAGGACTAACAATACTGCAAACTAGACATGACAGGGGTTACTTGTCAAGACCTTTAAAATACTGTACTGAACAATCTATAGAGGATATTAATCTAGGCTACTTTAAAAGGTCTAATGTAACACATACAAGGATCAACAGCTTCAATCTCCAAAGCCACAAATGTAGGACAAAAAACGGAGTTTTTTTTTTTCACTCATAGGGATAGGAACCCATGGAAACACCTACCCGCCGAAACAGTAAATGCTTTAGTTCAAGATCCAAAAAGGAAAAAATCCTCAGGAGCAATATCGAAGGACCTTTGATAAGCCGCCGACTTTCTGTCCCCAGTCGAGGCTACTAAGAAGATACTGACTCCCGGGGTTATTCCGGACATAAGTGACCTTAAAGTAAACGTGACCCATTTTGAATCTGTATATAAACACCATGGCACCTGAGGCTATTTATTCAAATAGAGTAACTCCCTAATAGTCTTAACATAATAATTATATTTAAGTTAAAGTACATATATACAAAATAGGTTACAAGCTGAATATTCGATTTGTAAATAGTTAGTATATACTATGCTTTAAGCCACTAATAGCTGTGATGCTATAAAGGCGTATCGCAAGTTTTTTGGGTGAAGGGTGGAATTGGTGCGCAGGACGTTGGCTTTTGTTTCATTTTTGCTTAATTTACCGGATAAAGGTGCACTTCAGAGGGGAACCAGACGCTTATCCGGTCACAGATCCTAGACTTGATCTTTACGACAACTACTGTTGCACCACTAGACGTAATCGACGATGGCGGACCCCAACTGCTGTTCAGCAGTGCCACAGCCTAATAGGGTCTGTTGAACCCCACAACTCTCACTGCTCTTGAGGAGGTGCATCTGATTCCCACCCCACCTCGTCACTACCTTGCAGCCAGGACGGTGTTCATCCGCAGAGTGAACACCGATCTCCACCAATTTTCCTGATCTCTGAGAAAGTAGTCACCGACGTCATCGTCAGCATCAACGACCAGAACTCTTCGCTGACTGCTGTCACTCTCAAGTTCATCACTATAACTGACACCCACCTCGCCTTCATGAAGGTTACTTTTACATTGTCTGAGGAAGCTACCTGACAACAGATTCCGGTGCTATAGTATCGCCAGCACACCTCACCAGATCACCAAGAAACACTACTACCAACTTCGTCAATGCTACAAGTGCTACAGCTACGATCACTTCACGAACAAGTGCACCCATCCGGACCAAATGTGCAGCAAGTGCGCTGGGAACCACCATTTCAAGGACTGACGAATATCTTCACTACTTTGAAGAACATACTGCTGTCTGCTGAGTGCTCTGAACGAATCAGAGAAATCAAGAAGATATCTGAAACCAGGCAGGCCTCCGCCACTCGCTGTGCACCAATGACTTTCATGGTTCAAGCCGCCAACTTCTCGGAGCTTCTGGGTGAAGGTGGGGCTACAATGCAGCCTACAAGCCAATGGGGGCCTAGCTCCCAGTCCCCCAACTGTTCATCGACTCAGCCGCCATCGCCACCACCTCCCTCTGGCCAATCATCAAGCCAGCATTCACACCAGTTGTCGGCTCCCTACATCGTTAATATCCCGGCTCCCTACATTGTCAATATCCCGGCTCCCTACATTGTCTTCGCACTTACGCGACTGGCCGAAATAATGACAGGCACGAACTACAAGGAATTCGTTCAAATTCTCAACAAACTCTACTTTGCAAATGGACTTCCAACATTTACTGTTCCAGAGGAACTCCTCACGACTTCAGCGTCAGCCACTACTACTATTTCAGCTTCTGATATTTCAATCTCTCCAGCTGTACTCGCAGATCTCTTATCTGCTGACTCACAACCTTAGCAACCGTCTTCTGGTCAACTGCCTCCTGAAATTACTGCTTCGCCTCCTGCACCTGTCGAATCTGTTCCAGATCCTCCTGCTATGCTTAAGTCTGAAACCTACAGTCATACAATGGCGACTCTGTAGATGTCGTCAACTCTTCTATCTCCACACCTCAAACGCCTGCTCACTCTCTTGCACCTCCTCTACTCTCTCCACACCTCCCAATCTCTGCCAAGCCTGAATATTTTGGAATAACTGATGGGGAAAACCTAGAAATGTCCTATCACGACTACACAAAATCTGAAAAACAGGACACTACAAGAAGCTTCTGCTATGCCCTCTATGTTAATGGCGAGAAGTTTAATGGCAACCACAGCACCAGACAACACCTAGCGCGACAATGTAACTTTATCATCTCCATGAACAAAGAAAAATACCCACATCCCATTGTTGTTCGTGCTAATTCCATGTACTGGTACTCCTTTGTAGACCTAGATAAGACAAGACCTTTCCATACTGAAACCGGAGAACGACGACATGGAATTTCCACAAGATTTCCTAGAGGAACCATACTATAGCTTGAATTGGACGACGATCCTGAAAGAGCCAAACCATCACCGCTGTGCTGTGCACTCATTAGACGTCGCCCGTTGATGCCGACAAAGGAATGGCAATGGATGAAGAAGACAGAAGACTCAAGTTTAGTAGAAAAAAAAAGCCTCAAGATTTACACCTTAAAAAGAAGAAAATAATGACGGAAGAAGAAAAAGAAGAAGAAACAAGAAATGAAGACACCATATCAGAAGACAGAATGTCACCACTTTGAATAAAAAAGCACTGCCATTGCCGCCTTCTCCTGACCCGACTCAACGCTTAGCCAGTTGTAGGGGGAGTTGTTCCAGCATCGATTCAAGACACGCAGCTGGGTTTAGCCCTGACTCTTTTTCTACATCTTCAGCGCTTCCTCTCACCGACTTCTCTTCAGCCGTTCCCACTTCAAGCTTGCCCAATGGGTATCTTATCCTGTACCTTTGTACTTGTGTGCTTGTCTCCCGGCCCCATTCACTTGTCGCGAGCAGTCAAAGCCATGCCCTCGTCAAAAACTTCCCTCAGCCAATTCTATGAACAAGTCAACGCTATTCACGGCTATTCATGTGTGATTAAAAAAATCTTAAAAACTAAGACTTAAAACTAATTGATATCAAAAGCATGATATTGAATTGAAGTATAAAAAAAGAAATGACAATACATACATGTTGAATAGAACAGCAGTTTTTAGTTTAGTTCGTTTATTATGCACCCCATACCCATCTTGTGGACGTTAGTGGAAAGAGTTACAGAGGCACATAATAGGCTCAAGGACTGAACCCCACAATTAATTTAGCTAAGCAAGTTAAAATGTTGATGAGCTAGTTACAAAATTCAATGCACATCTTCACATCAACAATGGGGTCGAGACCGACCACAAGTACAGTTTCTAAATTAAGCAACTGACATGTGAAGAGTTAGTGTCACAACTTTTATTTTTTTATTTGGTCGCCAGGTGGTGTGAGCGTCACTGCCCTCCCAATGTTGTTGCCTGCCTGGCTGCGTGCTGACGTGGCAGTTTTGACATGGGGGGCCTTGCAATTCCTCCTGTTCTGCGGGTGAATTCCGTGGGACTGGAGTTCTCGTGTAAGGCTGGTTATCCAGCCATTGAGTTGGTGATGTAATTACCTAAGTGTAATTACCTAAGTGTAGTTACAGGATGAGAGCTACGCTCGTGGTGTCCCGTCTTCCCAGCACTCTTTGACATATAACGCTTTGAAACTACTGGCCTCCACCACCTTTTCACCCAACTTGTTCCAACTGTCTACCACTCTGTTTGCGAAAGTGAATTTTCTTATATTTCTTCGGCATCTGTGTTTAGCTAGTTTATAGCTATGACCTCTTGTTCTTAAAGTTCCAGGTCTCAGGAAATCTTCCCTATCAATTTTATCAATTTCTGTTACTATTTTGTATGTAGTGATCATATCACCTCTTTTTCTTGTCTTCTGGTTTTGGCATATTTAATGCCTCTAACCTCTCCTCGTAGCTCTTGCCCTTCAGTTCTGGGAGCCACTTAGTAGCATGTCTTTGCACCTTTTCTAGTTTGTTGATGTGCTTCTTAAGATATGGGCACCACACAACCGCTGCATATTCTAGCTTTGGCCTAACAAAAGTCGTGAACAATTTCTTTAGTATATCGCCATCCATGTATTTAAAAGCAATTCTGAAGTTAGAAAGCGTGGCATAGGCTCCTCGTACAATATTCTTTATGTGGTCCTCAGGTGATAGTTTTCTATCTAGAACCACCCCTAGATCTCTTTCTTTATCAGAATTCTTTAAAGATTTCTCACATAATATATAGGTTGTGTGGGGTCTATGTTCTCCAATTCCACATTCCATAACATGGCATTTATGTCGCACCCGACATGTGCGACATGCTTCGTGTCCCGGTGGAGGCTGTCTACGGAGTTGAGCTTGTTACGGCCCACCGGGTGATTATCAAGTTCGTGCGGGAGGAGGAGTATCGGGACTTCCTCCGTCAGTACGAAGGGCGTTCGTTGCAGTTGCCGGATGGCGCCGGCTCTGTTGCGGTCTCGGACCGAAGTGGTGCCCTGACTTATGTCAGTGTACACGGTGCGCCCCTGGAGTTTCCTGAAGACCTTCTCCGGCACTTCTTCGGGAGGTATGGTGCAGTCATCCGTGTGCGGGTGAACACACTTTCCTCGGGGAAGTATGCTGGGAAGGAGACGAACATCCGTACCTTAGGCATGCGCCTGCGGTCGGATATCCCATCTTCTGTCCGGCTGCTGGGTTACTACGTTCGGGTGTATTATGCCCGGCAGCCCCGTACCTGTTTCCGATGTGGCCAGTTAGGGCATCAGGCTGCCGGGTGCTCTGAGGCCCCTGCTGCACCTGTTAACTTGTTCCGGGTAGAGGATTTCCCGCCGCTCCCTCAGGGCATGGATTCCGGAGATGAAGAGGGGCAGGTCCCGTTCACTGCTGATGCGGCCCCCCCCCCCCCCCCGCGTCACCCGACATGCCCCCGGTGGTTGTTGTCCCTCCTCCGGGTGTTCCGGTGGCTCCTGTCGCTGGTCACTTCTCTGTACCAGTTGCTCCCGAGGGTCTTCCGGATGGTCTCTGCGAGTCGTCTTCATCTTCCTCGTCTCCTGCTGCTGCGCCTGGTCCTGCACCCTCGCCAGGTGTTACGGCTGTGCTGGGTGTTGGGGGGGCTGTGGAGCGTCCTGTTGTGTGCGGCCCGGTTTCCCCTGTGGTTGAGGCTGCTGCCGTACTGCGACGGGCGTCGGTTCGCCCGGTTTGTGAGGCCCGTGGTTCTGGGTCCACCTCCGGCTGTGAGGATATGCGGCCAGTGCCCAAGCGTTCCAGGCGTTCTTCTACTGCTTGAGCTGATGTGGAGGGCTTCGACGCAGGTGGAGCTTCGGATGATGATGTGGCGGTTCCGGGTGCTTCGCGCTCTACGTCGCTGGTGGTTGCTGACGTCCATGTGTCTGCTGTTGACGATGGTTGTGTGTATGATTTACCTCCTGTTCTTTCTCCTGCAGAAGGTTCTCCGCAGTGGGAGGTGGTTGCTCCTACAGACGTGGGTGGTGAGGGTTCTGGTGCGAGCCGAGGCCTCAAGCTGGTGCTGAAGAAGGATGCCAAGCGTAGGGGGTCCCTGCAGGTACAACGTCCGGTGGTTGACGCGGAGCCCTGTGAGGCAGCCGAGGAGGCTCCCAGTGCGCTGCCCATTGCCCGGCCTCGTGGGAAGGAGCCTCTCCCTCTCGTCTTGGCCTCCGGCGTGGCGTATGATGATAAGAATCCTTTGCGGTTTGAAATTGTTGACCACGTGCATCCTGTTCCGTGGTGCCCTTCTTCCATCTGGGTTCAGCGGGCTCGGTGTTTTGTTGTGGGTGTGCCGGAGTTGATGTCTGATCCTCGTACGGTTCATAATGAACCTGTTCTGGAGGACGTCATGTTACTTTGGGAGGCATATTGTGTTCGTTTCCCGGCGGCGGAGTGGCCGGATAAGTATGAGAAATTTGAGTAGTCTGTGTGCTTGCTGTGTGCTTGGACCTGTGGTTTGTTTGCAATGTGTTGTACCTCTTGTGCGCCCTTCAGGCCGGTGTTATGTTTGTTCTCATGACCGTTGTTTTGTTGTATTTCTTGTATGTCCGGTATTGTTTCTTTTTCCTGTGTTTCATTATGTTTCTGTTCATTGTTGTGTTTTTGTTGTCGGCCCTTCAGGCCGGTATTTAGTGTCTTAGTATAAATTTGTATTAATTTGTTTTGTGCTGGAGTGTCTTGTTATGTTTCTTGATGTACTTTCTGTTGTGTTTTATTCTCGGTCCTTCAGGCCAGTGCATGTATGTTGTTGTGTTTGTACCTGTTTTGTTTTCAGGTGTGCGTGTTTTGCTTGTTTATTTTTATTGTTTATTTTGGCCTCGCCCTTTGTTTGTTACGGGGCGGATGGCTTGGTGTGTGTGTTTTTATTCCTGTATTGTTTCTGTGCTGTACGTTTGACCTGGTGTTTTCATATTGCTTTACCTGTTGTACGTGTTTGTTCTTTATGTTTCGTTTGGAATGTATTGTGTTTGCCCTGTTATGTTTCCTGTTATGCCTCTTGATGTATGTTTTGTTTTATGAAGGTTTTGTTTTGTGATGTTACTGTGATTGCTAGTTTGCCATTGTCTTATGTTTTATGCCTTGATGTATGCTGTATTTTTCTATGCATTTATCATGTTTGTGTTTTGTTGTGCTATGCTGTCGGCCCTTCTGGCCAGTGGTCTATTGTTTTATTTTGTTCTGTTCTGTATTCTGTATTGTTTTTATTGTATTTAAATTGCATGCTTTGCATGTAAAAATAAAAATGAAAAAAAAACTTTTATTCTTTTCAGATACATACAAGAGTTGTTACATTCTTGACTTGAATGATATATTGATATATTGATATATTTATCCTGCACACCGCCCCCCATCCAGTGGGCAGCAGTGGATCACTTAGTTACTACCTACAGTTAGCAAACTGGAGACATTTGGCTAAAATTTCTGGTAGCAGATCACGCTGAATGAAATATTTACACATATCTCTCAAATGCACTTCACAATATTAACTGGGAATCTGAATTCAATAATACCCAGGATATAAACTCATTAACTAACCTCTTTCTCTTCAAAACTCTAAGCCTCTACAACACTCACTGTCCCCTCCTTACCAAACAAGTAACTGACAAAAGAATAAACAATCCGTGGCTCACAAGTGGCATACTCAAATCAATCAACAAAAAACATGAATATGAAAAGAAATTTAGAATTGGCCTAGTTACAAAGGAAGTAGTTAAAAGATACTCATCAGTGCTTACCAGTATCATAAGAAAAACTAAACTTTCATATTATGAGACTAGATTCAAAGAAGCAAAAGGCAACATGAAAAGCACATGGAATACCATCTCTAATATCCTAGGAGCTAAACAACACTCCCACAACCAGATAACACTCTAAGGATGGCTTCACACCATCAACTGATTTAGAAATGGCAAATGAATTTAATAGCTTCTTTCCATCGGTTGGTGCTAACCTTGCCAGTAAAATCCCACAGACTCAGACACATATCAATACATATCTCTCAGGCAGCTATCCAAACTCTCTTCTCCTTTCACCAGTCAGCCCGACAGATGTTGTGTCCATCATACACTCACTAAAAACCAACGCTGGGAACATCAGTGAAATCCCATCCATTGTATACAAGAGCGCCTCCCATGCCCTTGCGCCACCCATAGCTCTGCTATTCAACAAATCCCTTGAGTGTCATACCTTCCCTGATATCCTTAAAAAAGCAAGAGTAATGCCAGTTCATAAAGAAGGTAATCCGGCAGACATAAACAATTATAGACCAATATCAAACCTACCCATACTATCAAAAATATTTTAACAAATTATCTACAAACAGCTCTACTCCTACCTCGTAAAATTCGACATACTTAGCCCCTGTCAGTTTGGCTTCCGCTCCCAAAAGAGTACCAACGATGCAATTATAAATCTCCTTGATATAATTTACTCAGCCCTTGACAAAAATGAGTTTCCGATTGGACTCTTCATTGACCTGAGAAAGGCCTTTGATACTGTTAATCACAACCACCTCTTACGTAAACTCCATCATTATGGAATCCGAGGCCATTCACTGGACTATATCATATCCTATCTTAGTGATAGACACCAATGTGTAACCATCAATAATATAACTTCTCCCACTCTACCAATAACCATTGGAGTGCCACAGGGCAGTATCTTGGGACCTTTCCTATTTCTTATATACATCAATGATCTGCCTAATATCTCGAACATTCTGAAACTTATATTGTTTGCTGATGATACTACCCTTATCTACTCTAACCCCAACCCACATTCACTAAATAATGAACTAAAAAAAAATCTACTTATGGATGTCAACCAACAAACTACCACTTAACACAGAAAAGACCTACTACATCTTATTTGGAAGCAAATCTACAAATGCAATTCAGCTTCAGATAGACAATGTAAACATTAGCAATATAAATGATGGAAAGTTTCTTGGCCTACTCCTAGACAAGAGACTCAATTTCAGCACCCACATACAACACATAACTAAGAAAGTCTCTAAAACAGTTGATATAGTCTCCAGAATCAGATATTATGTACCTAACTCTGCTCTCATCTCTCTATATTCTGCACTAATGTATCTCTATCTTAATTATGGTATCTGTGCATGGGGTTCAACCACTGCAAACCACCTCAAGTCCATCATCACCCAGCAAAAATCTGCTATCAGAATTATAACAAATTCTGCTTTCAGACAATACTTGGCCCCCTTGTTTAACTCCCTAAACATGCTAAACATAATCTCACTCCACACATTCTCTTGTGTCAACTACATTTACAAAACCCTGTTCTTAAATGCAAATCCTGCTCTGAAACTCTCCCTGGACAGATGTAATAGGACCCATTATCACCACACCAGAAATAAATATCTCTTTGATATCCCCAGAGTCAAACTTAATTTGTGTAAAAACTCTATGCAAATAAAGGGACCCAGTCTATGGAACTCACTCCCTAATGAATTGAAAAGCTGTCCAACTTTTGCATCATTCAAAAACAAAACTAAAAAGTACCTAATTTCATCTTCATAGTTTTTTACCTTGTTGCTTTAAAATTGCACTGTATCTATTGCTACCCAATCTCCCAATGTTTATGTACCCAATCCGTACATCTTTACCATTGCTGTCTTCTTATCTATGCTATCAATCTGCTGTATGGTGCCTATTAATCTTGTTTAAACTACCAATCAAGCTGTTAATGTAATCAATCAGAGCTTTAATATACCAATGTGCTTTACTATACTTACTAATCTCTCTCATCTCATTTTTTCTTGCAATGTATTTTGTTATCATTTTATTAATTCTGCTAGAATTTACCTACTTAAAATTATCTGTTAGATTCAGGACCTGCCCGAAACGCTGCGCATACAAGTGGCTTTACAAAATTGTAAATACAATACTATGTATTCTCACAAAGCCAATGTACCTTCTTGTATATAAATAAATAAATAAATAAATAAATAAACTGTAATTAGAGGATGTAGTCGATTTTGGGTACGAACCATATTCAAAATAGCATAGTCTCCGATAAAAAGTGTCACTTGCTGACAAATAGTTACAAGAAAAATTACATATAATAGCAGAAACAACTAAAAGATAACATTCTTCTTAAAAATAATAAGATAATGATAAATGAATAAGAAAATCTTAAAAAGTTTAAAATATTTATAAGTATTTAGGGAAATTTTACATACAACTTTAAAGAATTTTTAGAAATAAACATTAAATTAAGCTTCTATACATAATTTGTACTATAACAAAAATTCACAAAATTCACATAATATACTTTTTAGATATACCCTTAAGGGTATATTGAATTAAATTTGTAGTACAAATATGACACGTCTATTTTTATTTCACTTATTTATTATGTACCCCATACCCATCTCGTGGGCGGTGGTGGAAAGGGTTAGAGCAAACAATAGGTTCGGGAACTGAACTCCATAGTTCATTTAACGAAGCAAGTAACAATCTTGTGAGCTAGTTACACACTTTTTTAATACACACATATATATAGATTTAAAACTCAAGATAACTTAAGATTAATGATATATTTTGTTGGGGGAAGAGGGGGGAGAACAAACAGTATATATAATCAACTCATTGTGTCGGGGGACTATACATATACTGTACTACATGTTAGGATTATATCAAGGTCCCCTAGGGTTGAATTATTACTGACCCCGTCCAGGATGCAACCCCACAACAAGCTGCATGACTAACTCCTGAGTACATATTTTCTGCTAGGTGAACATTAAGTAATTATCAAAAGAAGGCACGATTCACCAAGAATTCTATCCAGGGACAAGTGACCGCGAGGGACAGTTGCGAAGCAAGACACACCTTCATCCTGGAAGTCAGGACATTCAACAAGGATGTGTGCACGACTGTAAGAGGGACAATGCATTTTGGACAATTAGGAGCAGGGCGGCGCTCCATTAAGTGAACGTGAGTTAAGCATGTATGGCCAATACGTAACCTTGCCAGAGCCGTTTCCCACCGCCGGTTACGGTGGTGGGAGGAAGACCATAGGGACACACTACTCTTAAGAGCATGCAATTTGTTACCAGTAGCAGAAGACCAACAACCCTGCCAACGGGCATAATGGGACTGGATTAAAGGACTCCAGAGCCATGAGGGCACTGCAAGAGTCAACTACAACAACAAAGGATCGAGGATTGACTGCGAGAAAGCAGTTGACGAAGCGCATAGAGAATAGCATAAAGTTCTGCCGTGAAGAATGCTAGTCTCTGGAGGCAGGCAACACATATAGGTGTGGTCAGGAAAAACAACAGAGTAGCCTACACCGTGTGCAGACGTGGAGTAGCAGGCTACTACGTCACCCATCGGTGAAGACGGAAATGGAGTGGGAGTGTGAAGAAAAATGTCCAGTGAACTGGACATTTCCTACATTGGAAATGTGAACTGGACATTTACCATACACTCAAAGAGCTTAGAGACACAACTCGTGAGAGCAATAGGGCGGAAGTCCTTATGGGACGTACCGAGAGACCCTGGTTTCTGAATAAGGAGTACAACGGCATCGAGCCAGTCCTCAGGGATGGACGACGACTCCCAGACCTGGTTATACAGACTCAGCAAATACTGAGACGTGCACGGAGGGAGATGGCGAAGCATCTCATAATGAACATCATCCGAGCCCGCTGCCGTAGATCCGCAGAGGGCCAGGGCAGACTGAAGTTCAGAAAGAAAGAAAGGATCGTTATTGGGAAGGAGAAGATGAGTGTGGAAATCTAAAGGATAAGTTTCAGGAACAGGCTTACGAAGAAGGAAGGATTGAGGAACATGAGAACCAGAGTTAAAAGTGGAAAAGTGGGAACCCAGTTCGGTCGCGACCATCACTGGGTCCACCACAAGAGTACCACAGTGGCGGAGAACCGGCGTGACATCTAGAACGAACTTGCCCGCAATCTTGCGGATCTTCTTCCAGATCTGCGGCAGAGAATTATTGGACGTAATGGTGGAAACATAATATTTCCAACTCTCATGTTTAGCTGTACGGATCGTCCTACGGGCCACCGCATTTGCCTTCCGGAACAAAATACTGTAAAAGAATCAGCCGTCTACCAGCGGCGGTGTTTCTTCCAGGCCGCACGCTTACAGCGGACAGTCCGAGCACAGTCCTCATTCCACCAGGGAACGCACTTCCGTGTTCCCCGAGAGGAAGAGCGAGGAATAGAGTAGAGGGCAGCGTCAAAGACAGTGTCATGAAAAAGGAGGGAGCGAGGGAGAGGCAGAACGGAGAGGTTGGAAATAGTAGCACATTGAGTATAGAGGCGCCTGTCAGCCTTGGCAAACGCCACCTAGGTAAGGAGAGAGGAGGGTGAAAAGAGAAAATGTAACAAGGATAGGAAATTGGTCACTGCCATGGAGGTCATCAAGGACCCGCCACCCGAAACCTAAGGAAAGGGATGACGAGCACAGAGAAAGATCGAGACCGGAAAGGGAGCGAGTCCGAGAGTCCAAATGAGTGGGCTCACCAGAATTCAGAAGAGACAAGGAAGAAGAGAGGATGAAAGGTTCAAGGAGGCGACCCCGGGTGTGTGTCAGCACATCACTCCAAAGGACATGCCGACAACTGAAATCACCCTGAAGGAGCACAAGCTCCGGCAAGGAGTCTAGGAGGTGTTTAAGATCGGGAAGAGAAAGTGGGACAGTGGAGGGGAGATAAATGGAACAAACCGTGTACCATTTACGCACAAAGACATGGGCAGCAGAACAGTGGAGAGGCGATGAAAAAAGTAAGGGGACGAAGGAAATTCGTCTCTTGAGCGAATCAAGAGAGCAGAAAAGTTATGGGCCCCAGAAACAGCTGGGAGGAAGGAGAGAAAAGAATAGCACTGGAAGTGACCAGGACAAGCACCAAGCATCGGCTCCTGGAGACAGACACAAAGGGGTGAAAAGTGTGAAATTAGAAGTTGGAGGTCAAGGAAATTCACATAATATCCACGGATGTTTCACTGAAGAATAGACATCGACAAAAAGAGAAAGGATAGCAACAGAGAGCAAAGAAGAAAGAAAGGTGAAAAAGGAACACAGCACGTTAAAGAAGCACAGGGTCAGGATCAGGGTCAGCGAAGTTAGGGTTAGGGGGCATGGGTAAACTGAGTAAAGGAGGAGGGAAAGGAGCAGGACAGACCAGAGGTGAACGAGCAGGGTCTGGAGAAGGAGACAACTGAGAGGGGCGGGCAAAGAGAACAAGAGGAGGGGCAGAAAGAGGGGAGCGCACCTCAGCAAAGGCAGTAACCGAGACGGAACCAGGGGCTAAAGAAACCTCCATAGTAGGAACAGGAGGCCAAACGCCCACCCCAGGGGGCTCTACCACCAAAGTGTGAGGGGAAGGAACGGTAGAATCAGAGATAGGGGGCGAAGAAAAAAACGAAGACTTTTTACCTACTGGGGAGGAGGAAGGAGAGGAGCCAGGTTTCCGCTTCTGACTCAGAGACAGGTGTCTCAGCAGCAATGTACTGGGCAACAGACTCTAGCGTCTCAATAGGAGAAGAAGAGTGAGAGCGAACAACATGACCACCAGGAGAGTGATGGACATCGGCCTGCAGTTAGGCAGCGTGGAGAGCCAAGAGACGGAGGAGAATGATGGGAAGGAGGACCAGAGGGAGAGGAGAAAGAAGACACAGGAGACTGGGTAGAAAGAAGGGGAACCCTAGACAGAGAACCAGGAGGGGGACCCTCCAGGACAGAACGGAAAGAAACAGAGGAGGTGGTGGTGGGCGTGTCCGGGTCTAAAGCATGGAAATGGTTGTGAGACTGAGAAAGGTGGGAAGGATGAGGAGGAAGAGCGCACCAAGCGAGCATAGGAGACGCCAGCGAAAGGGGGGAGACGATGAACTTAGCGCCGAGCCTCAGGAAAAGACAAACAATCCCAGTGCTTCAAGTTGAGGACGGCCGCCTCAAGTTTGTAACATATACATGTGCGGGAGAAGGTAGGGTGGGCCTCACCACAATTGAGGCAGCGGGCCTGGGAAGAAGTGCACTCCAACTTAGAGTGACCCTCGCCTCCACACATGGGACAGAGGGAGACAGGACTAGAGCATTTGAGGGCACCATGCAGCACTTATTGCAGCACAGCAAACCTCCAGCACTTATTGCAGAGCTGAGGAGATGAAATATACTCTTGAATGGAGCATCTGGCACCAGCAAGAATGACAGAGGGTGGAAGGGTCCTACAATCAATGGTAATTATCACAACCCAAAGGGGCAGACGGCGATGACCACGAGGGGGACAAGTAAACATATCCACCTGAAAGACAGAATGACCCTGGGCCTCGAGGATATGCTTGATATCCTCGTGGCAGTCTTTTAGATTCCTAACACCGGTTGCAACATGATGCGGGAGGAGAACAGTGCCAACACTGGCATTTGACCGAATGTTCTTAAGAGACCCGAACAGGGGTCTCGCCAATGCAGGATAAGGCAGCCAAGCGAGTGGCTGCATCCTGAGAAGGTGCAGCAATGACACGGGTACCAAGAAGGGTGGGGTTGAAGGTAACAGAGGCATCTACTGAATCTACAAGATGCCTATGAAGGGAAAAATTGCCAGGAGTTGAATCTAAAGGATGGAGGTCAAAGTACTTAGTCCACGTAGCAGGACCAAACAAAGCATGGTATGAATCAGTATGGGAAGGGAGCATACGAGAGCAGCCGTGGCAGGGACGGCGATGAGAACCTTTAGAGAGAGACCGGTCATAAGGCGCAGTAGTCACAATAAGAGATGGAGCTGTGCAAGGGGACGAGGCGGTCACCACAGCAGGCTTGGGGCTCGACCCAACCACAGAGGAGGGAGGGGAGCAGGGAGGAAGAGTCCGATCTGGGCCTAAACCTCCCTGGATTTATCTGGGCTCTATTTATAGATCTGGGCTCTATAGCCCCCTGTAACGGGGGCTATAGAGCCCGGTCTTCCAGAACGGTCTGACTCAGGGGCCTGGTCGCCCACCCCATGAGCCTGGGTAAGAGAAGTCGTGTCGTCATCCATGCAGCAAACAATTTCAAAAGTTTGGGACCTGGAACCAAGGGATACCACCTACCAGGGCAGCCAGGAAGGCCAAGCGCGGGCCAGTGCAGGAAGGGTGCGTCGTCCCCAGTGGTGCTCCTCCTTTTCAACAGGGAAGTCCTACTACATCGTCCATTCTCCCACACTGGTGCTAAGACCCCATTCCCCCCAGTCTGGACACCCAACCATCCACTCAGGGCGGCCCCTCACGGGCAACCCCTCCAGCAGGTGGTCCGATAGCTCACAAGGCCCCTACGTGGTGCCCTTCAGCACGTACAGCACCCAAAGAGGGGGCAGGAGAGAGGGCAAAGGCAACCCACACCGGTCCCAGGGAGGTGTACGTGAGCCCCTCACCATGGCAAGGAGGCACCACGGAAGAACGCGTGCCGTACGGCAAGGCTGTTATTATGTTCACATAGTCTTAACAGGGCACATTTAAACGTATGTGTAACAAACAATTTTATCTTGAAATATTAAACAAAATACACTAAAGTGATTATATTTTACTAACCAAAAGTCCAATAAAGCAAATTAATGTGGAAATTTAATAGGAAATAGGTTTACTGATAATGTGAGACAGCAAAGTTAACTTGCTTGGATGTAATTAGAATATTTCATGGAGCTACTGGTTCATCCCAATTTCTTACATTCATAATGTGGCAGACACTAGAATGGGTGCTCTTGTTTCAGATGACATTTCCTTCACGTCATTGTGAATATTGTCATAAACTTTTGATATGCCAAATCTTTTGAATCTTAAACATCAACATACCAGTATTGTATTTGGTATTTGAAAATGTAATTTATGGTGTAAACGTGTATTTATGTGCATATAAACAAATACAGTATATACTGTACATGAATAATGAAACAAACAAATGACAAAGGCAAATAAAGCATAAACCAGAAAATAGAATGCAATAATTCTTTGACTAATGAAAATGTTTGAAACATTTATTATCATTCATTCATAATACAATGTCATTTACTATTATACACAAAAAACAGCTTCTTGCCATATGTTCCCTGGTAAGCTAAATTTAATGTTATATATTAGTGAGCAGGACATATTGTGGAACAATGTTTACTCCATAAATATACTTCAAATACTTATTTATAATCCAATATAATTCCCAGCATATTTGTCCATATCCGATGTAATGTAAATAGGGAATTCATAACAGTTCATGGACACCCAGTCAACAGTGTTACTAATCCATGTATATATCCAAAACAGAAAGGGACTTATGGCTGAGACTGTACCTGGATGAAGTTCTGGGGGGTACTTCGACTCTTCAAGCCCGGCCCGGGGCCAGGTTTAACTTATAAGAGCTTAGTCCAACAGGCTGTTGCTTGGACCAGCCCACAAACCCACATATTCAATACAACCCAGTTGGTCTGGCACTTCTTCCCAGAAGATTCTTGAAGATTTCCACTTTTGCTCTGGAAAATATATGCATTACATATGGATTATGAAAATCACCGGCCAGCTTCAAAGATGTCTCCTGTTCCCTAGCAAACCATATAGGATTTCTCTAAAACCCCTTATAGGCTAAATGTTTGTGGATAGTATCATTAACCATACACTAAGGTGATTTAGTTAAGATCATTCAAGACACTGTACCTCGGATCTGTAAATATGTCCTTCTTTCACTGACATACATCAGAATAACTTGCCCCTTTATTCTTGACATTATATAAGAGAGCTGTTAATAGGGCTTAACACCAAACCAGAGACTGAAGTAAATTAATAAGTTACCATAAGGATGTCAACAATATCCCACTTTCTTCACAGTACTGTATGTATGCTAGTACTGAATACTGCAAAGGCATATACACATTTGTGAAACAAATTATAATCCATAAAGTGATATAAACACTGAGTAGTGTACCCCCACCTTCTTAGTTTATGTATATAGTGGGGCCTCGACTTACGATGGTAATCCGTTCCCAGAGACTGATCGTAAGTCGAAATATCGTAATTTGAAGCGATTTTTCCCATAAGAAATAAAGGGAATTGAATTAATCCGTTCCCCACCCTCCAAAATATTAACTTACAATACATTTTATACTGAATACAATTTTGTTTTCTAACTTCAATACAGTACATATGTTTATCTTACTTTTATGGAGGACTCTTGATGGCGTATGGAAGATGGTGATGAGGGGGGGAGGAGGAGAGGTGTTACTGTTTGAAAGGGGAGCCCCTTTCTATTGTAACATCAGGCAGTGAGGACTTCTCTGGTGTGCACACACTGGCATGTTTTCCCTACATACCACTAGGACCTGCTTGTGGCTCACTGCTTGCTTGTCTTACTAAGAATGTCTAAAAACACTTTTTTTCCCTACATTTTAACACTTGTCTGTAGTAAGACATCACATTGTCATTTAAAAGGTCAATGGAACGGCCTGCTACAGCTTTATCTGGGCGAGTTTTTTCAACAAAACTTTGCAGTTCTTCCCCGTTGCAACCCGTTCTTGCAAATTTAATAAGTCAATATTGACTTATTAAATATGTGCATAGGTGAGATACTTAACATAATAGTTTCCCTTGAAAAGCTTCATAGAAAACACCGACCTTACCTAACCTACTTAGTATGTTAAGATAAGCATCTTATTGCTTCGTAATTACAATTATTACCTAACCTATAATAGGTATAGGTTAAGTAATAATTGTAATTACGAAGCAATAAGATGCTTATCTTAAGATACTAACAAGGTTAGGTAAGGTTGGTGTTTTCTATGAATCTTTTTAAGGGTATCTATTATGTTTAGTATATCACCTATGCACGTAGTTAATAAGTCAATATTGACTTTACGAATTTGCGAGAACGGGTTGCCCTACTTCACACATTTTCTTAATGAGGAAGGGATATCCTCTATTGCCTCAACTCACAACTATTTTCTTAGGTTGAACCTTACCACTGACTTTCTGAGACCCATGGCATGATATATAATAATCAGTTTAATGTTCAAAAAGCAAAATATCACCACAAAAACTGAATTTTTTATAGGCGTGATCATCACTAAGCAGGCAGCTCTAGTAAACTGAGGCAGGTTGGCCCGCGTGACCGGGAACCACGCACTCGGTCAACCCAAACGTGTACCAACAAATATTGTTAGTTGACGACACTATCGTAAGTCGTGTCGCATTTTTCGATCAAATTTACATCATAACTCGAAATTATCGTAAGTCGGGGCAATTGTAAGTCAAGGTGTTACTGTACTGAGTTTACATTAATCCTGGAATATGTTCAGGAATAAAGTATGTATCTGGAGGTCAGTCTTAAAAGTCCTCAAGAGAATAATAGGCCTTAAACCCAATAATCATTTAGTCTTAATAATAAATCCTCATCTATCCCTTTTTTCAAGATGGAAAACCTACTGCAATGTTTATTTGTCTACACAGATGCAAAGACTTCCTCCACCCTCACACCCTGGCTTGGATACTAACATTCATCTAAACAGGGTAATATTCTCTCACGGACCACTCCACCGACTTTTGGTTCAATGGTTCACATGGGGTACTAAAGACAGGGAACACCTGAGCCCATTTGCTGCCCTAACAGATAGGAAAGTGGGGGTTGAAACTATGTACACCAGCCATGAAAATGTAGGACCTAAGAGGGGAGAACTAGATCAAGCTTATGAATAGTCTTTGGAACAATAAAAAGCACTGTAACTTCTTAAAAAGCACTTCTCTACTCCAGCTCTACTCTACTACATTATTGAAATTTAGTAGTACTTAATTACTATCGAATGCTATTGTTTTCCCATCAGAAGTTTCATGTCTTTCTAGACTTAATTTACATGAAAAGTATTTAGACACAGAGCACTGACACTGCTTTTGTTACATGAATCTTGAAGTGTCTCATTAGATGTGATTTGACTCTTAGACAACCGTTATGGTCAATTGCTGATTTACAGGTTAATGCAGTTATCATCATATGAAGATTTAACAAATTATTGTCAGGGTTTTACATGTATAATGCAAATATGGACATACTAATAGGTTTATGTGGAAGTAATGAAGTTTACCTTGACCCGGGAAAAAATCCTGCTACCATTTCATGGTACAAATGCTGTTATCATCATATGAAGATTTAACAAATTATTGTCTGGATTTTACATGTATAATGCAAATATGGATATACTAATAGGTTTATGTGGATGTAATGAAGTTTACCTTGACCCGGGAAAAAATCCTGCTACCATTTCATGGTACAAATGCAGTTATCATCATGAATTACTAGGAGAATGAGGTCATCATCATATGATGATTCAAACCTCAGTCTCTGTCAGTTTCCATGGTGAAGTGGTAAAACACTAGCCTGGCATTTCGCAAGCATTTTTGGCGTCAATCTTTAATTGTAGCCTCTGTTTACCCAACAGTAAAATGGGTACCGCGTTCTTAAATGATTTGGCAGGTCATATTCCGGGGAACATAGGATTAAGGACTTGCCCAAAATGCTATGCATGCTAGTGGCTTTACAAGAATGTAAGCACTCTTGTTTAGAGTGTATAAATAATAATAATAATAATAATAATAATAAACAATTATTGTATGGGTCATACATGTACAGTATAATGCTAATATGGATGTACAGTATATATAAAAGCTCTTTGTGGATGTAAATAAAGAAAAACAAGTGGTAAAACAATCAGTAAAACATCGGAGGATAAAACATGAAGCGTTAGCAAAGTTGAGCACCAGGCATTGACAAGTGCCAGAATAGTGTATTACAGAGCACCTCCACCCAGTAAAACGATAAATATTCACTTATTTTTGTATTTTTCTTACATTCTGCATAGAAGTTAATAATTCTATAATGAAAAATTATTTGTTGGCTTTTTTTTTTTATTTTTTGAGCATAATAGTTGAGGTATGAACATTTCTCCATAGCCGTTGTCTAAGGGTTAACTGGAAAGTCTTTTAGACACAATGAACTGTGATATTATTTTTCTCCTTATGAATCTTCTTATGTTTTATTAGAGTTGTTTTCTGTGAAAAGTTTTTTAAACACATCGAACAGTGATATGGTTTTTCTACTGTATGAATCCTCATGTGTGTTATTAGATTTGATTTCTGTGAAAAGTTTTTTAGACACACAGTACACTGATATGGTTTCTTTCCTGTGTGAATCCTCATGTGCAGTATTAGATTTGATTTATGTGAAAAATCTTTCAGACACTCTGAACAATGATATGGTTTTTCTCCTGTATGAATCCTCCTGTGCAATATTAGATTTGATTTAAGTGTGAAGTCTTTTTGACACTCTGAACAGTGATATGGTTTCTCTCCAGTATGAATTCTCATGTGTTTTATTAGACATGATTTACGTGAAAAGTCTTTTAGACACACTGAACAATTATATGGTTTCTCTCCAGTATGAATCCTCATGTGCAATATTAGGTTTGATTTACGTGAAAATTCTTTTAGGCACTCTGAACAGTGATATGGTTTCTCTCCTGTGTGTGTCCTCGTGTGTGTTATTAGAGCTGATTTATCTGAAAAATCTTTTTGACACTCTGAACAGTGATATGGTTTCTCTCCTGAATGAATTCTCATGTGTTTTATTAAACTTGATTTTTCTGAAAAGTCTTTTAGACACTCTGAACAGTGATATGGTTTTTCTCCTGTATGAATCCTCATGTGTTTTATTAGAGTTGATTTCTGTGAAAAGTCTTTTAGACATTCTGAACACTGATGTGATTTATCTAATGTATGAATTTTCATGTGCGTTATTAGATTTGATTTCTGCGAAAAGTCTTTTACACACACTGAACAATGATATGGTTTCTTTCCTGTATGACTCCTCATGTGTGTTATTAGAGCTGATTTAACGGAAAATGCTTTTAGACACTGTGAACAGTGATATGGTTTCTCTCCTGTGTGAATCCTCATGTGTTTTATTAGACTTGATTTCTCTAAAAAGTATTTTACACACTTTAAACAGTGGTATGGTTTTTCTCCTGTATGAATCTTCATGTGTTTCATTAGATTTCCTTTCTGTGAAAAATCTTTTAGACACTCTGAACAGTGATATGGCTTATCTACTGTATGAATCCTCATGTGTGTTATTAGATTTGATTTCTGTGAAAAGTCTTTTTGACACTCTGAACAGTGATATGGTTTCTCTCCTGTATGAATCCTCATATGGGTTATAAGAGCTGATTTATCTGAAAAGTCTTTTGGACACTTTGGACAGTGATATGGTTTCTCTCCTGTATGAATCCTTGTGTGTTTAATTAGATTTGATTTCTGTGAAAAGTCTTTTAGACATACAGAACAGTGATATGGTTTCTCTTCTGAATGAGCACTCATATTTAACTTTGATACAGTATTTCTGAATGTTTTAAACAATGAATCTTTAACATTGAGTTTTTTCTCTATAAAGTCTTGTATGTTATTATATGATATGCTTTATTATATTGTTTTTGAAAATTCAACACTGATGAGGTTTTTCTTTTGAAGAAATTTGTGTACAGTTTAAAATGTATAGATCTGAAAAGCTATTTAATAGAAAAAATGCTAAATATTATTTAGTATTTTTATTCTACAAATAAAATGTAGGATACAATATTTCATTTGTCTTGAAGACACTGATATTTATCATTACTCCCCAGAGTAAATTCTTGTTTACTTCATAAATATTAGAGAAAAGTCTTAATAACCTTTATTTATGATGTGGTTTTAACCAGCACGAGTTTGTGTGTATTACTAAAGCAAATGTTGTTAAGGATGCCTAATACTTGCATTAATTACATGTCCTACAATCCAAGTTATATACTACCTGGCAGCCAGCGCAGAGCAGCCAGGTTATGAAGCGTTACCTCTGCTGTCAACTGACGGCACTGGAGATCAAATAAACTACTGGAAAAAATCCCTTTCTATTTGGTATGAATACAAACAAATTAATTACTTATTAGGACATAAAAGTATGCAAAATTGTACAATACTGTATGTAAGCCACTGGTGTTACTGATTCATAAATAAGAAAATATTGTGCTGTATATTGTATAATATGCTAGACTTTAAATATACTGTACAATATTTCCTGTGAATTAGTTAATATGAAAGCATTTACAAACAAATGCACTTGCATATGCAGCAAAATTAACATCTGTGGATGACTTTAAAACATACCAAACAAATCATGTGACAAGATTTTCTTTTTAATTTTTCAAAATCATACCTTTTAACTTTGTATCACTTCCAGAGAAAATACATATTATATATATTTCTTTTAGTGTACTGAGGAATATCTTATTATACATATAGCTGCAGCACAAGGATCAAGCATAATATGGGACCTTATGTGGCTTGTCATTTGTGTGAATATGTGTGTGTCTTCTATATTTACAAGAATATACCTATCAGGTGTACCATGTACATGTCAGATTTTTATATTTATATTTAATATATCAAATCCACTATACCCTCATGTCAAGAAAGAAATAATTTCTGAACACTAAGAGCACTGATATTTTATCTTATCTAGATAACCCTATCAAGTTTAAGATCAAATTACCTAAAATAAGAATCTATATTTACTATATAGTATATGGATTTTTGTTCATTTTTTCTCTTACAAAACATACAAAAGTTCATTTAGGAGAAATAGTGTCTAATGTTTTGGAATGGGAAAATATTTATATTAACTTACTGTGACACTAAGAACCAAGAATAAACTTATCCTGCCAAAAAATCATTTACATAACCTTGAAATGTTTTCTAACCAAATAAAATTAAGAAACATATTTAATACTTACACACAATTTGTTATCAATAAATAGTGAGATCGTAATATATATGATACACTAGATTTGTATTTAAATACACATATTTCCCATAGTAGCACAGTGTATCAGATGTTGATAACAGATGTACAGACAACTCTTCAGATGAAAAACGCTTTACTACAATAGGTGATAAGGCACCACATGACACTATCTGAAGGTGTTGAGAAAACATCCATCCACAAGATGTTGCAGATGTGGATGTAATAATTCAGATGTTTAAATGGTCTCAAGGCAAAGTCTTACCCCACATGTAGTATTTCTGACACAGTAATGAGTTTCACGACACTGCTGATGACCTGATCGTGTATGCAGTATTTCTGACATATGAGCTCTAGTGCCAGCAAGTGTTGGAACTGCAAATGTTGCTGTTGTTCTGACTTCTGGACTGCAAAAGAAAACATTGAGATATCATCAGGTCTTTTAAGTCAACAAATATATACAAAGTACAGAATCTTTGACAATAAATAACAATTTGTCTCACAAAGTACACGATAAAATTGATGGAATCATACAATGGGAATACAATTGGTGTTTCCAAACAAACCTGACAAAGCCAACAATCATATATTTCTGTAACAAATGAGAAAGCACAGCTCCACTAAAACTCTATCCACAATCTCCCACATCCATATTCATACCTGTCTCACCAACAAAAATAAAAACTTACAAATACACACAAATATCACCCCAAAGCATGAAATCACACAGAAATCACTTTAACAACTATACAGACTAAGACATTCACAAACATGGGTGAAGATACACTTATACAAAGCTCTAATATACCCACTCATCCCTAGCATCAAAAACATCAAATGAAACTACAAGGAATACAAAGTAGAAATGGGTCTTCAACACATACTGGCAGGACTTCATCAGTGAAAACATCATTAAATATACAAGCACTCAGTACATACTGGAAAACCCTAGCCAACAAACAAAAACAAAGACAAAACACAATATGAACACCACACATTTTGAAATTTTGAAAAAGGTATAGCAGACAAATGTATTACAGAACCAGGCCTATTCTATAAATTTATTAAAAGTAAACTGCAAGTAAAGGACAATATTCAGAGGTTGAAAATGGGAAACAGATTCACAGAAAATGAAAAGGAAATGTGTGAAACATTACCCACTTAACTGCGCCAACCGAGTATTCTCGGTTAGTGGGAAACTACGTCAACCGAGAAAACTCTCTTTGATTTTTTCGTACCCATTCTAAATGTGTGCGAGGTTGGTTGTGTACGAAAGAGACTCTTAGGACCTCCAGTGAAATGCAGCCATCTTGGAAAAAATTCCCAGAATGCCCTAGGGCTGCTGGCTGGTTGATGGCTGGGTTAGTACTGAATGAGCAACCATGGGTGGAGCACGCACCTCTGGGTCCCAAACAGCTATCCGACGCAGTGTTGAAAGATTGCGCTCTGTCGGTGAAATTCAAACCTTATTGTTTGAAGAACATAAGGGTCATAATATTGGTGAAGCTAGGTGCAATAAGGACCTAACACAAATGTCGGATGCAAGTGATGCAGCACCTATGAGGACGATACAGCGAGCGTATCCAATTGTAGCTCTGAGTGCCACCCTGGCCCACCTATGATATTTCCAATTTATTTAGATGATACATAGATGAATCGTTTTCTGTGTTCAGCGATGATGCATCTGATACAAGTAGCATAGATGAACAGTGTTAGCGGCTTCCATGGTGGTGTTTTCCATAGATATTTTCAAGAATAGCTGAATCTTTTTTTTTTTTTTTTTTTTTTTTTTTTTAGATATATACAAGAGTTGTTTACATTCTTGTACAGCCACTAGTACGTGTAGCATTTCGGGCAGGTCCCTGGAATACGATCCCCTGTCGCGAAGAATCGTTTTTTCATTCAAGTACACATTTTACTGTTGCGTTAAACAGAGGCTACAGTTAAGGAATTGCGCCCAGTAAATCCTCCCCGGCCAGGATACGCTATACCATGACATAGCGCTCGCGGAACGCCAGGCGAGTGTCTTACCACTACACCACGGAGACTGTTAAGTCTTGACTGACGGACACTCTTTGAGGCAGGATGAATCTTTTCCTGTGTGGAACCTTACAAAGCAATCTTTTCCCGACTATCTTACAAATTGATCTTTTCCTGTAATCTTTTCAAGACTACCTAATGTTTTACAAGCTTGGCTACATACCACCTACAGGTACTAATGCCAAGGGTGTACGTGAGTGCGTTATTTGCAAGCACACAGAACGAAGAAACGGGAAGCGAAAATCTATCTGTACCTGGTGCAATGAGACCGAAGTCGCGCTGTGTACCATGGACTACTACGTTGATTATTACTCACTTCCGAAGTACTGAGTGTGTAATACAGTGTGTTACTGTATGTGTGTGAATAGTGTATATAGTGTGTGAAATTGTACATATTGTAATTTTAGTGAATTTTTAACAAGTAATATTGCGACAATATACATTTATCGTGAACACATTACTAACACATGTATCACAGTTTCATGGAACATTATGAACGTTCAACTCTATACAGGTATATATATATTGTAAAGGACACAAATATGCATCATATACGATAAAAAACAAATAAAACCGCATTGGAAATACATAGAACAAATAATTGAAAATATATTTGTGGCAACACTCGGTGCTAGAATGGCCCGCGCGACCGTGTCTGGGCGAGTCGCGCACAGGCAACCAACCCCTGATGACGTCACAGTGCACCTTGTCCACGTCCCCACAGCCAAAGTAAGTGGAATTTGGTATTTATTTTTATACAGACATGTTCAGGGAAGGGAATTTATCATTTTATGAAGAAAAAAGATTTTTAGGGAACACTTTATTTCATGCGCACAGGGGGAATTTCACAATAAACTCGGCACAGTACGGTGGTTAAACAAACAGTTCCAAAGTGTGTGCAAAATGAAAGCTTCAGAAAACCAGACTCAGTAAGAAAAAATTACTGATTGAGCTTCAACTGTAGTGCCTCAGGAATTCTTGGGAGTTCAGTGGAATCCCAGGCTGCATTGATTTTGACCATGTTGTGACATGGTGGTCTAGGGAGTTAGCTTGGGAGTACCAAGTGAGCAGGTTTGAATCCTCCTCATGGCTCTTACTGATTTTCTCATTCTTACATCACGTTAATGTGATTTAATTGTGTACAGACACAATACTTCCAAAGAACAACAGAGCACAGAGAGGTGTCTAGAGACGAAGTGAAAAAATTGCTCAAGGAGCAAAGTAAGAACAAAGCAATTGGCCCAGATGGAGTTTCACCTTGGTTTCTAAGAGAATGCATACCTAAGCTCAGAATTCCACTTCAATTAATTTTTTAGGAATCCATGTACATAGGAGTCATAGCATATGTGTGGAAAAATGCTAACTTAGTTCCAATCTACAAAAGTGCAGCAGGGAAGATCTCTTTAATTTTATACCTGAATCATTGACAAGTGTAATAGTCAAAATATTAGAACACCTGGGTAGAAAATGGGTAGAACACCTGGAGAAAAATTATATAATGACAGACAGACAGTATGATTTTCAATCTGGAAGATCCTGAGTAGCGAATTTACTTAGTTTCTATAATAGAGCCACATCGATTTTACAGGAAAGAGATGGTTGGGTTGATTGCATCTATCTGGACTTAAAAAAAATAAAAAGGCTTTTGACAGAGTTCCACATAAGAGGTTGTTCTGGAAACTGGAACATACTGGAAGAGTGACAGGGAGGCTTCTAACATTAACTGACAGAAAAATAAGGGCAGTAATCAGAGGCAATGTATTTAACTGGAGAAATGTCAAGAGTGGTCTACCGGGTTCAGTTCTTGCACAGGTAATGTTCATTGTCCATATAAATGACCTCCAGAAGGAATACAGAATTATATGAACATATTTGCTGATGATGCTAAGATACAGTGGAACCTAGAGTGAAGAGCAGCTCCAGTTACGAGCATTTCGAGTAACGAGCAAGCCACTCGCAGAAAATATGTCTCAACTGATGAGCTTTCCCTCGATTAACGAGCATTCCTGCTGGTTCTCGGAGACCTCAGATGACAGTTTTGTTGTTGTTTCACAAGACGAGTTTTCCACATGATGAGCTCGGTGCCGGTCGGATTAAACTCGTTAATTGAAGTGCCACTGTACTAGGGAAGATAAATAATGTAGATGACTGGCATGCCCTTCAAGAAGAACTAGATAAAATAAGTGTATGAAGCACCACTTGGCAAATGGAATTTAATGTGAATAAAACCAGCGTTGAATGTAATGAAACGCCATTTTCTGGGTGAGTCCCGGAGGCTCCCCGGAGCTATCCCAGGCTGATATGCTAATGTCAGACTTTGGCATCAGTCATGTGTATGGAGTTCTTAGGCCTACCGGGGACCACGGCCAGAACCGGGCCCCCTCAGAGAGGCAAGGGGAGCAATGGCCTATAGAAGCCCCCGTGTAGTTGGAAGCATTCTATGTCTGCCATCGACCGGAACAGGCACCCAGAAAGGTAAGCGCCCCAAAACAAACCCCTATTCTGGTTAAAATTGCTACCTAATACCGAACTAGTGGATAGAACTCCCCAACCGAAAACGAGCAAATTAGTGTGACGTCACACACTGCCGCGCCGCTGTCTGCGCAGCTCCCCCCTCCCCGGGAGGGGGAAGGGGGAGCCCCAGACCCCCCGCGCCGGCTACCCACACCTCAGTTCTTGAGGCTGGATGTCAAAAACGCGAAAAAACCGCCGACCGGAGGGAGGGAGGGATGCCGGGGAGCCTCCGGGACTCGCCCAGAAAATGGCGTTTCATTACATTCAACGCTGGTTTTCTGGGGGGAGCCCCGTCGGCTCCCCGGAGCTAACTACCCACAGACAGAAAAAGAGGGACTTACCCGGGAGGCGGTCGTCGCTCACCCCTCAACTCGAAGCCGAGACAACTGGCTGCAACCGCCGACCCAAAGCAACACAGGCCCGACGAGGGCCAGGGACATTCACAAGGTAACGAGCAGCCAGGACCCTGTTCGACCGCCAAAATCCCCGCGCCCGAATATCAGACCAAGACATATTCCCAAAGACGGCAGCAAGAGCCGCGAACTTACGAACGTCATGGGCACGGGGATAGACCGCAGGCTGGCTAGACCTAATAACCCTGCGGACGACCTGAGAGACCCGAACCCGCGAACAGGGAAGAAGGGAAACCGGATCAACCCACAGCGCGTCCCCGGACACAGAAGCTGTGGCGCGCAAATAACGGCGAAGCGCCGCAACCGAGACACAAAACATGATGCACCCCCAAAACTAACACCACACTCAAAGCACAGTGCAGTAGCGACACCGGAGCCAGAGCACACGACCATCGCCTATAGCATCAGCCTCAAGAACTGAGGTGTGGGTAGCCGGCGCGGGGGGTCTGGGGCTCCCCCTTCCCCCTCCCGGGGAGGGGGGAGCTGCGCAGACAGCGGCGCGGCAGTGTGTGACGTCACACTAATTTGCTTGTTTTCGGTTGGGGAGTTCTATCCACTAGTTCGGTATTAGGTAGCAATTTTAACCAGAATAGGGGTTTGTTTTGGGGCGCTTACCTTTCTGGGTGCCTGTTCCGGTCGATGGCAGACATAGAATGCTTCCAACTACACGGGGGCTTCTATAGGCCATTGCTCCCCTTGCCTCTCTGAGGGGGCCCGGTTCTGGCCGTGGTCCCCGGTAGGCCTAAGAACTCCATACACATGACTGATGCCAAAGTCTGACATTAGCATATCAGCCTGGGATAGCTCCGGGGAGCCGACGGGGCTCCCCCCAGAAATACCATGTTATGAAATGTGGAATAGAGGAAAACAGACCACACACAACCTACAAATTATGTAACAAAAGCTTTAAAACATTCTGATAAAGAAAGATATCTAGAGGGTGAACAAATCCATATTTGTTCACACAGTTCACACAGAGATCCCACTAACGTGATGCATCACGTTAGTGAGATCTCTGTGTGTCCAGAGGGTGTTCTAGATAAAAAAAAAACTATCACCTGAGGACCACATAAACTACATTGTGTGAGGAGCCTATGCTACATTTTCCAATTTCAGAAATGCTTTTAAATACATGGATAGTGAAATACTAAAGAAATTGTTCAAGACTTTTGTGAGATCAAAGCTGGAATATGCAGTGATTGTATGGTGCCCATATCTTAAGAAGCACATCAACAAACTGGAGAAGGAGCAAAGACATGCAACTAAAGAGTTAGCAAAACTGAAAGACAAGAACTATGAGAAGAGGTTAGAGGCATTAACTCTGCCAAAATTAGAAGATAGAAGAAAAAGAGGCAATATGATCATACATACAAAATAGTAAAAGGAATCAACAAAATTGATAGGGTAGAATTCCTGAGACCTGGAACTTCAAGAACAAGAGGTCATAGATTTAAACTAACTAAACAAAACTACTAAACAAAGAAATATAAGAAAATTCACTTTCACAAGCAGAGTGGTTGACAGTTAGAACAAGTTAAGCGAGAAAGTGGTGGAGGCCAAAACCATCAATAGTTTCAAAGCATTATTTGACAAAGAGTGCTAGGAAGATGGGACACCATGAGCGTAGCTGTCATCCTGTAACTACACTTGGGTAATAATACAACTTTCCTCAATGACACAATTAAAAGAACCTTAAACACCAGAAAATCCCTTTAACAGAATACCTGTCTTAACACTGTAGCAGGCATCCATCAGTCACAGGAGACTATGGATTTGCACTCTGGTTGTCAGCCTGGAGTGGCCTCTCCAGAGCATAAAGCCAGGGTAGGTTGATATGAGGGGGAGAAGCTGTCACCTATGCAGCAGCTCCCCCCCCCCTCCACAGCGCCAAAAGTCTCCAATGGAAAGGCAAATGCCAATACGATTAGTTTCAGCGCAATCACAGTAACTGTCAGAATGAGGTTGAAGGTACCAACAAACTGCCCTAGGGGCTCCAGCTCCGGAGTTTACTTCGAAGTTGGTAAAAGAAGGCATAGGGACTCCAAACCCAGAGACTGCCATGGTCGGGGCCAGAGAAGAACTACCACAGCATGGGCAAGAATCACCCCAGCCTCCTGAAGCAGAGCTCGGGCCGCACGAGCCCCTGTAGGTGGATGTCTGAGCCCCTCACCTACGGTTCGAAATGGAGATCGTCACAGCCTCTTTTCACCCGAGGCCGATTTCCTTCATGACCCAGCAGAAGGAAGAGTATTAATTATTAATTACAACAATTACTATAATAATTATTATTATAGTAATAATATAATTAACACTACAACCCAAATATACAAACTAAACACGAAATGAAAAATGAAATACTGTACAGGAAACGAGGCACAATCAGATCAAATAATAGAAGAAAAAACATGTAAAGGATCTGGAAATTATGATACCTGATGACCCAAAGTTTA
Source organism: Procambarus clarkii (assembly GCF_040958095.1). NCBI lineage: Eukaryota > Metazoa > Arthropoda > Malacostraca > Decapoda > Cambaridae > Procambarus > Procambarus clarkii. The sequence continues at coordinate 44,356,857 of NC_091166.1, read as the reverse complement.
TTGACCATAACCAAGCAAATAAAGTGTCAGCCAGAAAAATGATTGGATGGATTATGAGAACATTCAAATCCAGGGATCCAACCACAATTTTAATACTGTATTATTGAAATCACTGGTGTTGTCCCACCTTGAGTACTACTCATTACTCACTTACCCTATCATAGCAGGAGAGATTTCTGAAAAGAGGAAATACAGAGAACATATATGGCAAAACACGATAAAGCACCTAAATTATTGGGACCTTTTCAAAGCTCTCAAAATGTATTTCCTGGAAAGGAGACGAGGTGCCTACCTGTTGACGATTTTTGGGATCAGTGTTCCCACGGCCCAGTCTCTGACAAGCCCTCCTAGTTGGTGGTTTGATCAACCAGGCTGTGCGATGCAGTTGCTTGCAGCCTGACATAAGAATCACAGCCTGGTTGATCAGGTATCCTTTGAAGGAGTATCAGATAATATATACAGTAGTACCTCGAATAACGATCGCCTCAAATGGCGAACATTTTGGGTAACGACTGACAGATCGCCGACAATTCGTCTCATATGGTGACCGCTCGTTTGAATAACGATGACACCACATGGTGGGGTCGCGCTGCTTCTTGCACATTCTCAAATGCCTCCGACAATACAAATAAATTATGTTGTTTTTGTTTAACCCTTAAAGTGCGCATCACTTCATATGAAGTGTAAATCGTTTTACCAGTCAACTGCGCTTCACTTCATATGAAGTGTATGGGTACCGCGCACGATTTGAATGGCCCGCGGTGTAGCTGGGGGTCCCATACGCTGCCCAGGGGCTCTAGTAAACAGCGGCCATTTTGAAAAAAATTCCCGCTCACGATCCGAAGGCATGGGAGGCCTCAGTTTAGCGAGAGTCACCATGGCGAGCGCACGGTCAAACGCCTCACGGGCACGCACCACTAAGTCCCTCACCCCAGAGCAAATACCCCACGAATTATTCTCTGAAGGTGAAGAAAGTGTGTTTGACGATTCAGACAACGATGAGGATTATACACAGTTGTCGGGTGATAGTAGCAGCAGCAGTGAAAGTGAGAATGACCGCCATGCCATGGCGAGGCCTATATGCTCACCGATGCCTCCTCGCCCAGTTTCTACCCCAATTCTACCACGACCTCACAGTTCCTGTGGATATTTTCTGTTTGAGGGTGACGAGTCAGAGGGAGGTGACTCCTTTTCTGGGTTTAGTGACTCAGATCAAAGTTTTATTGAGCCTGTGGCTGGTACCAGTGGTGTAACTGGGCGAGAAATTGTCGCGTCAGCAGCATCTCGCCCGGCCAAGCGCCACCGCATGGCACCACATGAGGGACCAAGACCCTCGTGTTCACGTGCATCCACCTCACGTGCACCCACCTCACGTGCACCCACCTCACGTGCACGTAGCCGCCGTGCTTCTCGCAGACGGTATTCAGCTCCTGGTCGCCGGTATGCATCGCTTCCTCGCCGTCTTTCCTCTGCATCTCGCAGGACGCCTGGTGTACTTGAGTGGAGTGATGGTGACGATTTTATTCCTAATATTCCTCACTTTGACGATAATGATGTAGGGATTACAAACCTTTTCCCTAATCAAGGTGAGGACATGGCTGAGATGGAATATTTTACAGCATTCTATGATGAACCACTCATGGAATACATTGTACACCAAACGAACCTGCATGCTGCTTACCTGATTGAGAGGGAAATCACAGAATTTTCACGACTGCAGCGTTGGAAAAATACCACAGTGGCGGAAATGTATGTGTTTTTGGCACTCTGTTTGTTGATGAAGCACTGTCACAAACATGCAATAAATGACTATTGGAGCAAGGACAAGACAATACCAACACCTTTATTCGGGAAATATATGTCACGAGACAGGTTTCAGATACTCCTCAGGTGTCTACATTTTGGAAGTGTTCAGGACCGAACACCTGATGATAGACTGTGGCGAGTGAGGCACTACATGAACGATGTTATTGGAAAATTCAGAGATTTTTACGTACCAGCACAGAAGCTGGTGGTTGATGAATCTCTCATACTTTTCAAGGGACGTGTTCCATTCAAACAGTACATTCCCTCAAAACGAAACCGATTTGGCCTGAATTTTTTTGTTCTTTGTGATTGTGAGACAGGATACGTGTTACACATGATTCTGTACTCGGCTAGTGATGTAGACATTCCCGGTAACGCCGAACATGGATTCTCGGGGAGTGTAGTGAAGACCATCATGGCTCCGTGGATGAACAAGGGACACATTTTATACACAGATAATTACTATACAAGTCCCTTGCTAGCTCGGTTCTTGCTAGAAAATAGAACCGGATTGGTTGGTACAGTAAAGCCACAACGAAGGGAAATGCCTGTGTTTGACAACGACATTGCAGTCAGAGAAGGAAAAGTGATAACATTCTGTCAGTTCGGTGGAAAGACAAAAAGAGAGGTGAACTTGTTGACAACAATTCATGATGGAACAATGGTGAACAGTGGGAAAGTGAGCCATAAAACAAACGCACCACTATATAAGCCAGACTGTGTTTTAGACTATAATATCAACATGCGGTTGATTGATAAATCAGACATGATGATTGGCACTGCAGAGTGTGTGCGGAAGACATGTAGGTGGACGAAAAAAGTGTTCTTCCATCTTGTGGACATAAGCATGCTGAACTGTTTCAACATGTACCTTGTGAGAACTGGACGTAAGCCCACTTTCCGTGACTTTGTATTTGATGCTGCAATACAGTTATTAGGAAAGTTTGCAAAAGATGTCCCAGGTATTCAGCGGCCCATCATAAACCCACTGTAGCAGCATGCTGGTACTCCACGCCTCGCTCACACTGAAGGCTTCCTAGCACACAAACTTAAGTATTTGCCACCTGGTGTGAAGCGTGCAATAGCCCAACGTGATTGCTTGGTGTGTAAAACAACGACACGTAGAGACAAGAAACGGAAGCTTGTGCAAACATGGTGTGAAACGTGTGGTATCCCATTATGTGCTGTCGACTGCTTCAATGACTACCACAGTCTAGAAATCTTCTAAGTGTGCTTCAAAGTGTGTATAGCGTGTGCGAGTGTGTAAATATGTAAACATATAAGCAGATAGCGTGTGCGTGTGTGTAAATATATACAAATATAAGCAGAACATACAATATAATAGACTGTAATGACATATTATATTGCCGTAATTGAAAACATTTGTGTGCGCCTGTGTATACTCAAATATGCAACAATTATTGATACAAAATATGTTCAAACAGTATTTGAAACACAATTAGTGAAAAAAAATTAGATAAAATGTGCTTAGACATTGTAAATAAATAGCGCGAAAATATATTTGTGGCAACTCTGGCTGTTTGAGGACCGCGCGCAACACCTCCCGGGCGTGTACTGCATGAGCGAACATGCAGATTGTAATTACCTAAGTGTAGTTACAGGATGAGAGCTACGCTCGTGGTGTCCCGTCTTCCCAGCACTCTTTGTCATATAACGCTTTGAAACTACTGACGGTCTTGGCCTCCACCACCTTCTCACTTAACTTGTTCCAACCGTCTACCACTCTATTTGCGAAGGTGAATTTTCTTATATTTCTTCGGCATCTGTGTTTAGCTAGTTTAAATCTATGACCTCTTGTTCTTGAAATTCCAGGTCTCAGAAAGTCTTCCCTGTCGATTTTATCAATTCCTGTTACTATTTTGTATGTAGTGATCATATCACCTCTTTTTCTTCTGTCTTCTAGTTTTGGCATATTTAATGCTTCTAACCTCTCCTCGTAGCTCTTGCCCTTCAGTTCTGGGAGCCACTTAGTAGCATGTCTTTGCACCTTTTCCAGTTTGTTGATGTGCTTCTTAAGATATGGGCACCACACAACAGCTGCATATTCTAGCTTTGGCCTAACAAAAGTCATGAACAATTTCTTTAGTATATCGCCATCCATGTATTTAAATGCAATTCTGAAGTTAGAAAGCATAGCATAGGCTCCTTGCACAATATTCTTTATGTGGTCCTCAGGTGATAGTTTTCTATCTAGAACCACTCCTAGATCTCTTTCTTTATCTGAATTCTTTAAAGATTTCTCACATAATATATAGGTTGTGTGGGGTCTATGTTCTCCTATTCCACATTCCATAACATGACATTTATTAACATTAAATTCCATTTGCCAAGTGGTGCTCCATATACTTATTTTGTCCAGGTCTTCTTGAAGGGCATGACAGTCATCTAAATTTCTTATCCTTCCTATTATCTTAGCATCATCAGCAAACATGTTCATATAATTCTGTATACCAACTGGTAGATCATTTATGTACACAATAAACATCACTGGTGCAAGAACTGAACCCTGTGGTACTCCACTTGTGACATTTCTCCATTCCGATACATTGCCTCTGATTACTGCCCTCATTTTTCTATCAGTCAGAAAATTTTTCATCCATGATAGAAGCTTACCTGTCACCCCTCCAATATTTTCCAGTTTCCAGAACAACCTCTTATGTGGAACTCTGTCGAAAGCCTTTTTTAGGTCCAGATAGATGCAGTCAACCCAACCATCTCTTTCCTGTAATATCTCTGAGGCTCGATCATAGAAACTGAGTAAATTCGATACACAGGATCTTCCAGATCGAAAACCATACTGTCTGTCTGATATTATATCATTTCTCTCTAGGTGTTCTACCCATTTAGTTTTGATTAGTTTTTCCAATACTTTCACTATTACACTTGTCAATGATACAGGTCTATAATTGAGGGGGTCTTCCCTGCTGCCACTTTTGTAGATTGGAACTATGTTAGCCTGTTTCCACCCGTCTGCTACGATTCCTGTACACAGGGATGCCTGAAAGATCAGGTGAAGTGGAATGCTGAGCTCAGATGCACATTCTCTCAGAACCCATGGTTAAACGCCATCTGGGCCAGCTGCTTTGTTCTTACCGAGCTCCTTGAGCATTTTTTCCACTTCGTCTCTAGACACCTCTATGTGTTCTATGTTGTTCTCTGGAATTCTTATTGTATCTGGTTCCCTAAAGATTTCATTTTGTACAAACACACTTTGGAACTTTTCGTTTAGTGTTTCACACATTTCCTTTTCATCTTCCGTGAATCTATTTCCCATTTTCAACCTCTGAATATTATCCTTTACCTGCAATTTGTTGTTTATGAATTTATAGAATAGACCTGGTTCTGTTTTACATTTGTCCGCAATCCCTTTTTCAAAATTTCTTTCTGCCTCTCTCCTCACTGCCGTGTAGTTGTTTCTCGCATCTTTGTATCGCTGGTATGTTTGGGGGTTCGGCCTCTTCCTGTATTGATTCCATTTTTGTGTCTTTCGGTCTCTAGCCCTCTCGCAATTTTTATTGAACCAATCCTGTTTCCTAGTTCTGCATCTCTGTTTTGGTATAAATTTTTTTGTGCCTTTATCATATATTTCACAAAACTTGCCATACATCTCATTCACTTCCTTGCCTAGCATCAAGTCTGTCCAATTATACTCACTAAAAAAATTTCTAAGGTCACCATAATGTCCTCTCCTGAAGTCTGGTTTTTCAACTGCTTCAACCTCCTTATTTTCTTCCAGCTTATAACGCATTGCATACTTTATTCCCAAAAAGACATGGTCACTTTTACTCAAGGGAGGAAGGTACTGAATGTCAAATATCTCTTCCTCCTTCCTGGTAAATATCAAATCTAGCATGGAGGGAACGTCCCCTTCCCTCATCCTCGTAGCTTGTTTAACATGTTGATACAAGAATGTTTCCAGGATGAGGTCTACAAATTTACAGGTCCAAAAATCTTCTGTTTTAGCTTCATATGCTTCCCAGTCTATGGATTTCAAGTTGAAGTCACCGACTATCAACAGTCGTGATCTATCGTTATCCGCTCTCGCTATAATCTCTCTCATTATTGTTATAAGACCTTCACGTTTACTATCTAGCTCCTCCTTTGACCATGTGCTGCTTGGCGGTGGACTATATGCATTTATCATCATTAGTTTATCATCCTCATAGCAGATCTCTAGTGCTATTATGTCAACTTCTTGTGGATTGGCAGTCATTATTTCCTTCACCTTTAGGTGTTCTTTTACCAGCACAGCAACGCCACCGCCTTTCCTAATTTTTCTGTCCCGTCTCCAAATTGAGTAGCCCCTTGGGAATATGACCTCATTTAAAATTACATCTTCAAGTTTTGTCTCCGTGAGTGCAACAATGTCTGGTGTCTGCAGCTGTATTACATCACTTAACTCCAGTATCTTCGATCTTACTCCATCTATGTTGGTGTATGCAATCTTCAGGAACTTGATCCCCCTCTCCTTATTCTTCACTCCCCCTCTCTCTATTGATTTTGTTGGTTTGCCTTTATGTACCACTTTACTGGTTTGCCTACCCCTATCACTTTGTAGAAAAAAGAATTTATTTCTTCTTCATTCCTGCTCTCATTTAAATGTTTTGCCTCGGCGAGGTTCAGTTTCAGCTTCTCTCTATCTTCTGTTGAAAGATCTCGTCTTAACGACCACCCTTTCCCATCCTCATCCCTTTGCAATTTTCTAGCATTCCTTAGTACTTCTTCCATCTGTTTGGCACCGTTTAGGGTGATCCTCAAAGGTCGATCTTTCCCTTTTACGTACCTGCCTATTCTCCTGTAGTCGCACACATTCTCTCTGTTTGTAAGACCTTCCACGAGGCCAACAATTTTATCTACTACTTTAGCTTCTTCTACAGCTCTTTCTGACCTAGATGTTATCGCCTTTTCTTTGCAGCCAAAAATGATCAGGGACTTACTCCGATTAACTGTGTTTTGCACCAACTTCGGGTTAGATGCCAATTCTTTCCTCACTTCTAGCCTAATGTTTGTTTTATCTTGGTTGCTGCAGTGTTTGACTTCCTTTACTGCTTCTTCTATTTTTTCCTTCTCCTTGGCCACTTGTGCATAAGTGAGTTGCATATCTTTCTTGCACTGTTCTATTCCCTGTGTAACTTCCTCCATCTGTGCTGACAAAAGCTGTTTCTCCTGTTGAATTTCCTTGCCTAACCTATTGTAGTCATTTATGTTTAAATTTACTTTAACTTCTTCCAAAGCTATTTTTAAGAGTTTATTTTCTTCTTCCATGGCTTTGCAATTTGTTTCCAATTGATTCTTATCCTTGCGCAAGTCTTTCACTAAACCCTCAAGACATAAAACTTTGCTATTCAAATGGTCATTACTTTCTTTCAATTTACTAATTATTTCTACATGAGAGTTCACTATAGTATCTAAATTTACCAACTTGTTATGTAGACTACTAATATCAATGCTTTCTTCATTGAATCCCTCAAAATCAAGCTCTGTTTTGTTTTTCCCCTTGCCAGTGGCCATCTTGAATGTTCTTCTCTGCACTGTAAACACTAGGGCAACTTTTTCTCATCCGATTTTTCACTTCCCTTAGCACTTTCCTGTTATCTCACCTATTTTTCAGGAGCACTATACCTTTATGTTCTCATCACTGTGCTTCTCGGCTCTATTGCAACAAAAGTAAGTACAATAGAATTTTTTTTTATTTTTCCCGTGATCAGTGAACAGAACTTAACAGATTAGCAAAAAAAAAAATTTTTTTTTTTTCAAAATGACATGCGCCTGTGCGGATGGCAGGATATTAGACCCCGAGCATGTTAAGGGTTAAAGATGCTAATGATGCTGGGACATAAAGGGGTGACTGCTGAGATGTTGCAAAGCAATGACTTTTTTGTAGAAAAAAAAATATTTTTTTTTAAAATACAACAAATGTCAAAAAGGTTCGCTCGGTGTTCAGCAGGTAGGCTGCTCCATGTTTCTTAAATAAAAAAATGAAATAAAAAAAAAAAATAAAAAAAAATTAAAAACAGAACAAATGTCAAAAAGGTTAGTTCGGTGGTCACCAGGTAGGCTGAAGTCATTCCAAACAAGGAGAGAGTGGAGAGTCATGGCGGCTCGAGTAGGGTGTGTACACAAGACAACGAGGCCAGTTTTGGAGCCGCAACCCTTAATAAGTGAATCTGAACCCCTCTCCAAGATCAAGATGCATACAGGGTGATCACCTAGGTAAATTTCAAGCACTCCAGTGTCCATTGCTGGTTGACCAAAAGTAGTGGGAGTGTGGCTGCCAAGGTCAGCTGTTGTTTTATCATGGAGTGATTTGGGACTCTGTCTGCCTGTATGCAAGTAACATTATAGTGCAACAACCAGAGCCCTGTTTTGGGTTTAAATCCCTAACCAGCTCATTCCTGACATAAGACTCTGCTAGTTACACTCGCTCCCCTTACTAGTGTTAGTGGGTTTCCCCTGGTGTCACTATGCAGAGGTCTGCTGTATCAGCATCTCTCCCTGCAAAATGACACTGTGTGATGTTGCATGGGAAACTGACGGAAAATCAGTGTCAAATCCAATTCTTTGTGCCTGTCCTGTGTATACTGTGTATATTAGACAAGCTTAATCAGCCAACATAATTTTGTTGGAGGTTGGATTCATGCTCATGGTGGGGTTGGTGGTGGTGGTGGTGCCACAAACAGCATTAGTGTACTCCTGTGGGATGATGGTGATGACTTTGTTCCACAAATATCTACATTTGATGATACAGATGTAGGTGTTAGACATTTTCTCATATATGTGTGAAGATATCTGTGAAAGTGATTATTTTACAGAATATTTTAATGAGATGCTCATGGACCATGTCATTCTGGAAAAGAACAGAAATGCAGGCCAAATTTATTGAAAAGAGGGCATATTGTCGGAAAACCCGACACCATTTAATAATATCAATTCAACAGGCAGATAATATTGCTGCTGTTGTATAAACAAGTTACCCATAGAAAATGTAGCTTGTAGTGGAATTTTTCGTCAATAGAGAACGGGATATCATTGACCCTCATTGACCATCATAAAAACATTACATATAAATTAACTTCAGTATTAATTATCAGTATCAAAATAAAGTAAATGTGACCCTTCTATCACTTATTGACATTGGACAAGGATAGCCAGTAGCGTCAGTCGTGAGGAAGTGGTCAGCCATTGTTTGTTAGACCAGAGTCGTGGAGCAAATTCAGCTCCTATAATTTCTCTTGGATGAAGTGTTATGGAGATCAGAGTAGTGTTCTGCCATCATCAACACGCTGTGAACAACCACAGGGAGAGTGTCTTTCCGAAACCCGTTTATCTAATCATTTCTGGCCATTAATGTTAGTAGATATAGGGCGAGCCGGTTAGAACACAAATGATCGACTCAATAAAGGTAATTAAGTCTTGGTCCTTATCTTATCTATTATACAGTGTTTTCTCTGATATAGCTGTCATATATTAGGATTCCCCTTTGACAGGAACAAGAGGAAGCAAGAAGACTTGGTATATCAGTTATCAGGGTGATGGAAGCTAGCCTCAAACGAGGATAATTTGGTGTCTACATCCTAGTTATACCTGGTGGACTGAGCCTGCTGTACAATAAGATAAGGAACCTCCTCAATGTATACTAATATATATAGTTAATATTGTAGTTTGATTGGCTGCATATATATAAATTTAATATAAACCCCCCCTAATGTGTAAGGATCGATTTGTGAGATTATTGCAGAAATACAGTCCACTTAACATCATACAAATTGCTATCGAAATATATAAATTAACGTAAATATAAATTCATATAAATATAAATCTCACAGGTCGGTTCCCACACACATCAAATATTCATGTATGCAGCATTAGAAAGACACCACTGAACCTGAAATGCATGTCTTGCCCAATGTATGAAACATTCATTTAAACACATCATCCAAGATTATTGGAATAAAGACACCAATGTTGTAAGGGGGTGCTGTCAATTTGGTAGTTGTGACATTGTTATGCCCCACATGTAAGGTCTTGCATTTATCAACATTAAAAAGCATTTGCCAGTCATCTGACCATTTGAGGAGTTCATGTATCTCTTTGTATGGTCTCAATATCACTTTCACTTCAAACTTTACCATAGATCTTAGTGTCATCTGCAAATTTGATGATGTGGTTTGTAATATTCCCCTCCATGTCATTGATGTACAGTATATGACAAAATGGGTTGGCCTCCAAATAGACCCCTGTGGCACCCCACTTAGCACATCTTCCCAGTCAGATTCATTCCCATTTAGCACGACCCTTTGTTTTCTATGTTTTGACCATTGTTTTATCCATTCCAGTATTCTCCCATTTATTCCATGTGCCAGTAATTACCTTGCCAGTCTCTCATGTGGTACCTAGTCAAAAGATTTAGCAAAGTCCATGTTAGCTACATCTACTGGAAGTCCTTTGTTTGGATAGCTGGTTACCATTTCCACAAATGTGAGCAGGTTAGTAAGGCAGGATCTATTTTTAACAAACCCATGTTGCACTGATTTTATAAGATTGTTCTCTGTGAGATGTTGTATGATTACCTCCCTTAGGATTCTCTCCATGAGCTTGCAGATGTGTGATATCAAGCTGATCGGACGGTAGTTTTCTGCCGAACTCTTTCTGTCTTTTTTGAAAATAGGGGTAACATTTGCATATTTCCAATCCAGGGAAATTATCCCTTGGTCCAGGGATTTTCTGAAAAGGAGTTTCAGTGGTATGCATAGTGCACTTGCCAGTTCCTTTATGACTTTAGATTGAAATCCATCGACACCAGGGACTTTTAAGTCTTTTAGTTTGTCAATGCTCTTCCTAATTGTGTTGCATGTAATGGGTATATCACTTAATTCATTCTCTTCACCTCCTTCAAACATTTGTGTGGGTGATGGGATGTCGTTCAATCCTTCTAGTATGAGCACTGATGTAAAGTATTCATTCAGTGTGTTTGCTGCCCTTTTTATCATCCAGTATAACTTGTCTTTTAGGGGTCCTACAGAGTCCTTTGTTTTGGTTTTACTTCTTATTTGTAAGCATAGAATGATTTTGAATCTTCCTTCATATTTTGAGCAAGTTTTCTTTTGTAGTTTATTTTGGCTAATGTGATTTCCTGGGTAGCTGAATTGAATGCCCTTTTATATATCTCATAATCCATGATGTTCATCATGGATTTATACCATCTCCAGAGGTTCCGTTTAGTAATTAACACTTTTTATTTGAGAGACTGGAATACCAGCTAGCTTACAGATGTGTGGTAGTGAATGCACACCACATTGTGCTTTCTCACATGAGTGCACAGAGAGAGTGCACCAAAGCTAACTCAGTTAATATGTACCGTAGGGGTACATTGTTGGGTATCATTGGACAGTAGATGACACCAGCTGTCAGGAAATAGCATGGTGACCACTGTGGCAATTTTGATAAAGGAATTACACCCATTATAATTACAGTGGAACCTCGAATGATGAGCAGCTCCAGTTACGAGCATTTCGAGTAACGAACAAGCCACTCGCTGAAATTATGTCTTGACTGACGAGCTTTCCCTTGATTAACGAGCGTTCCCGCTGGTTCTCGGACACCTCTGATGACAGTTTTGTTGTTGTTTTACAAGACGAGTTTTCCACATGACAAATCTGCGTTCTTGCGTAGGTTCGTTACTGTATTCGGACCTCCTAAAGTTTTAGTCTCTGACCGGGGTCAAGAATTCAATGGGAATATATTTAGAGAAGTTTGTAAGATTTTAGAGACAACTTCGGCTTTTACAACGGCCTACCACCCACAAGCAAACGGAATGACGGAACGGACTAATCGTTCAGTCAAGGATATGCTTGCAATCCTTGCTGAACATGATGCAAACACCTGGGATGAACACCTACCCTATGTTCAGTTCGCCTTGAATACTGCCATCCACCAATCAATTAACACCCAACCACTTCATTTGTTTACTGGTAATTCATGCAATTTCCCCTCAGGTCTGCTTAACAGACATAATGTTGCATACGGGGAGGACTATCCTTCAGAGGTCCTTGGTAAAATGAGAAATGCATGGAATATTGCAGCTGAAGCGTCCAAGAAGGCACGGACTCGGTATGCTCATTTTTATGACAAGAAAGTGCGCCCTCTTGAGTTGACGGAAGGAAGCCTCGTATTGAGAGTGAATGAGGCTGCACCCACCAATCAGAGCAGGAAACTAGCTCCGAGGTGGCGAGGACCATATAGAGTAATTAAAAGGGCGGGGCCGGTTAATCTTGTTATAAAAGGAGTGTTCGAGGACCAGGTGGAAAGGACAATTCATGTAAATAAATTGAAACAATATCATGCTAGAGAGGAATTAGAACTGCCTTCAGCGGGTCTAGTTCCTGACTCAGCAGTGCTGACTCATGGCTTCACCGACGAGTCAGAGGATGAGGATGACCCTCTGTCATCGCTCATTAGTAGTCAGGTGCAGTCTCGCCACCCTATGGTGACGAGATCTCGCGCTATACAGTAAAGTAACTTCCTTGGTTAGTATAATTTAGTATTCATTAGATTTTCCTGTAAAGGCAATGAGATGTACTATGTCTATACTTAACTCAGGTAGCAACTTTTACCGTGCTCTTGGGTTCCACCTCCACCAAACCCAGAGTATATCTATGCTTCCGCTGTGTTGTGTCTGTCTATTCCCAGGTCTGATTGGTACACCGACCCAGTTGTTCCAGCCACACGTGAACCCTTGTCTGTAAAGACCGAGGGGGGAGGCACGTTACACAAAGCCCTCCCCCCACCAGACCCAGCAACCCATACATCAGTTACTTTGGGGATGAGTGACTGTCCAAGAGTCACCCGGCCGACGCCTCACGTCACTAACGAGGTTGTCAGGGCCAGCGAGCTGTCCACATTATAGCAGTCACCGGAGGTGCCATACAACGCCGGGGTAGCTGTCTCGAGATCACCAATACCCACCTGCTGCGTCATCAAGACTGCAGCCATTCCAGCAGTGTTGGAGGAGAGGTCAAGAAATGGAAAGCACGTAGCAGTACTCAAGAATTTCGCCGGAAGATTAATGATTACGTCATCTGAAGTAACAAGAAAGCGGAAGTAAGGCGGTCACAGGTGGAAGGCACGGTTTCCCTACAGAGTACCGGGACTCGCCAATAGAAGGTCGCAAAATTGTCTCCTTTGGCCTAAAGTCGGCGGTACGAGGGTATACACAGTTGGTGTTTACGGCCTAGTAACCTGGTGACATCAAGACACGCCTGAGATGACGTGAGCAATGATGGAAGACGAGATTCACCTGTTCTGCAAACAAGCAACCCGCCTCTACGACCTTCTGACACCACTCCTGCTAAGAGACACTGTTGGTACATCCAGTTCTGTTCTGCTGTGGTCATCTGCGCCGTCAAGTTTAACATCAAGACTGCCGTGTGAACTGTGATTGATATGAAGGCGTGTGGACTGTCGAGAGCAAGATTAATGGCCGAAGTAACAGTATTCTACAGCTGTCACTTGGCACTCCGCTCTACTACACTCTGTCGTCATTCAGGAGTACTGGATGGGAGTACAAGAGGACCAGGTATTGATGTCTACACATGGAGAGAAGCAAGATCGACACTGTCATCGTCAGCGACTACATTCAGCATCCAGCAGCATCGATTTTTTTTTTTTCTCGATTACTCAATATGAACAATTGATACAAACAACAAAGTTGGCTCTGAACATCTGTGTAAAAGAATATCTGGACACTCTTGTTTAAATGTTGAAAAACAGAGTTAGAATCACTATTTTTTTAAATGTTGAAAAACAGATTTAAAATAATAATTCTGGTATAATATATGAAAATTTAACTCTATAAATTGGTCAGTAATCAAAATCGAAGCCCCTGTGTAATTGTCTCAGCCCAGAACAAACGGTTATGGAAAATTATGTTGTGCTATTTTTTTCAGAATGTTTGAACACAGGAGAGGCGGACCAATATAAACATTGACACTTCTAGTGAGTGAGAACACTTGGCTGTACAGTCAGCTGAAACCTGTGATATAGTATAGGAATTTTTTTTTATTTTTAGATACATGTAATAAACGTTAGGTGTGTTCCTTAACATGTCAAGGTTGACATTGATGGGGAGTGGTTAGTACACGGATGTGTACCTGATAGTTCCGTAGTACGCTCCCGGATGACTGAAAGTTCAGTCTGATGATATAACTTTAATGTTTGTTTGAGCACGGAGTGGCCGGCTCTAGAGGACACATGGACTTGGCTAGTGAAGAGCCAAGAGTTTAATAGCTAGTCTTTGATGGTAGAGTAGGGCCATGTTATTTAGCTAGGTCAGTAAGGATAGGATGTATGTTTCCTGATGTTTGAGGATTGCTGTCAGTTGACAGCTGAGAAATTTATGAATTTAAACATGTTGATGTTGGACACTCAAATATTTGTCAAATTTTATTAGTTAGGTTAGCTTTTGTTTATGGCATGAGTTGAATTGTGGGTTTGGATACTAAACCTCGTGATTTTTAACAAATTAACAAGGTTTACTAAGTGCTTGTGCGGGGGGGGTTGTAACAAACTAGGCTGTTGTAAGAATTATCCAGAGTGGTTTATCGACAAAAGAGAATGGGAAGCTGAGCCCGCATGGTGACCTGACCCCCAGGGGAATACGCGGTGGAAATAACCGACGCTTTGTTCATAGCTGCGTATAATGAACCATCCTATAGTATTCAGTAATTTAGAGAAAATTAGCCTTTATTCATTTTGCATTAAAATTGTATTGTATAATAGTACTGGATACAATATCAAGAGTATTCTAATTATTGAGTTTGTCACCATCAGTGACGTCACGAATCAGATCTAACTTATAAGGCGGAGTGACCGGCGGTCATAGGTCATCAGGGGTTGACAGGTCTACTATTTCTCAAAGTTTTAATAACCATTTTTGTGATCGGGAACAGCTCTGCCGTTAGATGTTTGTAATTTAATTCAGTAAAATAATTCAACCAGTCTGGATCAATTAAGTACAACAGAGGTTAATTGTTATAACTTAAACCTGGCTAGTAACTTGGTAAAACTTTGACTAGGCGGAAGGATACAATGTTCTAGTCTGGGCTAGGCCAGACGAGGACAAATCAGTGTGAATACGGGAGCAGCTGGGAGAGGTCAAACATCTTACCTCTCCCCAAGACCAGCCCAACACCTAGAGCTGGTCGCCCAAGGTATAGTTGCTATTGTTAATTATAGGGATAGTCTTCTCATTTGCCACTCAGGTCAAGTAGGGAGTGTTAAAGTGACAGGGAGTGAACATATTTAGATTTTGTTTTAGTTTTCTTTTAATAAATTAAATTAGTTAATATTTTGCATTTCATTATTTCCATGTGTTTTATGTGTAAACTTGTCCTGGTCACGTGGTCCACACGAGGTAGAGTTGGATTGGGCGCCGATTCTAACATCGAATCATTCCCGTGTAATTAATTTCACACTTAAGTTTCCACGGTCATCGAGTGGGGATCAAGCCCCTAGGTGATTAATTAGCGTGATCGATTCAGACCTCGATCATTGCTCTTGTGTTACTGGTCTGGTGGTGGCAGCGTAGAGGCGACTCTAGGGTTTTGCTCAGAGCCTAGGTCACGCCATACTGGTTGTAGAATCCTAAGTCGGTCAATCGTCTTAGGACCACGTGGCGTGGAGTTGGCTTTGTTAAAAGTTTTGGAGTCCCTTGGTTTAGAAATAAAAGTAAGAATACGGGTAGAGGGAGAAGGAAGAGAAGTAGAGAGAGGAACCCGATCCCGTGTTACAACAGGTTAAGACCTTTTCCAACGATCTTGTAAGCAAGAGGCCTCTCCAGTGATGTCAGAAGATACAACGTGACCCAGGGAAGATACGTGATTCATGGCGGCACCATCAGCCTACACTCTGATTGGCTCCTTTCAAAGAACAGAGGGGACAGTGTGCAGGGCGCCAGGTTATGACGCCCGGGACACCCAAACACCATTCTGTACCTGTGACTCGCCCTGCTCGAACATGAAGGATTGTACTATCAGCCAATAGTACCAATCTCCGTTAACAGAGCGTTAATATTCATCTCATCAATCTGTTCCGATTCCCGCTACTGTGAATTGCTGCCAGAATCCAATTGGAACGAATGTGGAAGATTAATTGGGATTTGAGATAAGTGAAAGAGAGTGTACCACTATGTGAATTGTTAAGATTCGTGATCAGCAGCAGCATCCATAGTCACCCGTCAACATATTGCTACGATAGCTGACTAGAAGGGAATGAGGAAAGTTTTCCCAGTGTTTTGTGATTTCTTCTGAAGTAATTAAGTGAATTAGACACTTCTGTGGACATAGTGTTATTCCCACCAAACTGCATCATCACCCCTGTATACCTTTAACAAGTGGTTACCACCTAATGTCTCCTAAATCGTGTGTTCATCCCGTGAGCTCACGCACTTTCACCGCCAGTGACACCGTGCGCCGCTCACTCTCCCGGTTGGACTGTACAAATTTTGCCGTTGTGATGCTACACCCCTCTTCTGTGCCACCCACACATCCCGTGCGAGTGAACCCAGATGCCACCCACCACCTGGTACCATTTTACTTCATGTGGTCTTTTTATAACCACATGTGGAGAGTGCTGAGCAGATCTTCGATCAACTGAAGTATTTATTTCTGTATGTATGAGGAGAGGTTGAATGAGAAGGCTGGTCTAATGTGAGTACTCAAATACTGTCTCTGTGATTGTTTGTGCTCCAGTTTCTATTGTTGACTTAACATCAACATCCGACTTGACGTTGTCCCATAGCATCTGTACAGGTAAGGGAAGCATAGTCAAGGAAACGCACATGAAAGGGACGGTTACAGTACGTCTGCATGACCACTATAATTTATTCCCTGGTTGTGTATGAGGTATTCACACTTTTAGTCACGATTTTGATATCGTGTTGAAGTGTGGTTTGGTTCAATTTTTTACCGTTCTGTGAATAAATTTCCATGTGTATGTTGTGAATTCATTCCAGGAGAAACCAGTGAGTCCAGAGGTAAAGGGGTGATTTGTTGTGATACCCTAAATTTGATAACTGTAAAATGAATAAATTCACAAGGGCCGTGAAGAGGGTTCAAACCTACGTCCGGGATGATCCCAGATGCGCCTTAGTCGACTGTGCCACAACGTGGTCAAAAGAATTGCCACCTGGAGTATTATTGCCCTCACAAGGATCCCACAGCTTCTCCGAAGCACAAACTGAAGGTAGAAGCAGTTGAAAAACCTCATTTCAGGAGAGGACATTATGGGAACTTAGACATTTCTTTAAAGAATTTGACTGGAAAGACTTGCTGTTAGGCTAGGAAGTAAAGAGATGTATGTCAAGTTATGTGAAATATATGATAAAGGCACAAAGTTATACCATAGCAGAGATGCAGAACTAGGAAACAGAATTGGTTCAACAGAAATTGCAAGAGGGCTAGAGATGAAAAGACACAAAAATGTAAAACTGTAAAAATATAAGAAGAGGCCAAACCCCCAAACATACCAGCAATACAAAGATGCGAAAAACAACTAAACGGCAGTGAGGAGAGAGGCAGAAAGAAATTTTGAGGAAAAAGATAGTGGGCAAATGTAAAACAGAAACAAACCAACTCTGAATTTATCTGAGGGCCATTAATACTAGTGGCCTCGATGAGGACAGGAAGTCAGTAGCTTGTCAAAGGTCCCCTGGACTAAAGTTTCATCAACAACAAATTCCAGATAAAGGATAATATTCAAAGGTTGAAAATGGGAAACAGATTCTCAGAAAATGAAAAGGAAATGAGTAAATGAAAATGAAAAAGAAATTAAACGAAAAGTTCCAATGTGTATTTGTACAAAATTAAATCTTCATAGAACCAGACACAATAAGAATTCCAGAGAACAACATAGAGCACATAGAGGTGTCTAGAGACGAAGTGTAAAAAATACTCAAGGAGCTAAGTAAGACCAGAGCAGTTGGCCCAAATGGAGTTTCACCATGGGGTCTAAGAGAATGTGCACCTGAGCTCACCATTCCACTTCAACTGATTTTTCAGGCATCCCTGTGTACAGGAGTCGTAGCAGATGTATGGAAATGGGTTAACATTGTTCCAATCTACAAAAATGGCAGCAGGGAAGACCCCATCAATTATAGACCTGTATCACTGACAAGTGTAATAGTCAAAATATTGGAAAAGTAATTAAAACTAAATGGGTAGAATACCTGGAGAAAAACTATAATAACACATACAGACAGTATGGTTTTCAATCTGGAAGATCTGTGTAACAAATTTACTCAGTTTCTATGATCAAGCTACAGAGATTTTACAGGAAAGAGATGGTTGGGTTTATCTGTGATTAGGTCCATCTATCTGGACCTAAAAAGGCTTTCGACAGAGTTCCACATAAGAGATTGTTCTAGAAACTGGAACATACTGGATGAGTGACAGGTAGGCTTCTAACATGGAATGCCAATTTTTTAACCGACAGAAAAATGAGGGCAGTAATCAGAGGAAATGTATTAGACTGGAGAAATGTCACGAGTGGAGTACCACAGGGTTCAGTTCTTGCACCGGTAATGTTAATTGTCTACATAAACAATCTACCAGATGGAATACAGAATTATATGAACATGTTTGCTGATGATGCTAAGATAATAGGGAAGATAAGAAACTTAGATAATTATCATACCTTTCAAGAAGACCTGGACAAAATAAATGTATAGAGCACCACTTGGCAAATGGAATTTAATGTGAATAAATGCTGTTATGGAATGTGGAGTAGGAGAACATAGACCCCCAAACAACCTATAAATTATGTGAGAAATCTTTAAAAAAAATTCTGATAGAAACAGATCTAGGAGTGGTTCTAGATAGAAAACTATCACCTGAGGATCACATAAAGAACATCATGCAAGGAGCTTATGTTACTCTTTCCAATTTCAGAATAGTGTTTAAGTACATGGATGGCGAAATATTAAAGAAAGTGTTCATGACCTTTGTGAGACTAACACTGGAATATGCAGTGCCCATATCTTAAGAAGCACATCAACAAACTAGAAAAAGTGCAAAGACATGCAATGAAATGGCTCCTGGAACTAAGACAAAACTAAGAGGAGTAGTTAGAGGCATTAAGTATACCAAAACTAGAAGAGCAGAAGAAAAAAAAGAGGCAATATGATCACTGCGTACAAAATAGTAATGGGAATCGATAAAATTGATAGGGAAGAATTCCTAAGACATGGAACTTCACAAACAAGAGGTCATAGATTTAAACAAAGCAAACAGCCGAAGCAATATAAGAAAAATTACTTTCACAAACAAAGTGGTAAACAGTTGGAACAAGTTAGGCAGAAGTTGGTAGAGGCCAAAACCATCAGTAGTTTTCAAGCATTATATGACAAAGAGTGCGGGGAAGACAGGACACCATGAACATAGCTCTCATCCTATAACTACACTATAACATCCACTATAACTACATCCTATAACACCACTACTATAAGAACACCTGGGATATAGACATAACTGGCAGCTTATACTCTATACGAATGATCACCAAGTGGAATGCACTAAGAGAAGAAGTTGTGGAAGCCACCTCCATTCACAACTTTAAGGAAAGGTTTGACATTTTACTCTTAGGTAATTACACCCCATTCCCCATGATATCATGGGTTGTGCAGTACAGTGGTTAACATTATGATGAATACCATGAAGATACATTAATATATAATTCACTTATTCAGTTATATATAATTTATAATATGAAACTAATAGAGCAAGAACTTTGCAAATATGATGCTATAGTGGCCAGAATACACCTGGGATATAGACATAACTGGCAGCTTTCTCAAAACTCAAATGTCGAATACACCATGTGTCAAATTTGTGAAAAAGAAAACATGAATTCCCTTGAACATTATATTGTAGAATGTCCCATATTGACCGACTTTCATTCCCCTGGGTTGAGATATGCTGAACTCTGTAAATACTATCTGAAAACTGGAACACTTTTTGATATACTGGACATGTACCCAAGACTGACTATGTAATGCATCAGTTAGGTAATATATGTGAAGTAACTAAAACTTGATCTTGTAAATGAATCTTAAATCATCCTCTACAGTTAGGTGTTTAATAACTACTTTCTGTATGTTTCTGTAATGTATGTATATGTATGTATAAGCAAGTAAGAAATACATTTCACTTTTGTAATTAAGGGCTATTCATGCCCGTGCCACCGCTTGAGCGGCTTAATCTTCATCAATCAATCATCTTTGTAAACACACACATGAATCACATTATGTATAAAAGAACATACCTCCAACACTGTTTATGTAGGACAGACATAAATATTTGTATTAATGTATGCATTTATGTATGTACAGTAATTAGGTAAGCATTTTAAAAACACTACAATCACCTTCTATGGTTGATTGTTCAATCAATCACTGAACTATATGTTTAACAGATCTCAACCCTATCCATGAACAACAGAAGAAAATGTATATATGCTAGTTAGTACAGTATTGTAAATGTATCTCTTGAACATCTATGAAGAAAATAAAAAAAATAACGTTTCTCCCAGTCGGACATATCAGTCCACAGTGGGACTGATACCCCCATAGTAATGTCTCCACCACTATCACAGTGGGACTGGACAGCTTCTTTAAGTTTAAAGACAGTAGGACAAGACGACACAAATGGAAGCTGGATCACAAATGAGTCAAAGAAATTTAACCCTTGCACTGCTCACCTATTTTCGGCAAAAACGTCTTGGTGCAATTGACAAGGACATATTTTTGTTATTTTTACAAATGTTCAGGTAAATTTAATGTCAAAATGTTTCCAAAGTCAAATATTTCCATTTCAAAACACAAATAGTAATGAAAACATTAAAAAACATTAAAATATAGCCAAATTAAAAACAAAAAGCACAACTCTCTGAGCGCCTAAAGGCGCTTTGCGCAGTGCAGTGGTTAAGGAAACACTTATACTCTATACGAATGATCACCAAGTGGAATGCACTAAGAGAAGAAGTTGTGGAAGCCACCTCCATTCACAACTTTAAGGAAAGGTTTGACAAAGTGATTGTTAGAATAGTGAAGCTTTTAGCACAATGGGTACAACAAAGCTAGTACCAACAACAAGGCACCTGGCTTAAAGAGCTAGACCTCATTTCCCCAATCACTGATAGGTAAGTACTGATAGGTAAGAAGCCCATAGTAATGTCTCCCCACCACCACAGTGAGACTGGTACTCTATAGTAATGTCTCCCCCATCACCACAGTGGGAACCCCATAATAATGTCTGCCACATCACCAGTGGTTTTGGTACCCCATAATAATGTCTGCCACATCACCAGTGGTTTTGGTACCCCATAATAATGTCTGCCACATCACCAGTGGTTTGGTACCCATAATAATGTCTGCTACATCCCCAGTGGTTTTGGTACCCCATAATAATGTCTGCCACATCACCAGTGGTTTTGGTACCCCATAATAATGTCTGCTACATCCCCAGTGGTTTTGGTACCCCATAATAATGTCTGCCACATCACCAGTGGTTTTGGTACCCCATAATAATGTCTGCTACATCCCCAGTGGTTTTGGTACCCCATAATAATGTCTGCCACATCACCAGTGGTTTTGGTACCCCATAATAATGTCTGCTACATCCCCAGTGGTTTTGGTACCCCATAATAATGTCTGCCACATCACCAGTGGTTTTGGTACCCCATAATAATGTCTGCCACATCACCAGTGGCTTTGGTACATCATAATAATGTCTGCCACATCCCCAGTGGTTTTGGTTCCCCATAATAATGTCTGCCACATCACCAGTGGTTTTGGTACCCCATAATAATGTCTGCTACATCCCCAGTGGTTTTGGTACCCCATAATAATGTCTGCCACATCACCAGTGGTTTTGGTACCCCATAATAATGTCTGCCACATCACCAGTGGTTTTGGTACCCCATAATAATGTCTGCCACATCACCAGTGATTTTAGTACCCCCACAGTAATGTCTCCGGGCCCTCCCCTACCACCACAGTAGGACCGGTACCCCATAGTAATGTCTCACCCCATCACCTCAGTGAGACTGGTTACCTCACAGCAACATTTGACAAGTACTCCAGTTTTTCTGACGCAATTACAGCTTCTCTCTACGAAACAAATTACTATATGGACATTGCAACTTACCTCAAATATCAAAATTGCCAATATAAATCTTCATTTGATGAAGATAACATGGCCAACTACGGGAGCAGGAACCAGCTCAGCTGTTGTTGGTAAACATTACAGCCGATCTCTGCTGCAGGGTTGCCAAATCTGAATTTCTGCAAGTAACGAGCTGAAGGACTAAAAGTAGCGAATTTGTAATAAAAGGTACTATTATTAGTACTTAAGATATATATCCTTACCATGGTAATCATCTCTGTCAACTTATATTGTAGTTATTTGATGATATAAAAAATCTTGCTACAATGTACCCTTTCATCGTGCCTGATATGTTAGAGTAAGGACCTGCCCGAAACGCTATGCGTGTTAGTGGCATTGCATGAATGCAAAAATACCAATCTTATGTAATTTAACCAACCCATTGTACTTTCTTCTTCTTGCAAATTAGAAAGGTTAAATATCCCAAAAGGAATCCACAGGGAAATAGCAGTTAGGTTATTCTTTTCTGCTAGGTTATTCTAGGTTAACATAACCTAACCTAGGTTAGGTTATTCTACAGTTAGGTTATTCGTTTCTGCCGAAACGCTTTGCGTGATAGTGGATTTAGGCATTGTATGTACTAGCTCTATCTATAAATTCAGCAATATTTGTATCACCCCTAGTATGTATGTACTTTACCCGAATAAACATTTTAATTTGAATTTGAAACATTTGTTATATGGACTACGTCTAGGTTACAGATGCAACTGGGAGATTGGTAATGCTGTGTTTCCTCGTGGCCGTCCTCCTACCACCGTAACCGGCGATGGGAAACGGCTCTGATGAGGTTGCATATTGGCCATACCTGCTTAACCCATGGTCACTTGATGGAGCACCGCCCTGCTCCTTATTGTCCTAATTGCATTATCCCTCTTACGGTCGTGCATGTCCTTCTTGAATGTCCTGACTTCCAAGACGAGCGTGTGTCTTGCTTTCCGACTGCCCCTCCCGGTCTCGTGTCCCTCAATAGAATTCTTGGTGACTCGGATACTTTCGATATCGTTCGCCTTATGCGTTTTTGTTCTCGTATTGGCATCCTTGGTAATATTTAGCGCCCTCTGATTATTCCGCACATTTGGTGGTGCTACATAGCCTTCCCGGTTTGGTGCCTTCTTTGATAATTACTTACTTACTTTTGTTTATAAGTATTGTAAATAGGATGTCATGTAACATATACCGAACCGGTGACGTCATTGTTTGCTGTTGGAATAAAGCCATGTGAAGCACACGCAACTTTCTCTTCCTTTCCCAACATTATATCCAGGTACCATTTAATCGTTACATTTATTAACGAATGTCTTCTTGTGCTGGAAAATATGAGATCTTAATACTGGTTTATATAATAATCCATTAGTTAGGGAGCATTTATTATTTATCACATAAATAATAAAATACAAAAGTAATAATAAAGCTTAAATTGCATTCACTGGAAAGGCGAAGAGTTAGGGGTGTCATGATAGAGGTTTCTCTTCTTGATAGTAGGTGCAGTTTGCATGAAGGATTTGTCCTCCTGATGACTGCAGATAGAGGTTTACAAGTGGATGAATGGACATAACGAAGGGAATATTAATAGGGTATTAAAAGTATTAATACAAGACAGAACACGAAACAATGTGTATAAATTGCTTAAGTTTAGATTTAGGAAAGACCTTGGTAAATACTAGTTCGGTAACAGGGGTGTTGATTTGTGGAGCCAATTACCGCGTAAAGTGATGGAGGTGGGGTCCCTCGATTGTTTCAAACGTGGGTTGGACCTGTATATGGGTGCTTATAAATCGGAGCTGCCTCGTATGGGCCAATAGACCTTCTGCAGTTACCTTTGTTCTTATGTAATATAGGTCCGACGTCTATTCATTCCTTATAATTCATTTTATATACACCTCGTTATCTTGCATAGCTATGGAATCTTAAACTCGCACACCCACAGCTTGGAATCCAGAACGTAACAAATGAACAAGGCAACCTTTTATATATGTTAAGATAAACTAAAATAAATTATTGTTTTGATTAGAGACAGTGGGACAGCTTACCTCCTGCAACAACCGAGCGGGATTAACTAAAGTCTGTTTCTTTCAATCAAAGAGCGGTTTGTTAGTCGCTCAATAACCTTATTGAGGTTACTGAAGGACTTAGAATATATAAGACACTGGCTGCACACTGTTCCGTTACGATTAATGAGATTTTTTGTTTTAATTTTTGCCCTGAGGGGTGAGTTTATTGGGCAGCGCCACACATCCTGTGAGTGAACACACCGCCATAACAGCATGTTCAACACTCCCCAATAGGAAGAAAACCTGTTGGGTTGTTCATCCTGATGTTATGATGGCAGCAACTAGGTGATAGTTAGCACTAATCTCTGTTGATTGGTTGAATGATTGTTGAATTGAAACAAGGAAAAACAGGCCAGCCAGTTGGGTCTGGGTAAACGATGATGCCTCTGCCAAGGAAGGCGCTGACGAAACCAAAAGTTCCATATGTTATCACATGGTGGTCTCCGAGGGACAGCAAGACCAGGTCGGAGACAGGATCACGGCTTCCTGCAAGTCAGAAAAGTGCAATTTGGATAATTGTTATATGTAACT
Source organism: Procambarus clarkii (assembly GCF_040958095.1). Classification (NCBI taxonomy): domain Eukaryota; kingdom Metazoa; phylum Arthropoda; class Malacostraca; order Decapoda; family Cambaridae; genus Procambarus; species Procambarus clarkii. The sequence goes on along the minus strand of NC_091166.1, from coordinate 44,332,232 downwards.
TGAAATTATAATTTTTCATATGTCTTGAAAAGACATATGAAAATATTCAACTGTTCCACTTACTTACGAAAAGGCGAACACCCCTTTGTTGCTACAGTAAATTGTAGCCCCAGTAAAGTCACCTCAGATATGCCGGGTAAAGTTTCCAGATCAAGATAAAAAAAATCTAAATATCTTGGGCAAAAGGATTTGTTATCCTTCGCTATTGGCTCAAACGTGACAGCTATAAGATTACTAAAGTCATAATAATTAGACTAATTTAATACAAAACTTTATAGGAATTTTAACACGGCTATTGTCACATAAATTATACTTTAAAAATGGAGAAAATATAATAATGCACGTTGGTTAACTTTGTGATCCTCCGCGGCGAGTCAGTTAAGGAGGGTCTGGAATGATGTTCACTGATATATCACGCCATTGTGATTTCATTACGGAATATACATAAGAGAACTTTCAACACTCAACAACATTTAAAAATTGAAAACCAAAAACATTGTTTGAGAGGACTCTTGTAGAAACTGGTAAAAAGTTATTATTATATAATATTTCCATGATTAAATGAACAAATTCACAAGGGCCGTGACGAGGATTCGAACCTGCGTCCAAGAGCATCCCAGACGCTGCCTTAATCGACTGAGCTACGACATGATCAAAGGAGTTGAAACCGAAGTTCTACAGAACTTACTGGATCTTGCAGTCTGTCCGAGACAGAAACCAGGGTTTTACACAACTCCCCCCATGCACTGGAGTTGTGTAAAACTCTGGATTTTTCACATACAAAATCCTATTCACTGCCAAAAAATTATTTTACTCCTAGTTACGACTAATAAATCATTTATATATAACTATATTTAAATGGTACTTTCTCACTCTAACATTGGCATTCACTGAATCCTCAGTAGCAAATAGTCTGGAGTACCAAAAATAACAGCGGAAGAAATTTAATTATGTGAATAATATATTACTGGGGTTAATTTTATGATTATACATAGATTAGATTAAAGGAATGAATAATGCAGTACTCACTTAGTTGTGTTTGCGGGGGTTGAACTCGGGACCAAAGAGCCAGAGTTCAACCCCCGCAAACATAACTGAGTATTGCATTATTCATTTCTTTAATCTAATCTATGTATAATCATAAAATTAACCCCAGTAATATATTATTCACATAATTAAATTTCTTCCGCTGTTATTTTCGGTAGTCCAGACTATTTGCTACTGAGGATTCTGCAACTATATGCATGAGGGATATCAGGGGAGCTGTCTCTCCAAGGCCTGGCCAAATATATTTCCTATATCTCACTCAGACGTGAAGTAATTCTAATTCACTCCATTATTTCATTTTGCCTGGAATTGGTATATTTACATTTCTATTTTGAGTGGGGAGCTTTCAAAACACTGGGCCTCTACCCTTCAGACCGAACTACTTGCCTTGCTTCTTGCGAACTATTTGCCTTGCTTCTTGCACAGAAATGTGTACAAGTCTCCAAACTTGACACATTAATTATAAGTGACTCTTTATCATCCTTACTTTCTCTCAACTCTTTAAGACATAACTGTAACATGCTCATGTCTGAAGCTAGACACAAATACAACAAAATTATTAATGATGGTAATAGAGTCCATTTCATGTGGACTCCATCTCATGTTGGCCTCCGAATGCATGATAGAGCTGATGAGTTAGCCAAAGAATCTACCTTTAAAGGAGAAATTAAATATAACCTTGGATTGTCAATAAGCAGTCTGAGAGCAATAGTACACCAAGAACTTCAACAAAATCTTGTAGATCTGAGGCAAAGTGAAATCGACACCAGTAATTCCATCTATCATCATACTGTCATGCAAGATGAGTCACACATCTATGGATCATCCAATAAAATCAGCAGACTTCTAGATGTTACTACTGCTCGGCTTAGACTCGGTTACAAGTATCTCTGGGAATTCTTATTACCTGCCGATGTAGACCTGACCAAATGTAAACTGTGTCAACACAGTTATTCGCACACCCTCCGTCACTATGTGATGGAGTGCGAAAAGATACGTGAATTTAGAGACAATTCTGTAACAAATGTTCCAAAGGTGTGCAAATATTTAATTCAAAATTATCTGCTACATTAAATTTTAGCCAAATATCCCCAGTTTGCTAACTGTAGGTAGTAACTAAGTGATTGTAACCTATCCACCGCTGCCCACTGGATGGGGGGGGGGGGCGGTGTGCAGGATAAACATATCAATTGTGACACTAGCTCTCCACATATGTCAGTTGCTTAATTTAGAAACTGTACTTTTGGTTGATCTCGAACCCATTGGTAATGTGACGACGTATATTGAATTTTGTAACTAGCTCATCAAGATTGTAACTTGTTCAGCTAAATGAATTAAGGGGTTCAGTCCCTGAGCCCATTATGTGCCTCTGTAACCCTTTCCACTACTGCCCACAAGATGAGCATGGGGTGCACAATAAATGAACTAAGCTAACTTCTGGTTGACGAGATTTGACAACTCAAGATCAGTTGTACTCTCGTCCGCCACGTATAGTCCTGTGTCCTTTGTTCCACTGGTAAATTTACCTGTAACTGTCTATACCTGTATTTTCCGTTTATATCCAGGGACGTGTCTTCACCATTACACACTCTGGTAATCAGATCTGGGCCCCACCTTAATCGTGGAAATCTCTACAAATTCTCGGTAGCTCTCGAATTCCGGTAATCGCACAAAATAGTCTCTCATTCACACAGGAATTTGGCGAGCCTCACTGTTCGCCCGGGGCTCTGTCTCTTGGCCCCTCCACTCTCATCCTATATCTTTATATATCAGAGTCCCTTACACAGGGACTCTGCAACCCTCACTGTTTGCACATGGCTATAACTCTCGGCCCACACTCTTGTAAATCTTTAAAGTATCTCATTATGGGCTCGTTCCTCACACCCCCCCTTGGGCCTCAACCTTCCATTATTTCATTAAAACACTTCACAGCCGCTCACTCGGCTGACGGCCTTGGCCACTAGGAATTATGTTCTAGTCCCTCACTGATCACTTAAATCCCTCAAAGACACTACAGGCTATTATCTCTGGTACTTGTAATCGTACCGTCACGTCAGCTTCTGTCCACTGGTCGATGGTGTATGACACTTGACGATCGCCGAGTCACTTCTCTCTGGTTCCTATTGATCTTCGTTATCCTTCCAGTTTTCTTCAGCGTGGAACTGTTGCCACGGTGAAGCCTTCTTGTGTCTCAGCCTCACCTCATCTCTTAGGTGCGGCTACTGAAGAAATCACTTGACGATAACCGAGCCTCTTCTCTTTGGCTCCTATTTATTTTCATTATCCTTCCGAGATTTCTTTGATGTGGAATCCTTGTCACGGTGACACCTTCTTGTGTCCCATCCCCCCGCCTCTGCTTTAGGTGCAGCTGTCGAAGACTGTCGCCCTCTTCACGACAAATGACCTCCTCAGTGTGCTCACCTAGTTGTGCTCACCTAGTTGTGTGTCAAGCTCCCGGTAGCCGCAATGTGACACGACCTCATCTCAACTTCTTCACAATCCTGGCGAATCCGGCAACATACGAGAACAGCTTCTGGATTACGTTCCTCCTGGAAATCTCGGCCTTAACTATTCTTGGTCGGTCGGGCCTTCTCACAAGCGTCAAATTGTCGAAACTAGCACAGGTAAGGACGGGTGTAGAGACAAGACGTCCTCTAGCTCTCTTTGTTGGAAGTGAAGAGACGATTTTACCTCCCATCAGCGTCCTCTCGGTGTGACGTCACCGTTTTGCAAGACATTGATTGGTCCACATCGCCTTCTCTAACAGTCTAGATCCACTCGCATGCACATTGGACCTCCTTAGGAATCCCAGCCTTGTTCAAGACGAGGTACATCGACTTCTGACTCCTCCTCCTCACAATATTTCCTCTTTAACTTACAAGAACCTCATGATTCTTGATCTTATTAACCTACTTTCATTTATTAACCATATCGCAATATGTACAGAGCCTCAAATATGGAAGGAACATCCAGGAACATCCAGGAACATCCAGGAACATCCAGGAACATCCAGGAACATCCAGGAACATCCAGGAACATCCAGGAACATCCAGGAACAACTCTCACCTGAAGGCAGCCTAGGCTATGTTCACATGTAATCATAACACGTTACCAATGCCACCAATGTTACCCATACCATTACTGCTACCTGACTGATACCACCAACGTCACCATTACCAATACCACCAACATTACCAATATCACAGTGCTGCAGTGCTATCACAGTTACCAATACCATCACACTTTTTACCAGCATAAACAACATCCTTGTCCATAATATTGCTTTGGCACCACTTGGGGTCATCACTGGTCACCACGAACACTGGAACAGCTGCTCTGTGGAACATCAACAACAATTATTTTAATAAAGTTATAATACAACTGAACAAATCCACAGGGGGCCTTAATGAAGGTTCGAACCTACGCACGGGATGATCCCAAATGCGCCTTAGTCAACTGTACCAAGACATGGTAAAAAGAATTGCAACCTGGAGTGCAATTCAAGCCCTTTTGGATTTGTTCATTTGATATATCACGCTATTGTGATTTCTGGGTGTATTGTAATACAACTGTAATGCATGCTAACAATGTACATGATATTGCCAGAAATGCATAATGAAAAATGCAGAAGTCCTTGGAAACATCTCCGGTAAAATATTTAGTTATTTACTTGCCATTAAGTGGTTCACGATCTAGATATGAAGTACTCAAAACAAACATTATAAAAGTGTTTGTTTTATTTATTATTATTGAGAAAAACAGGAGCCATGGGGTGGATTTGAACTTGTATACTCTGTACTCCCAAGTATACGCCCTAAACACTATGCCACAATATGCTTGAAAAAGTAATGCAACCTGGAATTCAGCTTAATCCTCTAGGGGGTACTGCAACCCCGACTTAGTTTCATTGGAAGCCTCAGGACCCCTAAAGGGTTCAGTTGAATCTCGGGTAGCAGTACTTTTGAACATGTCGTGGACTAGTGTCCAGGGCGTGGGCTTGGAAGTACCAAGTGTGTGGGTTCGAATCCTCCTCATGGCTTCTACTGATTTTCCAATTATATTTAGTATTAATGAAATCATTTTGTATGTATCTACTGACACTTTTATTTGAGAAAATGTAGATGATTTAGTTGATGATGTTTATTAGTTTTGTATCTCCTCTTTCTTAATATATCAAATTAATGTGTTTACTGTTATAACTTTTGTATTTGCTTGCATTGTCTTTTCCATTTTGTTTGATATTGTGTTTCCATGAATACTGAAGCATTATAATGTATAATTATATTGACAAATATTTTACACGATAGGCCTTATATAAATTTTAGACATTTATAAACAAGACAATATTTATATATTAGCTATACTAGAATCAAAAATAGATATAAGAAATATCAATGTAACATGATGGTAAGCTTCAACAATTGTATCATATGTAACAAACAATATTTAATACTACCACTGTCTCCTTTCTCGGCATAAAACAAGCAAAAAATTTGAGTTTCATGAATTAGTAGACACAAAATTAAATGTTTAAAATTTAAAAAAAAAAAAATTGGGTATTAACAAGCTTAGAATGAGTTGATGGTAGCAGCAAACAGCAATGTGCTGCTATCCTATTGTTTACAAAAGATTACAGTGTAGATATAGCTAGTTTTGACCACGAATTAAAAAGATTGGCGTCAAGGTAATTATAATCAGTCTTACGGTTAATTTAGTTGATGTAAATTATTCCATCTAACTTACCTGTTCCTGTAGAAATTAAATGCCCGTTGAAAATATGTCTTATCCAAGGGATCTAAGTTGTATGCACCTTTGATAAAAGAAAGATGTCGGTTCTACGAACATGAACAGTAACTACTGTAATATTTTGTGAAGTATTGTTGTGCAGACTTTTAACAGCATTATCAAGCCGCTCTTTAGCTTTGTCAATGATGTCTTGTCGAAAAGGCAACTCATGACGAAACAGATCCCTTAATGGAACCAGTAAATGTGAAGGACACGGACAATCTTCGACGTAAGAAGACACGCTGAGTGGGTAATGCCGCAGCCGTGAGTTGGACAACACTATACCATTGCCTGTTGTTATTGATAAACAACTTCCTGTAGAGGTTGCTGAAGGGCAGCTTCGCAGAGTACCCAGGGAGCACTTGTGGTCTTCAACGGCAGGCTTAGCTTGTGGAATAATCCACTGATAGATCCATTCATTGCTTCAAGAATCGCAACCTGTAGGTCAAAAGGAATAATCATTGAAACTTTTTTAAGTATAAAACAAAATATTGTTCCATTACTTCCAATAAGCTAACAATGGTTATTGTCCAAAAGAGTAACATATGTGGGTCATTATTTTTGTTTATTAACACATTTAGGTATATCTGTATTTGTGCAGCTACCCTAGACTATATGAAGGGGAGTACAGTGTGTCACAAAGCTAGCTACGTGATTCTAAAATCCACATCACACAGGATGGTTAGTCATACAGAGGCACGTGATAAGTAGTCTGCACTGGCAGACTCTGAGTGCATTATGAGGATATCATCAACACAGGAGTGAATAAGGTAGAAGTGATACTGAATTAGTGTGTAACAAAGATGAATTTAAATTAGATCTAGGTATCCCCATCTCTGCTGTCAAAACTATATTGTACCAAACACTCAGGTCTGATAAGAGAGAAATTACTGACTCCCAACGACCTGAAAACACCAGTATAAGAAGCTATGATTTGTTCAGATCTGAAACCTATGTTTATGGGCAGCACAAAACGTCCACCAGACTGTGCGACACAGTGGTTGCCAGACTCAGGTTGGGTTACCGTTACCTGTGGCAGGTGGCTACAGGTGACGGATCTCCCAATCCTGAGCACTCCAGGTGCAAACTTTATGAGCAGTAACTGCGGCATGATCTCCCACACTACATCATCGAATGCCCAGTTATCAGACCATTCAGACCCGTTGGCATGAGGTACCTGGAGCTTTGCAATTACTTTATTCACTCCCGTGTTCTTGAGGATATCCTCATATTGCACCCAAAATTTGCCAGTGTAGGCTTCTGATCGTATAGCCCTGTATGACTAACCATCCTGTGTGGGGACTTTCAGTGTAGGTCACGAAAAACCAATAGGTCAAGAGTAATTCTAATAGATCACAATAAACTATCAAGGCTGCAGTATCTTGTTATTGCTAGTGGATCGTAACAGGACTTAATAGTCCGGCCCCCAGGACTATGGGGCAGTAGTCTTTCTGCAACATTGCTTGCTTTTTAAGTTCTTCAAAAATATGAAATAAAGTATAAATAACAATGACTCCACTCACTAGTCGTGAACGTTTGATGATGCTTCTCACCGTCCTAAATTACCAGATCAAACCTAAACGTTAGCAAACTATAATGTGTCAAATGTGTAGTTTGTTACGACCCTGGTTTCCTTAGTTGGAAACCAGAGGTCAAATTGAGCTCTAAATAATTATTTTACATTAATTGATAGGACTGCAGACGCGTTTTTGTTCCTATCTTCCTTGCCAGACGTAAGACGAATCTTGTTTCTCACAGAGCATTCAGACTCTGAGCTTGTTGTTGATTAAATATAACATTGAACAAATTATCAGCTATTCTTAGAATGATTAGGGGGAACTAGGAAGGAATGTCTGAGTAAAATTGGGTTGATGTCTGCTGTACGATCGGCTGAATATCTGTCCGGCAGGAAGTAGAGTGGGAGGCAGGAGGACGCTGGGTCGCTTGTTTCTGGTGCTGGCTGTGATTGGGTTCACACTCCCCCTCATGGTTCTGTACTCCTTTACCCTCTCTCTTTCTCTCTCCTTACCATATCCTGATTCTCTAGCTAAGATGTACGTGTAC